>NC_074675.1:59656680-59956680 GCF_029448725.1 Salvelinus fontinalis | reverse complement strand
AGGGGGCATCCAGAATTCCATACCCGCTCTGGGAGCACTATTTACGGGCAAAAATCAATGGGTGCTGGCCTGAGTGATTTATGGAGGTTTTCAAAAAAAGTCAGAAAATATTCTATGTTTTTTCTTCTGGAATTTTTTTATTTTTTTTTTCTTCTCGAGTCAATGGGGGTCCGGCCTGAGTGATTTAAGGAGGTTTCCAAAACAAGTCAAAAAATATTCTATGTTTCATGTTTTGGGTACCAGGTGTCATTTTTCAAAACCGTTTTAAATGCTTCATTTTGGCCTTTTAAAAACAAAATGTTATTTTTGACTATGAAATCCAAAAAAGCACTTTTTTAAAGGGTTTGATAAGTTTTTTCTAATTTATTCACATTTTTGACTTTTGACTTTTGACTTCCTATGAAATCATATTCCAAATGCACAAAACATATTCCTTATGTTCAAATAAACATTTACAAAAAAATTATGATAATAAAATGTGACTAATGTATTTTCAGACAGTTCTTATACGTGTGTAATTGACCTAAAAATCGAAAGAATTTCGAAAAACGGTCCAGAAAGCACTTTTTTAAAGGGGGTGATACGTTTTTTCCAAATTTTTGACATTTTTGACTTTTGACTTTTGACTTCCTATGAAATCATATTCCAAATGCACAAACCATATTGCTTAAGTTCAAATAAACATTTACAAAAAATTATGATAATAAAATGTGACTAATGTATTTTCATACAGTTCTTACACATGTGTAATTGCCATAAAACTCGAAAGAATTTCGAAAAACGGTCCAGAAAGCACTTTTTTAAAGGGGGTGATACGTTTTTTCCAAATTTTTGACATTTTTGACTTTTGACTTTTGACTTCCTATGAAATCACATTCCAAATGTACAAAACATATACCTTAAGTTCAAAAAAAAAAATCAAAAAAAATTATGTTAATAAAATTTGACAAAAGTATTTTCATATAGTTCTTACACATGTGTAATTGACAAAAAACTCGAAAGAATTTCGAAAAACGGTCCAGAAAGCACTTTTTTAAAGGGGGTGATACGTTTTTTCCAAATTTTTGACATTTTTGACTTTTGACTTTTGACTTCCTATGAAATCACATTCCAAATGTACAAAACATATACCTTAAGTTCAAAAAAAAAAATCAAAAAAATTATGTTAATAAAATTTGACAAAAGTATTTTCATATAGTTCTTACACATGTGTAATTGACAAAAAACTCGAAAGAATTTCAAAAAACGGTCCAGAAAGCACTTTTTTAAGGGGGTGATAAGTTTTTGCCAAAACTTTCAAAATCTCAAAATTTGACTCTTGGGTTTTGACTTGCGTTACATAAAGCCTATGAAAAATTTAGATGGGACACACTCGCCCACTATAGGAATTTTGGAGTGTTACACAGCTCATTTGCAGCATGGCATTTGCCATCAGCTTTGGATGAAAGCGGGCCAGAACTAGTGTACTTGTCCATCGTGTATATGCTGCGCTCGGTGCCAATAACTTGCCATGTTATTTTGTACAATTGGGGGGGGACTTCCCTTACAGAGTGTAGAGTCCTGTCAGAGTGTAGAGTCCTGTCAGTGTGTAGAGTCCTGTCAGTGTGTAGAGTCCTGTCAGAGTGTAGAGTCCTGTCAGAGTCCTGTCAGTGTGTAGAGTCCTGTCAGTGTGTAGAGTCCTGTCAGAGTCCTGTCAGAGTGTAGAGTCCTGTCAGTGTGTAGCGTCCTGTCAGACTGTAGAGTCCTGTCAGTGTGAAGAGTCCTGTCAGTGTGTAGAGTCCTGTCAGTGTGTAGAGTCCTGTCAGAGTCCTGTCAGAGTGCAGAGTCCTGTCAGTGTGTAGAGTCCTGTCAGAGTGCAGAGTCCTGTCAGTGTGTAGAGTCCTGTCAGAGTCCTGTCAGTGTGTAGAGTCCTGTCAGAGGCCTGTCAGTGTGTAGAGTCCTGTCAGAGTGTAGAGTCCTGTCAGAGTGTAGAGTCCTGTCAGAGTGTAGAGTCCTGTCAGTGTGTAGAGTCCTGTCAGAGTCCTGTCAGAGTGTAGAGTCCTTTCAGTGTGTAGAGTCCTGTCAGAGTCCTGTCAGAGTGTAGAGTCCTGTCAGAGTGTAGAGTCCTGTCAGTGTGTAGAGTCCTGTCAGAGTGTAGAGTCCTGTCAGTGTGTAGAGTCCTGTCAGTGTGTAGAGGCCTGTCAGAGTCCTGTCAGTTTGTAGAGTCCTTTCAGATTCCTGTCAGTGTGTAGAGTCCTGTCAGAGTCCTGTCAGTGTGTATTGTCCTGTCAGAGTCCTGTCAGTGTGTAGAGTCCTGTCAGAGTCCTGTCAGAGTGTAGAGTCCTGTCAGAGTGTAGAGTCCTGACAGAGTCCTGTCAGTGTGTAGAGTCCTGTCAGTGTTAAGAGTCCGGTCAGAGTCCTGTCAGTGTGTAGAGTCCTGTCAGAGTCCTGTCAGTGTGTAGAGTCCTGTCAGTGTGTAGAGTCCTGTCAGTGTGTAGAGTCCTGTCAGTGTGTAGAGTCCTGTCAGTTTGTAGAGTCCTGTCAGAGTCCTGTCAGTGTGTAGAGTCCTGTCAGAGTCCTGTCAGTGTGTAGAGTCCTGTCAGAGTCCTGTCAGTGTGTAGAGTCCTGTCAGAGTCCTGTCAGAGTGTAGAGTCCTGTCAGAGTGTAGAGTCCTGACAGAGTCCTGTCAGTGTGTAGAGTCCTGTCAGTGTGTAGAGTCCTGTCAGAGTCCTGTCAGTGTGTAGAGTCCTGTCAGAGTCCTGTCAGTGTGTAGAGTCCTGTCAGAGTCCTGTCAGAGTCCTGTCAGAGTGTAGAGTCCTGTCAGAGTCCTGTCAGAGTCCTGTCAGAGTCCTGTCAGAGTCCTGTCAGAGTGTAGAGTCCTGTCAGAGTCCTGTCAGAGTCCTGTCAGAGTCCTGTCAGTGTGTAGAGTCCTGTCAGAGTCCTGTCAGTGTGTAGAGTCCTGTCAGAGTCCTGTCAGAGTGTAGAGTCCTGTCAGAGTGTAGAGTCCTGTCAGTGTGTAGAGTCCTGTCAGAGTGTAGAGTCCTGTCAGTGTGTAGAGTCCTGTCAGAGTCCTGTCAGAGTGTAGGGTCCTGTCAGTGTGTAGAGTCCTGTCAGAGTGTAGAGTCCTGTCAGTGTGTAGAGTCCTGTCAGAGTCCTGTCAGTGTGTAGAGTCCTGTCAGTGTGTAGAGTCCTGTCAGTGTGTAGAGTCCTGACAGTGTGTAGAGTCCTGTCAGTGTGTAGAGTCCTGTCAGTGTGTAGAGTCCTGTCAGTGTGTAGAGTCCTGTCAGAGTGTAGAGTCCTGTCAGAGTGTAGAGTCCTGTCAGAGTGTACAGTCCTGTCAGAGTCCTGTCAGAGTGTAGAGTCCTGTCAGAGTCCTGTCAGTGTGTAGAGTTCTGTCAGAGTCCTGTCAGAGTGTAGAGTCCTGTCAGTGTGTAGAGGCCTGTCAGAGTCCTGTCAGTGTGTAGAGTCCTGTCAGTGTGTAGAGTCCTGTCAGAGTGTAGAGTCCTGTCAGAGTCCTGTCAGTGTGTAGAGTCCTGTCAGTGTGTAGAGTCCTGTCAGAGTCCTGTCAGAGTGTAGACTCCTGTCTGTGTGTAAAGTCCTGTCAGAGTGTAGAGTCCTGTCAGTGTGTAGAGTCCTGTCAGTGTGTAGAGTCCTGTCAGTGTTTAGAGTCCTGTCAGTGTGTAGAGTCCTGTCAGAGTCCTGTCAGAGTGCAGAGTCCTGTCAGTGTGTAGAGTCCTGTCAGAGTGCAGAGTCCTGTCAGTGTGTAGAGTCCTGTCAGAGTCCTGTCAGTGTGTAGAGTCCTGTCAGAGGCCTGTCAGTGTGTAGAGTCCTGTCAGAGTGTAGAGTCCTGTCAGAGTGTAGAGTCCTGTCAGAGTGTAGAGTCCTGTCAGTGTGTAGAGTCCTGTCAGAGTCCTGTCAGAGTGTAGAGTCCTTTCAGTGTGTAGAGTCCTGTCAGAGTCCTGTCAGAGTGTAGAGTCCTGTCAGAGTGTAGAGTCCTGTCAGTGTGTAGAGTCCTGTCAGAGTGTAGTCCTGTCAGTGTGTAGAGTCCTGTCAGTGTGTAGAGGCCTGTCAGAGTCCTGTCAGTTTGTAGAGTCCTTTCAGATTCCTGTCAGTGTGTAGAGTCCTGTCAGAGTCCTGTCAGTGTGTATTGTCCTGTCAGAGTCCTGTCAGTGTGTAGAGTCCTGTCAGAGTCCTGTCAGAGTGTAGAGTCCTGTCAGAGTGTAGAGTCCTGACAGAGTCCTGTCAGTGTGTAGAGTCCTGTCAGTGTGAAGAGTCCTGTCAGAGTCCTGTCAGTGTGTAGAGTCCTGTCAGAGTCCTGTCAGTGTGTAGAGTCCTGTTAGTGTGTAGAGTCCTGTCAGTGTGTAGAGTCCTGTCAGTGTGTAGAGTCCTGTCAGTTTGTAGAGTCCTGTCAGAGTCCTGTCAGTGTGTAGAGTCCTGTCAGAGTCCTGTCAGTGTGTAGAGTCCTGTCAGAGTCCTGTCAGTGTGTAGAGTCCTGTCAGAGTCCTGTCAGAGTGTAGAGTCCTGTCAGAGTGTAGAGTCCTGACAGAGTCCTGTCAGTGTGTAGAGTCCTGTCAGTGTGTAGAGTCCTGTCAGAGTCCTGTCAGTGTGTAGAGTCCTGTCAGAGTCCTGTCAGTGTGTAGAGTCCTGTCAGAGTGTAGAGTCCTGTCAGTGTGTAGAGTCCTGTCAGAGTCCTGTCAGTGTGTAGAGTCCTGTCAGAGGCCTGTCAGTGTGTAGAGTCCTGTCAGAGTGTAGAGTCCTGTCAGAGTGTAGAGTCCTGTCAGTGTGTAGAGTCCTGTCAGAGTCCTGTCAGAGTGTAGAGTCCTTTCAGTGTGTAGAGTCCTGTCAGAGTCCTGTCAGAGTGTAGAGTCCTGTCAGAGTGTAGAGTCCTGTCAGTGTGTAGAGTCCTGTCAGAGTGTAGTCCTGTCAGTGTGTAGAGTCCTGTCAGTGTGTAGAGGCCTGTCAGAGTCCTGTCAGTTTGTAGAGTCCTTTCAGATTCCTGTCAGTGTGTAGAGTCCTGTCAGAGTCCTGTCAGTGTGTATTGTCCTGTCAGAGTCCTGTCAGTGTGTAGAGTCCTGTCAGAGTCCTGTCAGAGTGTAGAGTCCTGTCAGAGTGTAGAGTCCTGACAGAGTCCTGTCAGTGTGTAGAGTCCTGTCAGTGTGAAGAGTCCTGTCAGAGTCCTGTCAGTGTGTAGAGTCCTGTCAGAGTCCTGTCAGTGTGTAGAGTCCTGTCAGTGTGTAGAGTCCTGTCAGTGTGTAGAGTCCTGTCAGTGTGTAGAGTCCTGTCAGTTTGTAGAGTCCTGTCAGAGTCCTGTCAGTGTGTAGAGTCCTGTCAGAGTCCTGTCAGTGTGTAGAGTCCTGTCAGAGTCCTGTCAGTGTGTAGAGTCCTGTCAGAGTCCTGTCAGAGTGTAGAGTCCTGTCAGAGTGTAGAGTCCAGATAGAGTCCTGTCAGTGTGTAGAGTCCTGTCAGTGTGTAGAGTCCTGTCAGAGTCCTGTCAGTGTGTAGAGTCCTGTCAGAGTCCTGTCAGTGTGTAGAGTCCTGTCAGAGTGTAGAGTCCTGTCAGAGTCCTGTCAGTGTGTAGAGTCCTGTCAGAGTCCTGTCAGAGTGTAGAGTCCTGTCAGTGTGTAGAGTCCTGTCATAGTCCTGTCAGTGTGTAGAGTCCTGTCAGAGTCCTGTCAGTGTGTAGAGTCCTGTCAGAGTCCTTTCAGTGTGTAGAGTCTTGTCAGAGTCCTGTCAGAGTGTAGAGTCCTGTCAGAGTGTAGAGTCCTGACAGAGTCCTGTCAGTGTGTAGAGTCCTGTCAGATTGTAGAGTCCTGTCACAGTCCTGTCAGAGTGTAGAGTCCTGTCAGTGTGTAGAGTCCTGTCAGTGTGTAGAGTCCTGTCAGTGTGTAGAGTCCTGTCAGTGTGTAGAGTCCTGTCTGTTTGTAGAGCCCTGTCAGAGTCCTTTCAGTGTGTAGAGTCCTGTCAGAGTGTAGAGTCCTGTCAGAGTCCTGTCAGAGTCCTGTCAGAGTCCTGTCAGTGTGTAGAGTCCTGTCAGAGTCCTGTCAGTGTGTAGAGTCCTGTCAGAGTCCTGTCAGTGTGTAGAGTCCTGTCAGAGTCCTGTCAGTGTGTAGAGTCCTGTCAGAGTCCTGTCAGTGTGTAGAGTCCTGTCAGTGTGTAGAGTCCTGTCAGTGTGTAGAGTCCTGTCTGTTTGTAGAGCCCTGTCAGAGTCCTTTCAGTGTGTAGAGGCCTGTCAGTGTGTAGAGTCCTGTCAGAGTCCTGTGAGAGTCCTGTCAGAGTCCTGTCAGTGTGTAGAGTCCTGTCAGAGTCCTGTCAGTGTGTAGAGTCCTGTCAGAGTCCTGTCAGTGTGTAGAGTCCTGTCAGAGTCCTGTCAGTGTGTAGAGTCCTGTCAGAGTCCTGTCAGTGTGTAGAGTCCTGTCAGTGTGTAGAGTCCTGTCAGTGTGTAGAGTCCTGTCAGTGTGTAGAGTCCTGTCAGTTTGTAGAGTCCTGTCAGAGTCCTGTCAGTGTGTAGAGTCCTGTCAGAGTCCTGTCAGTGTGTAGAGTCCTGTCAGAGTCCTGTCAGTGTGTAGAGTCCTGTCAGAGTCCTGTCAGAGTGTAGAGTCCTGTCAGAGTGTAGAGTCCTGACAGAGTCCTGTCAGTGTGTAGAGTCCTGTCAGTGTGTAGAGTCCTGTCAGAGTCCTGTCAGTGTGTAGAGTCCTGTCAGAGTCCTGTCAGTGTGTAGAGTCCTGTCAGAGTCCTGTCAGAGTCCTGTCAGAGTGTAGAGTCCTGTCAGAGTCCTGTCAGAGTCCTGTCAGAGTCCTGTCAGAGTCCTGTCAGAGTGTAGAGTCCTGTCAGAGTCCTGTCAGAGTCCTGTCAGAGTCCTGTCAGTGTGTAGAGTCCTGTCAGAGTCCTGTCAGTGTGTAGAGTCCTGTCAGAGTCCTGTCAGAGTGTAGAGTCCTGTCAGAGTGTAGAGTCCTGTCAGTGTGTAGAGTCCTGTCAGAGTGTAGAGTCCTGTCAGTGTGTAGAGTCCTGTCAGAGTCCTGTCAGAGTGTAGGGTCCTGTCAGTGTGTAGAGTCCTGTCAGAGTGTAGAGTCCTGTCAGTGTGTAGAGTCCTGTCAGAGTCCTGTCAGTGTGTAGAGTCCTGTCAGTGTGTAGAGTCCTGTCAGTGTGTAGAGTCCTGACAGTGTGTAGAGTCCTGTCAGTGTGTAGAGTCCTGTCAGTGTGTAGAGTCCTGTCAGAGTGTAGAGTCCTGTCAGAGTGTAGAGTCCTGTCAGAGTGTACAGTCCTGTCAGAGTCCTGTCAGAGTGTAGAGTCCTGTCAGAGTCCTGTCAGTGTGTAGAGTTCTGTCAGAGTCCTGTCAGAGTGTAGAGTCCTGTCAGTGTGTAGAGGCCTGTCAGAGTCCTGTCAGTGTGTAGAGTCCTGTCAGTGTGTAGAGTCCTGTCAGTGTGTAGAGTCCTGTCAGAGTGTAGAGTCCTGTCAGAGTCCTGTCAGTGTGTAGAGTCCTGTCAGTGTGTAGAGTCCTGTCAGAGTCCTGTCAGAGTGTAGACTCCTGTCAGTGTGTAAAGTCCTGTCAGAGTGTAGAGTCCTGTCAGTGTGTAGAGTCCTGTCAGTGTGTAGAGTCCTGTCAGTGTGTAGAGTCCTGTCAGTGTGTAGAGTCCTGTCAGAGTCCTGTCAGAGTGCAGAGTCCTGTCAGTGTGTAGAGTCCTGTCAGAGTGCAGAGTCCTGTCAGTGTGTAGAGTCCTGTCAGAGTCCTGTCAGTGTGTAGAGTCCTGTCAGAGGCCTGTCAGTGTGTAGAGTCCTGTCAGAGTGTAGAGTCCTGTCAGAGTGTAGAGTCCTGTCAGAGTGTAGAGTCCTGTCAGTGTGTAGAGTCCTGTCAGAGTCCTGTCAGAGTGTAGAGTCCTTTCAGTGTGTAGAGTCCTGTCAGAGTCCTGTCAGAGTGTAGAGTCCTGTCAGTGTGTAGAGTCCTGTCAGTGTGTAGAGGCCTGTCAGAGTCCTGTCAGTTTGTAGAGTCCTTTCAGATTCCTGTCAGTGTGTAGAGTCCTGTCAGAGTCCTGTCAGTGTGTATTGTCCTGTCAGAGTCCTGTCAGTGTGTA
Organism: Salvelinus fontinalis; assembly: GCF_029448725.1. Taxonomy (NCBI): domain Eukaryota; kingdom Metazoa; phylum Chordata; class Actinopteri; order Salmoniformes; family Salmonidae; genus Salvelinus; species Salvelinus fontinalis. Next base: position 59,948,632 of record NC_074675.1, on the reverse strand, counting down.
GAGTCCTGTCAGAGTCCTGTCAGAGTGTAGAGTCCTGTCAGAGTGTAGAGTCCTGACAGAGTCCTGTCAGTGTGTAGAGTCCTGTCAGTGTGAAGAGTCCTGTCAGAGTCCTGTCAGTGTGTAGAGTCCTGTCAGAGTCCTGTCAGTGTGTAGAGTCCTGTCAGTGTGTAGAGTCCTGTCAGTGTGTAGAGTCCTGTCAGTGTGTAGAGTCCTGTCAGTTTGTAGAGTCCTGTCAGAGTCCTGTCAGTGTGTAGAGTCCTGTCAGAGTCCTGTCAGTGTGTAGAGTCCTGTCAGAGTCCTGTCAGTGTGTAGAGTCCTGTCAGAGTCCTGTCAGAGTGTAGAGTCCTGTCAGAGTGTAGAGTCCTGACAGAGTCCTGTCAGTGTGTAGAGTCCTGTCAGTGTGTAGAGTCCTGTCAGAGTCCTGTCAGTGTGTAGAGTCCTGTCAGAGTCCTGTCAGTGTGTAGAGTCCTGTCAGAGTGTAGAGTCCTGTCAGAGTCCTGTCAGTGTGTAGAGTCCTGTCAGAGTCCTGTCAGAGTGTAGAGTCCTGTCAGAGTGTAGAGTCCTGTCAGTGTGTAGAGTCCTGTCAGTGTGTAGATCCTGTCAGAGTGTAGAGTCCTGTCAGAGTCCTGTCAGTGTGTAGAGTCCTGTCAGTGTGTAGAGTCCTGTCAGAGTCCTGTCAGAGTGTAGAGTCCTGTCAGTGTGTAGCGTCCTGTCAGACTGTAGAGTCCTGTCAGTGTGTAGAGTCCTGTCAGTGTGTAGAGTCCTGTCAGTGTGTAGAGTCCTGTCAGAGTCCTGTCAGAGTGCAGAGTCCTGTCAGTGTGTAGAGTCCTGTCAGAGTGCAGAGTCCTGTCAGTGTGTAGAGTCCTGTCAGAGTCCTGTCAGTGTGTAGAGTCCTGTCAGAGGCCTGTCAGTGTGTAGAGTCCTGTCAGAGTGTAGAGTCCTGTCAGAGTGTAGAGTCCTGTCAGAGTGTAGAGTCCTGTCAGTGTGTAGAGTCCTGTCAGAGTCCTGTCAGAGTGTAGAGTCCTTTCAGTGTGTAGAGTCCTGTCAGAGTCCTGTCAGAGTGTAGAGTCCTGTCAGAGTGTAGAGTCCTGTCAGTGTGTAGAGTCCTGTCAGAGTGTAGAGTCCTGTCAGTGTGTAGAGTCCTGTCAGTGTGTAGAGGCCTGTCAGAGTCCTGTCAGTTTGTAGAGTCCTTTCAGATTCCTGTCAGTGTGTAGAGTCCTGTCAGAGTCCTGTCAGTGTGTATTGTCCTGTCAGAGTCCTGTCAGTGTGTAGAGTCCTGTCAGAGTCCTGTCAGAGTGTAGAGTCCTGTCAGAGTGTAGAGTCCTGACAGAGTCCTGTCAGTGTGTAGAGTCCTGTCAGTGTTAAGAGTCCTGTCAGAGTCCTGTCAGTGTGTAGAGTCCTGTCAGAGTCCTGTCAGTGTGTAGAGTCCTGTCAGTGTGTAGAGTCCTGTCAGTGTGTAGAGTCCTGTCAGTGTGTAGAGTCCTGTCAGTTTGTAGAGTCCTGTCAGAGTCCTGTCAGTGTGTAGAGTCCTGTCAGAGTCCTGTCAGTGTGTAGAGTCCTGTCAGAGTCCTGTCAGTGTGTAGAGTCCTGTCAGAGTCCTGTCAGAGTGTAGAGTCCTGTCAGAGTGTAGAGTCCTGACAGAGTCCTGTCAGTGTGTAGAGTCCTGTCAGTGTGTAGAGTCCTGTCAGAGTCCTGTCAGTGTGTAGAGTCCTGTCAGAGTCCTGTCAGTGTGTAGAGTCCTGTCAGAGTCCTGTCAGAGTCCTGTCAGAGTGTAGAGTCCTGTCAGAGTCCTGTCAGAGTCCTGTCAGAGTCCTGTCAGAGTCCTGTCAGAGTGTAGAGTCCTGTCAGAGTCCTGTCAGAGTCCTGTCAGAGTCCTGTCAGTGTGTAGAGTCCTGTCAGAGTCCTGTCAGTGTGTAGAGTCCTGTCAGAGTCCTGTCAGAGTGTAGAGTCCTGTCAGAGTGTAGAGTCCTGTCAGTGTGTAGAGTCCTGTCAGAGTGTAGAGTCCTGTCAGTGTGTAGAGTCCTGTCAGAGTCCTGTCAGAGTGTAGGGTCCTGTCAGTGTGTAGAGTCCTGTCAGAGTGTAGAGTCCTGTCAGTGTGTAGAGTCCTGTCAGAGTCCTGTCAGTGTGTAGAGTCCTGTCAGTGTGTAGAGTCCTGTCAGTGTGTAGAGTCCTGACAGTGTGTAGAGTCCTGTCAGTGTGTAGAGTCCTGTCAGTGTGTAGAGTCCTGTCAGTGTGTAGAGTCCTGTCAGAGTGTAGAGTCCTGTCAGAGTGTAGAGTCCTGTCAGAGTGTACAGTCCTGTCAGAGTCCTGTCAGAGTGTAGAGTCCTGTCAGAGTCCTGTCAGTGTGTAGAGTTCTGTCAGAGTCCTGTCAGAGTGTAGAGTCCTGTCAGTGTGTAGAGGCCTGTCAGAGTCCTGTCAGTGTGTAGAGTCCTGTCAGTGTGTAGAGTCCTGTCAGAGTGTAGAGTCCTGTCAGAGTCCTGTCAGTGTGTAGAGTCCTGTCAGTGTGTAGAGTCCTGTCAGAGTCCTGTCAGAGTGTAGACTCCTGTCAGTGTGTAAAGTCCTGTCAGAGTGTAGAGTCCTGTCAGTGTGTAGAGTCCTGTCAGTGTGTAGAGTCCTGTCAGTGTGTAGAGTCCTGTCAGTGTGTAGAGTCCTGTCAGAGTCCTGTCAGAGTGCAGAGTCCTGTCAGTGTGTAGAGTCCTGTCAGAGTGCAGAGTCCTGTCAGTGTGTAGAGTCCTGTCAGAGTCCTGTCAGTGTGTAGAGTCCTGTCAGAGGCCTGTCAGTGTGTAGAGTCCTGTCAGAGTGTAGAGTCCTGTCAGAGTGTAGAGTCCTGTCAGAGTGTAGAGTCCTGTCAGTGTGTAGAGTCCTGTCAGAGTCCTGTCAGAGTGTAGAGTCCTTTCAGTGTGTAGAGTCCTGTCAGAGTCCTGTCAGAGTGTAGAGTCCTGTCAGAGTGTAGAGTCCTGTCAGTGTGTAGAGTCCTGTCAGAGTGTAGTCCTGTCAGTGTGTAGAGTCCTGTCAGTGTGTAGAGGCCTGTCAGAGTCCTGTCAGTTTGTAGAGTCCTTTCAGATTCCTGTCAGTGTGTAGAGTCCTGTCAGAGTCCTGTCAGTGTGTATTGTCCTGTCAGAGTCCTGTCAGTGTGTAGAGTCCTGTCAGAGTCCTGTCAGAGTGTAGAGTCCTGTCAGAGTGTAGAGTCCTGACAGAGTCCTGTCAGTGTGTAGAGTCCTGTCAGTGTGAAGAGTCCTGTCAGAGTCCTGTCAGTGTGTAGAGTCCTGTCAGAGTCCTGTCAGTGTGTAGAGTCCTGTCAGTGTGTAGAGTCCTGTCAGTGTGTAGAGTCCTGTCAGTGTGTAGAGTCCTGTCAGTTTGTAGAGTCCTGTCAGAGTCCTGTCAGTGTGTAGAGTCCTGTCAGAGTCCTGTCAGTGTGTAGAGTCCTGTCAGAGTCCTGTCAGTGTGTAGAGTCCTGTCAGAGTCCTGTCAGAGTGTAGAGTCCTGTCAGAGTGTAGAGTCCTGACAGAGTCCTGTCAGTGTGTAGAGTCCTGTCAGTGTGTAGAGTCCTGTCAGAGTCCTGTCAGTGTGTAGAGTCCTGTCAGAGTCCTGTCAGTGTGTAGAGTCCTGTCAGAGTGTAGAGTCCTGTCAGAGTCCTGTCAGTGTGTAGAGTCCTGTCAGAGTCCTGTCAGAGTGTAGAGTCCTGTCAGTGTGTAGAGTCCTGTCATAGTCCTGTCAGTGTGTAGAGTCCTGTCAGAGTCCTTTCAGTGTGTAGAGTCTTGTCAGAGTCCTGTCAGAGTGTAGAGTCCTGTCAGAGTGTAGAGTCCTGACAGAGTCCTGTCAGTGTGTAGAGTCCTGTCAGATTGTAGAGTCCTGTCACAGTCCTGTCAGAGTGTAGAGTCCTGTCAGTGTGTAGAGTCCTGTCAGTGTGTAGAGTCCTGTCAGTGTGTAGAGTCCTGTCAGTGTGTAGAGTCCTGTCTGTTTGTAGAGCCCTGTCAGAGTCCTTTCAGTGTGTAGAGTCCTGTCAGAGTGTAGAGTCCTGTCAGAGTCCTGTCAGAGTCCTGTCAGAGTCCTGTCAGTGTGTAGAGTCCTGTCAGTGTGTAGAGTCCTGTCAGAGTCCTGTCAGAGTGTAGAGGCCTGTCAGTGTGTAGAGTCCTGTCAGAGTCCTGTCAGAGTCCTGTCAGAGTCCTGTCAGTGTGTAGAGTCCTGTCAGAGTCCTGTCAGTGTGTAGAGTCCTGTCAGAGTCCTGTCAGTGTGTAGAGTCCTGTCAGAGTCCTGTCAGTGTGTAGAGTCCTGTCAGAGTCCTGTCAGTGTGTAGAGTCCTGTCAGTGTGTAGAGTCCTGTCAGTGTGTAGAGTCCTGTCAGTGTGTAGAGTCCTGTCAGTTTGTAGAGTCCTGTCAGAGTCCTGTCAGTGTGTAGAGTCCTGTCAGAGTCCTGTCAGTGTGTAGAGTCCTGTCAGAGTCCTGTCAGTGTGTAGAGTCCTGTCAGAGTCCTGTCAGAGTGTAGAGTCCTGTCAGAGTGTAGAGTCCTGACAGAGTCCTGTCAGTGTGTAGAGTCCTGTCAGTGTGTAGAGTCCTGTCAGAGTCCTGTCAGTGTGTAGAGTCCTGTCAGAGTCCTGTCAGTGTGAAGAGTCCTGTCAGATTCCTGTCAGTGTGTAGAGTCCTGTCAGAGTCCTGTCAGTGTGTAGAGTCCTGTCAGTGTGTAGAGTCCTGTCAGTGTGTAGAGTCCTGTCAGTGTGTAGAGTCCTGTCAGTTTGTAGAGTCCTGTCAGAGTCCTGTCAGTGTGTAGAGTCCTGTCAGAGTCCTGTCAGTGTGTAGAGTCCTGTCGGAGTCCTGTCAGTGTGTAGAGTCCTGTCAGAGTCCTGTCAGAGTGTAGAGTCCTGTCAGAGTGTAGAGTCCTGACAGAGTCCTGTCAGTGTGTAGAGTCCTGTCAGTGTGTAGAGTCCTGTCAGAGTCCTGTCAGTGTGTAGAGTCCTGTCAGAGTCCTGTCAGTGTGTAGAGTCCTGTCAGAGTGTAGAGTCCTGTCAGAGTCCTGTCAGTGTGTAGAGTCCTGTCAGAGTCCTGTCAGAGTGTAGAGTCCTGTCAGTGTGTAGAGTCCTGTCATAGTCCTGTCAGTGTGTAGAGTCCTGTCAGAGTCCTGTCAGTGTGTAGAGTCCTGTCAGAGTCCTTTCAGTGTGTAGAGTCTTGTCAGAGTCCTGTCAGAGTGTAGAGTCCTGTCAGAGTGTAGAGTCCTGACAGAGTCCTGTCAGTGTGTAGAGTCCTGTCAGATTGTAGAGTCCTGTCACAGTCCTGTCAGAGTGTAGAGTCCTGTCAGTGTGTAGAGTCCTGTCAGTGTGTAGAGTCCTGTCAGTGTGTAGAGTCCTGTCAGTGTGTAGAGTCCTGTCTGTTTGTAGAGCCCTGTCAGAGTCCTTTCAGTGTGTAGAGTCCTGTCAGAGTGTAGAGTCCTGTCAGAGTCCTGTCAGAGTCCTGTCAGAGTCCTGTCAGTGTGTAGAGTCCTGTCAGTGTGTAGAGTCCTGTCAGAGTCCTGTCAGAGTGTAGAGGCCTGTCAGTGTGTAGAGTCCTGTCAGAGTCCTGTCAGAGTCCTGTCAGAGTCCTGTCAGTGTGTAGAGTCCTGTCAGAGTCCTGTCAGTGTGTAGAGTCCTGTCAGAGTCCTGTCAGTGTGTAGAGTCCTGTCAGAGTCCTGTCAGTGTGTAGAGTCCTGTCAGAGTCCTGTCAGTGTGTAGAGTCCTGTCAGTGTGTAGAGTCCTGTCAGTGTGTAGAGTCCTGTCAGTGTGTAGAGTCCTGTCAGTTTGTAGAGTCCTGTCAGAGTCCTGTCAGTGTGTAGAGTCCTGTCAGAGTCCTGTCAGTGTGTAGAGTCCTGTCAGAGTCCTGTCAGTGTGTAGAGTCCTGTCAGAGTCCTGTCAGAGTGTAGAGTCCTGTCAGAGTGTAGAGTCCTGACAGAGTCCTGTCAGTGTGTAGAGTCCTGTCAGTGTGTAGAGTCCTGTCAGAGTCCTGTCAGTGTGTAGAGTCCTGTCAGAGTCCTGTCAGTGTGTAGAGTCCTGTCAGAGTCCTGTCAGAGTCCTGTCAGAGTGTAGAGTCCTGTCAGAGTCCTGTCAGAGTCCTGTCAGAGTCCTGTCAGAGTCCTGTCAGAGTGTAGAGTCCTGTCAGAGTCCTGTCAGAGTCCTGTCAGAGTCCTGTCAGTGTGTAGAGTCCTGTCAGAGTCCTGTCAGTGTGTAGAGTCCTGTCAGAGTCCTGTCAGAGTGTAGAGTCCTGTCAGAGTGTAGAGTCCTTTCAGATTCCTGTCAGTGTGTAGAGTCCTGTCAGAGTCCTGTCAGTGTGTATTGTCCTGTCAGAGTCCTGTCAGTGTGTAGAGTCCTGTCAGAGTCCTGTCAGAGTGTAGAGTCCTGTCAGAGTGTAGAGTCCTGACAGAGTCCTGTCAGTGTGTAGAGTCCTGTCAGTGTGAAGAGTCCTGTCAGAGTCCTGTCAGTGTGTAGAGTCCTGTCAGAGTCCTGTCAGTGTGTAGAGTCCTGTCAGTGTGTAGAGTCCTGTCAGATTGTAGAGTCCTGTCACAGTCCTGTCAGAGTGTAGAGTCCTGTCAGTGTGTAGAGTCCTGTCAGTGTGTAGAGTCCTGTCAGTGTGTAGAGTCCTGTCAGTGTGTAGAGTCCTGTCTGTTTGTAGAGCCCTGTCAGAGTCCTTTCAGTGTGTAGAGTCCTGTCAGAGTGTAGAGTCCTGTCAGAGTCCTGTCAGAGTCCTGTCAGAGTCCTGTCAGTGTGTAGAGTCCTGTCAGTGTGTAGAGTCCTGTCAGAGTCCTGTCAGAGTGTAGAGGCCTGTCAGTGTGTAGAGTCCTGTCAGAGTCCTGTCAGAGTCCTGTCAGAGTCCTGTCAGTGTGTAGAGTCCTGTCAGAGTCCTGTCAGTGTGTAGAGTCCTGTCAGAGTCCTGTCAGTGTGTAGAGTCCTGTCAGAGTCCTGTCAGTGTGTAGAGTCCTGTCAGAGTCCTGTCAGTGTGTAGAGTCCTGTCAGTGTGTAGAGTCCTGTCAGTGTGTAGAGTCCTGTCAGTGTGTAGAGTCCTGTCAGTTTGTAGAGTCCTGTCAGAGTCCTGTCAGTGTGTAGAGTCCTGTCAGAGTCCTGTCAGTGTGTAGAGTCCTGTCAGAGTCCTGTCAGTGTGTAGAGTCCTGTCAGAGTCCTGTCAGAGTGTAGAGTCCTGTCAGAGTGTAGAGTCCTGACAGAGTCCTGTCAGTGTGTAGAGTCCTGTCAGTGTGTAGAGTCCTGTCAGAGTCCTGTCAGTGTGTAGAGTCCTGTCAGAGTCCTGTCAGTGTGTAGAGTCCTGTCAGAGTCCTGTCAGAGTCCTGTCAGAGTGTAGAGTCCTGTCAGAGTCCTGTCAGAGTCCTGTCAGAGTCCTGTCAGAGTCCTGTCAGAGTGTAGAGTCCTGTCAGAGTCCTGTCAGAGTCCTGTCAGAGTCCTGTCAGTGTGTAGAGTCCTGTCAGAGTCCTGTCAGTGTGTAGAGTCCTGTCAGAGTCCTGTCAGAGTGTAGAGTCCTGTCAGAGTGTAGAGTCCTTTCAGATTCCTGTCAGTGTGTAGAGTCCTGTCAGAGTCCTGTCAGTGTGTATTGTCCTGTCAGAGTCCTGTCAGTGTGTAGAGTCCTGTCAGAGTCCTGTCAGAGTGTAGAGTCCTGTCAGAGTGTAGAGTCCTGACAGAGTCCTGTCAGTGTGTAGAGTCCTGTCAGTGTGAAGAGTCCTGTCAGAGTCCTGTCAGTGTGTAGAGTCCTGTCAGAGTCCTGTCAGTGTGTAGAGTCCTGTCAGTGTGTAGAGTCCTGTCAGTGTGTAGAGTCCTGTCAGTGTGTAGAGTCCTGTCAGTTTGTAGAGTCCTGTCAGAGTCCTGTCAGTGTGTAGAGTCCTGTCAGAGTCCTGTCAGTGTGTAGAGTCCTGTCAGAGTCCTGTCAGTGTGTAGAGTCCTGTCAGAGTCCTGTCAGTGTGTAGAGTCCTGTCAGTGTGTAGAGTCCTGTCAGAGTCCTGTCAGTGTGTAGAGTCCTGTCAGAGTCCTGTCAGTGTGTAGAGTCCTGTCAGAGTGTAGAGTCCTGTCAGAGTCCTGTCAGTGTGTAGAGTCCTGTCAGAGTCCTGTCAGAGTGTAGAGTCCTGTCAGTGTGTAGAGTCCTGTCATAGTCCTGTCAGTGTGTAGAGTCCTGTCAGAGTCCTGTCAGTGTGTAGAGTCCTGTCAGAGTCCTTTCAGTGTGTAGAGTCTTGTCAGAGTCCTGTCAGAGTGTAGAGTCCTGTCAGAGTGTAGAGTCCTGACAGAGTCCTGTCAGTGTGTAGAGTCCTGTCAGATTGTAGAGTCCTGTCACAGTCCTGTCAGAGTGTAGAGTCCTGTCAGTGTGTAGAGTCCTGTCAGTGTGTAGAGTCCTGTCAGTGTGTAGAGTCCTGTCAGTGTGTAGAGTCCTGTCTGTTTGTAGAGCCCTGTCAGAGTCCTTTCAGTGTGTAGAGTCCTGTCAGAGTGTAGAGTCCTGTCAGAGTCCTGTCAGAGTCCTGTCAGAGTCCTGTCAGTGTGTAGAGTCCTGTCAGTGTGTAGAGTCCTGTCAGAGTCCTGTCAGAGTGTAGAGGCCTGTCAGTGTGTAGAGTCCTGTCAGAGTCCTGTCAGAGTCCTGTCAGAGTCCTGTCATGGTGTAGAGTCCTGTCAGAGTCCTGTCAGTGTGTAGAGTCCTGTCAGAGTCCTGTCAGTGTGTAGAGTCCTGTCAGAGTCCTGTCAGTGTGTAGAGTCCTGTCAGAGTCCTGTCAGTGTGTAGAGTCCTGTCAGTGTGTAGAGTCCTGTCAGTGTGTAGAGTCCTGTCAGTGTGTAGAGTCCTGTCAGTTTGTAGAGTCCTGTCAGAGTCCTGTCAGTGTGTAGAGTCCTGTCAGAGTCCTGTCAGTGTGTAGAGTCCTGTCAGAGTCCTGTCAGTGTGTAGAGTCCTGTCAGAGTCCTGTCAGAGTGTAGAGTCCTGTCAGAGTGTAGAGTCCTGACAGAGTCCTGTCAGTGTGTAGAGTCCTGTCAGTGTGTAGAGTCCTGTCAGAGTCCTGTCAGTGTGTAGAGTCCTGTCAGAGTCCTGTCAGTGTGTAGAGTCCTGTCAGAGTCCTGTCAGAGTCCTGTCAGAGTGTAGAGTCCTGTCAGAGTCCTGTCAGAGTCCTGTCAGAGTCCTGTCAGAGTCCTGTCAGAGTGTAGAGTCCTGTCAGAGTCCTGTCAGAGTCCTGTCAGAGTCCTGTCAGTGTGTAGAGTCCTGTCAGAGTCCTGTCAGTGTGTAGAGTCCTGTCAGAGTCCTGTCAGAGTGTAGAGTCCTGTCAGAGTGTAGAGTCCTTTCAGATTCCTGTCAGTGTGTAGAGTCCTGTCAGAGTCCTGTCAGTGTGTATTGTCCTGTCAGAGTCCTGTCAGTGTGTAGAGTCCTGTCAGAGTCCTGTCAGAGTGTAGAGTCCTGTCAGAGTGTAGAGTCCTGACAGAGTCCTGTCAGTGTGTAGAGTCCTGTCAGTGTGAAGAGTCCTGTCAGAGTCCTGTCAGTGTGTAGAGTCCTGTCAGAGTCCTGTCAGTGTGTAGAGTCCTGTCAGTGTGTAGAGTCCTGTCAGTGTGTAGAGTCCTGTCAGTGTGTAGAGTCCTGTCAGTTTGTAGAGTCCTGTCAGAGTCCTGTCAGTGTGTAGAGTCCTGTCAGAGTCCTGTCAGTGTGTAGAGTCCTGTCAGAGTCCTGTCAGTGTGTAGAGTCCTGTCAGAGTCCTGTCAGAGTGTAGAGTCCTGTCAGAGTGTAGAGTCCTGACAGAGTCCTGTCAGTGTGTAGAGTCCTGTCAGTGTGTAGAGTCCTGTCAGAGTCCTGTCAGTGTGTAGAGTCCTGTCAGAGTCCTGTCAGTGTGTAGAGTCCTGTCAGAGTGTAGAGTCCTGTCAGAGTCCTGTCAGTGTGTAGAGTCCTGTCAGAGTCCTGTCAGAGTGTAGAGTCCTGTCAGTGTGTAGAGTCCTGTCATAGTCCTGTCAGTGTGTAGAGTCCTGTCAGAGTCCTGTCAGTGTGTAGAGTCCTGTCAGAGTCCTTTCAGTGTGTAGAGTCTTGTCAGAGTCCTGTCAGAGTGTAGAGTCCTGTCAGAGTGTAGAGTCCTGACAGAGTCCTGTCAGTGTGTAGAGTCCTGTCAGATTGTAGAGTCCTGTCACAGTCCTGTCAGAGTGTAGAGTCCTGTCAGTGTGTAGAGTCCTGTCAGTGTGTAGAGTCCTGTCAGTGTGTAGAGTCCTGTCAGTGTGTAGAGTCCTGTCTGTTTGTAGAGCCCTGTCAGAGTCCTTTCAGTGTGTAGAGTCCTGTCAGAGTGTAGAGTCCTGTCAGAGTCCTGTCAGAGTCCTGTCAGAGTCCTGTCAGTGTGTAGAGTCCTGTCAGTGTGTAGAGTCCTGTCAGAGTCCTGTCAGAGTGTAGAGGCCTGTCAGTGTGTAGAGTCCTGTCAGAGTCCTGTCAGAGTCCTGTCAGAGTCCTGTCAGTGTGTAGAGTCCTGTCAGAGTCCTGTCAGTGTGTAGAGTCCTGTCAGAGTCCTGTCAGTGTGTAGAGTCCTGTCAGAGTCCTGTCAGTGTGTAGAGTCCTGTCAGAGTCCTGTCAGTGTGTAGAGTCCTGTCAGTGTGTAGAGTCCTGTCAGTGTGTAGAGTCCTGTCAGTGTGTAGAGTCCTGTCAGTTTGTAGAGTCCTGTCAGAGTCCTGTCAGTGTGTAGAGTCCTGTCAGAGTCCTGTCAGTGTGTAGAGTCCTGTCAGAGTCCTGTCAGTGTGTAGAGTCCTGTCAGAGTCCTGTCAGAGTGTAGAGTCCTGTCAGAGTGTAGAGTCCTGACAGAGTCCTGTCAGTGTGTAGAGTCCTGTCAGTGTGTAGAGTCCTGTCAGAGTCCTGTCAGTGTGTAGAGTCCTGTCAGAGTCCTGTCAGTGTGTAGAGTCCTGTCAGAGTCCTGTCAGAGTCCTGTCAGAGTGTAGAGTCCTGTCAGAGTCCTGTCAGAGTCCTGTCAGAGTCCTGTCAGAGTCCTGTCAGAGTGTAGAGTCCTGTCAGAGTCCTGTCAGAGTCCTGTCAGAGTCCTGTCAGTGTGTAGAGTCCTGTCAGAGTCCTGTCAGTGTGTAGAGTCCTGTCAGAGTCCTGTCAGAGTGTAGAGTCCTGTCAGAGTGTAGAGTCCTGTCAGTGTGTAGAGTCCTGTCAGAGTGTAGAGTCCTGTCAGTGTGTAGAGTCCTGTCAGAGTCCTGTCAGAGTGTAGGGTCCTGTCAGTGTGTAGAGTCCTGTCAGAGTGTAGAGTCCTGTCAGTGTGTAGAGTCCTGTCAGAGTCCTGTCAGTGTGTAGAGTCCTGTCAGTGTGTAGAGTCCTGTCAGTGTGTAGAGTCCTGACAGTGTGTAGAGTCCTGTCAGTGTGTAGAGTCCTGTCAGTGTGTAGAGTCCTGTCAGTGTGTAGAGTCCTGTCAGAGTGTAGAGTCCTGTCAGAGTGTAGAGTCCTGTCAGAGTGTACAGTCCTGTCAGAGTCCTGTCAGAGTGTAGAGTCCTGTCAGAGTCCTGTCAGTGTGTAGAGTTCTGTCAGAGTCCTGTCAGAGTGTAGAGTCCTGTCAGTGTGTAGAGGCCTGTCAGAGTCCTGTCAGTGTGTAGAGTCCTGTCAGTGTGTAGAGTCCTGTCAGTGTGTAGAGTCCTGTCAGAGTGTAGAGTCCTGTCAGAGTCCTGTCAGTGTGTAGAGTCCTGTCAGTGTGTAGAGTCCTGTCAGAGTCCTGTCAGAGTGTAGACTCCTGTCAGTGTGTAAAGTCCTGTCAGAGTGTAGAGTCCTGTCAGTGTGTAGAGTCCTGTCAGTGTGTAGAGTCCTGTCAGTGTGTAGAGTCCTGTCAGTGTGTAGAGTCCTGTCAGAGTCCTGTCAGAGTGCAGAGTCCTGTCAGTGTGTAGAGTCCTGTCAGAGTGCAGAGTCCTGTCAGTGTGTAGAGTCCTGTCAGAGTCCTGTCAGTGTGTAGAGTCCTGTCAGAGGCCTGTCAGTGTGTAGAGTCCTGTCAGAGTGTAGAGTCCTGTCAGAGTGTAGAGTCCTGTCAGAGTGTAGAGTCCTGTCAGTGTGTAGAGTCCTGTCAGAGTCCTGTCAGAGTGTAGAGTCCTTTCAGTGTGTAGAGTCCTGTCAGAGTCCTGTCAGAGTGTAGAGTCCTGTCAGAGTGTAGAGTCCTGTCAGTGTGTAGAGTCCTGTCAGAGTGTAGTCCTGTCAGTGTGTAGAGTCCTGTCAGTGTGTAGAGGCCTGTCAGAGTCCTGTCAGTTTGTAGAGTCCTTTCAGATTCCTGTCAGTGTGTAGAGTCCTGTCAGAGTCCTGTCAGTGTGTATTGTCCTGTCAGAGTCCTGTCAGTGTGTAGAGTCCTGTCAGAGTCCTGTCAGAGTGTAGAGTCCTGTCAGAGTGTAGAGTCCTGACAGAGTCCTGTCAGTGTGTAGAGTCCTGTCAGTGTGAAGAGTCCTGTCAGAGTCCTGTCAGTGTGTAGAGTCCTGTCAGAGTCCTGTCAGTGTGTAGAGTCCTGTCAGTGTGTAGAGTCCTGTCAGTGTGTAGAGTCCTGTCAGTGTGTAGAGTCCTGTCAGTTTGTAGAGTCCTGTCAGAGTCCTGTCAGTGTGTAGAGTCCTGTCAGAGTCCTGTCAGTGTGTAGAGTCCTGTCAGAGTCCTGTCAGTGTGTAGAGTCCTGTCAGAGTCCTGTCAGAGTGTAGAGTCCTGTCAGAGTGTAGAGTCCTGACAGAGTCCTGTCAGTGTGTAGAGTCCTGTCAGTGTGTAGAGTCCTGTCAGAGTCCTGTCAGTGTGTAGAGTCCTGTCAGAGTCCTGTCAGTGTGTAGAGTCCTGTCAGAGTGTAGAGTCCTGTCAGAGTCCTGTCAGTGTGTAGAGTCCTGTCAGAGTCCTGTCAGAGTGTAGAGTCCTGTCAGTGTGTAGAGTCCTGTCATAGTCCTGTCAATGTGTAGAGTCCTGTCAGAGTCCTGTCAGTGTGTAGAGTCCTGTCAGAGTCCTTTCAGTGTGTAGAGTCTTGTCAGAGTCCTGTCAGAGTGTAGAGTCCTGTCAGAGTGTAGAGTCCTGACAGAGTCCTGTCAGTGTGTAGAGTCCTGTCAGATTGTAGAGTCCTGTCACAGTCCTGTCAGAGTGTAGAGTCCTGTCAGTGTGTAGAGTCCTGTCAGTGTGTAGAGTCCTGTCAGTGTGTAGAGTCCTGTCAGTGTGTAGAGTCCTGTCTGTTTGTAGAGCCCTGTCAGAGTCCTTTCAGTGTGTAGAGTCCTGTCAGAGTGTAGAGTCCTGTCAGAGTCCTGTCAGAGTCCTGTCAGAGTCCTGTCAGTGTGTAGAGTCCTGTCAGTGTGTAGAGTCCTGTCAGAGTCCTGTCAGAGTGTAGAGGCCTGTCAGTGTGTAGAGTCCTGTCAGAGTCCTGTCAGAGTCCTGTCAGAGTCCTGTCAGTGTGTAGAGTCCTGTCAGAGTCCTGTCAGTGTGTAGAGTCCTGTCAGAGTCCTGTCAGTGTGTAGAGTCCTGTCAGAGTCCTGTCAGTGTGTAGAGTCCTGTCAGAGTCCTGTCAATGTGAATGCACTGACAGGTGAATGCACCAATTTGTAAGTCGCTCTGGATAAGAGCGTCTGCTAAATGACTTAAATGTAAATGTTAAATGTAAGTGTGTAGAGTCCTGTCAGTGTGTAGAGTCCTGTCAGTGTGTAGAGTCCTGTCAGTGTGTAGAGTCCTGTCAGTTTGTAGAGTCCTGTCAGAGTCCTGTCAGTGTGTAGAGTCCTGTCAGAGTCCTGTCAGTGTGTAGAGTCCTGTCAGAGTCCTGTCAGTGTGTAGAGTCCTGTCAGAGTCCTGTCAGAGTGTAGAGTCCTGTCAGAGTGTAGAGTCCTGACAGAGTCCTGTCAGTGTGTAGAGTCCTGTCAGTGTGTAGAGTCCTGTCAGAGTCCTGTCAGTGTGTAGAGTCCTGTCAGAGTCCTGTCAGTGTGTAGAGTCCTGTCAGAGTCCTGTCAGAGTCCTGTCAGAGTGTAGAGTCCTGTCAGAGTCCTGTCAGAGTCCTGTCAGAGTCCTGTCAGAGTCCTGTCAGAGTGTAGAGTCCTGTCAGAGTCCTGTCAGAGTCCTGTCAGAGTCCTGTCAGTGTGTAGAGTCCTGTCAGAGTCCTGTCAGTGTGTAGAGTCCTGTCAGAGTCCTGTCAGAGTGTAGAGTCCTGTCAGAGTGTAGAGTCCTGTCAGTGTGTAGAGTCCTGTCAGAGTGTAGAGTCCTGTCAGTGTGTAGAGTCCTGTCAGAGTCCTGTCAGAGTGTAGGGTCCTGTCAGTGTGTAGAGTCCTGTCAGAGTGTAGAGTCCTGTCAGTGTGTAGAGTCCTGTCAGAGTCCTGTCAGTGTGTAGAGTCCTGTCAGTGTGTAGAGTCCTGTCAGTGTGTAGAGTCCTGACAATGTGTAGAGTCCTGTCAGTGTGTAGAGTCCTGTCAGTGTGTAGAGTCCTGTCAGTGTGTAGAGTCCTGTTAGAGTGTAGAGTCCTGTCAGAGTGTAGAGTCCTGTCAGAGTGTACAGTCCTGTCAGAGTCCTGTCAGAGTGTAGAGTCCTGTCAGAGTCCTGTCAGTGTGTAGAGTTCTGTCAGAGTCCTGTCAGAGTGTAGAGTCCTGTCAGTGTGTAGAGGCCTGTCAGAGTCCTGTCAGTGTGTAGAGTCCTGTCAGTGTGTAGAGTCCTGTCAGTGTGTAGAGTCCTGTCAGAGTGTAGAGGCCTGTCAGAGTCCTGTCAGTGTGTAGAGTCCTGTCAGTGTGTAGAGTCCTGTCAGAGTCCTGTCAGAGTGTAGACTCCTGTCAGTGTGTAAAGTCCTGTCAGAGTGTAGAGTCCTGTCAGTGTGTAGAGTCCTGTCAGTGTGTAGAGTCCTGTCAGTGTGTAGAGTCCTGTCAGTGTGTAGAGTCCTGTCAGAGTCCTGTCAGAGTGCAGAGTCCTGTCAGTGTGTAGAGTCCTGTCAGAGTGCAGAGTCCTGTCAGTGTGTAGAGTCCTGTCAGAGTCCTGTCAGTGTGTAGAGTCCTGTCAGAGGCCTGTCAGTGTGTAGAGTCCTGTCAGAGTGTAGAGTCCTGTCAGAGTGTAGAGTCCTGTCAGAGTGTAGAGTCCTGTCAGTGTGTAGAGTCCTGTCAGAGTCCTGTCAGAGTGTAGAGTCCTTTCAGTGTGTAGAGTCCTGTCAGAGTCCTGTCAGAGTGTAGAGTCCTGTCAGAGTGTAGAGTCCTGTCAGTGTGTAGAGTCCTGTCAGAGTGTAGTCCTGTCAGTGTGTAGAGTCCTGTCAGTGTGTAGAGGCCTGTCAGAGTCCTGTCAGTTTGTAGAGTCCTTTCAGATTCCTGTCAGTGTGTAGAGTCCTGTCAGAGTCCTGTCAGTGTGTATTGTCCTGTCAGAGTCCTGTCAGTGTGTAGAGTCCTGTCAGAGTCCTGTCAGAGTGTAGAGTCCTGTCAGAGTGTAGAGTCCTGACAGAGTCCTGTCAGTGTGTAGAGTCCTGTCAGTGTGAAGAGTCCTGTCAGAGTCCTGTCAGTGTGTAGAGTCCTGTCAGAGTCCTGTCAGTGTGTAGAGTCCTGTCAGTGTGTAGAGTCCTGTCAGTGTGTAGAGTCCTGTCAGTGTGTAGAGTCCTGTCAGTTTGTAGAGTCCTGTCAGAGTCCTGTCAGTGTGTAGAGTCCTGTCAGAGTCCTGTCAGTGTGTAGAGTCCTGTCAGAGTCCTGTCAGTGTGTAGAGTCCTGTCAGAGTCCTGTCAGAGTGTAGAGTCCTGTCAGAGTGTAGAGTCCTGACAGAGTCCTGTCAGTGTGTAGAGTCCTGTCAGTGTGTAGAGTCCTGTCAGAGTCCTGTCAGTGTGTAGAGTCCTGTCAGAGTCCTGTCAGTGTGTAGAGTCCTGTCAGAGTGTAGAGTCCTGTCAGAGTCCTGTCAGTGTGTAGAGTCCTGTCAGAGTCCTGTCAGAGTGTAGAGTCCTGTCAGTGTGTAGAGTCCTGTCATAGTCCTGTCAGAGTGTAGAGTCCTGTCAGAGTCCTGTCAGTGTGTAGAGTTCTGTCAGAGTCCTGTCAGAGTGTAGAGTCCTGTCAGTGTGTAGAGTCCTGTCAGAGTGTAGAGTCCTGTCAGAGTGTAGAGTCCTGTCAGAGTGTACAGTCCTGTCAGAGTCCTGTCAGAGTGTAGAGTCCTGTCAGAGTCCTGTCAGTGTGTAGAGTTCTGTCAGAGTCCTGTCAGAGTGTAGAGTCCTGTCAGTGTGTAGAGGCCTGTCAGAGTCCTGTCAGTGTGTAGAGTCCTGTCAGTGTGTAGAGTCCTGTCAGTGTGTAGAGTCCTGTCAGAGTGTAGAGTCCTGTCAGAGTCCTGTCAGTGTGTAGAGTCCTGTCAGTGTGTAGAGTCCTGTCAGAGTCCTGTCAGAGTGTAGACTCCTGTCAGTGTATAAAGTCCTGTCAGAGTGTAGAGTCCTGTCAGTGTGTAGAGTCCTGTCAGTGTGTAGAGTCCTGTCAGTGTGTAGAGTCCTGTCAGTGTGTAGAGTCCTGTCAGAGTCCTGTCAGAGTGCAGAGTCCTGTCAGTGTGTAGAGTCCTGTCAGAGTGCAGAGTCCTGTCAGTGTGTAGAGTCCTGTCAGAGTCCTGTCAGTGTGTAGAGTCCTGTCAGAGGCCTGTCAGTGTGTAGAGTCCTGTCAGAGTGTAGAGTTCTGTCAGAGTCCTGTCAGAGTGTAGAGTCCTGTCAGTGTGTAGAGGCCTGTCAGAGTCCTGTCAGTGTGTAGAGTCCTGTCAGTGTGTAGAGTCCTGTCAGTGTGTAGAGTCCTGTCAGAGTGTAGAGTCCTGTCAGAGTCCTGTCAGTGTGTAGAGTCCTGTCAGTGTGTAGAGTCCTGTCAGAGTCCTGTCAGAGTGTAGACTCCTGTCAGTGTGTAAAGTCCTGTCAGAGTGTAGAGTCCTGTCAGTGTGTAGAGTCCTGTCAGTGTGTAGAGTCCTGTCAGTGTGTAGAGTCCTGTCAGTGTGTAGAGTCCTGTCAGAGTCCTGTCAGAGTGCAGAGTCCTGTCAGTGTGTAGAGTCCTGTCAGAGTGCAGAGTCCTGTCAGTGTGTAGAGTCCTGTCAGAGTCCTGTCAGTGTGTAGAGTCCTGTCAGAGGCCTGTCAGTGTGTAGAGTCCTGTCAGAGTGTAGAGTCCTGTCAGAGTCCTGTCAGTGTGTAGAGTCCTGTCAGAGTCCTGTCAGTGTGTAGAGTCCTGTCAGAGTGTAGAGTCCTGTCAGAGTCCTGTCAGTGTGTAGAGTCCTGTCAGAGTCCTGTCAGAGTGTAGAGTCCTGTCAGTGTGTAGAGTCCTGTCATAGTCCTGTCAGTGTGTAGAGTCCTGTCAGAGTCCTGTCAGTGTGTAGAGTCCTGTCAGAGTCCTTTCAGTGTGTAGAGTCTTGTCAGAGTCCTGTCAGAGTGTAGAGTCCTGTCAGAGTGTAGAGTCCTGACAGAGTCCTGTCAGTGTGTAGAGTCCTGTCAGATTGTAGAGTCCTGTCACAGTCCTGTCAGAGTGTAGAGTCCTGTCAGTGTGTAGAGTCCTGTCAGTGTGTAGAGTCCTGTCAGTGTGTAGAGTCCTGTCAGTGTGTAGAGTCCTGTCTGTTTGTAGAGCCCTGTCAGAGTCCTTTCAGTGTGTAGAGTCCTGTCAGAGTGTAGAGTCCTGTCAGAGTCCTGTCAGAGTCCTGTCAGAGTCCTGTCAGTGTGTAGAGTCCTGTCAGTGTGTAGAGTCCTGTCAGAGTCCTGTCAGAGTGTAGAGGCCTGTCAGTGTGTAGAGTCCTGTCAGAGTCCTGTCAGAGTCCTGTCAGAGTCCTGTCAGTGTGTAGAGTCCTGTCAGAGTCCTGTCAGTGTGTAGAGTCCTGTCAGAGTCCTGTCAGTGTATAGAGTCCTGTCAGAGTCCTGTCAGTGTGTAGAGTCCTGTCAGAGTCCTGTCAGTGTGAATGCACTGACAGGTGAATGCACCAATTTGTAAGTCGCTCTGGATAAGAGCGTCTGCTAAATGACTTAAATGTAAATGTTAAATGTAAGTGTGTAGAGTCCTGTCAGTGTGTAGAGTCCTGTCAGTGTGTAGAGTCCTGTCAGTGTGTAGAGTCCTGTCAGTTTGTAGAGTCCTGTCAGAGTCCTGTCAGTGTGTAGAGTCCTGTCAGAGTCCTGTCAGTGTGTAGAGTCCTGTCAGAGTCCTGTCAGTGTGTAGAGTCCTGTCAGAGTCCTGTCAGAGTGTAGAGTCCTGTCAGAGTGTAGAGTCCTGACAGAGTCCTGTCAGTGTGTAGAGTCCTGTCAGTGTGTAGAGTCCTGTCAGAGTCCTGTCAGTGTGTAGAGTCCTGTCAGAGTCCTGTCAGTGTGTAGAGTCCTGTCAGAGTCCTGTCAGAGTCCTGTCAGAGTGTAGAGTCCTGTCAGAGTCCTGTCAGAGTCCTGTCAGAGTCCTGTCAGAGTCCTGTCAGAGTGTAGAGTCCTGTCAGAGTCCTGTCAGAGTCCTGTCAGAGTCCTGTCAGTGTCTAGAGTCCTGTCAGAGTCCTGTCAGTGTGTAGAGTCCTGTCAGAGTCCTGTCAGAGTGTAGAGTCCTGTCAGAGTGTAGAGTCCTGTCAGTGTGTAGAGTCCTGTCAGAGTGTAGAGTCCTGTCAGTGTGTAGAGTCCTGTCAGAGTCCTGTCAGAGTGTAGGGTCCTGTCAGTGTGTAGAGTCCTGTCAGAGTGTAGAGTCCTGTCAGTGTGTAGAGTCCTGTCAGAGTCCTGTCAGTGTGTAGAGTCCTGTCAGTGTGTAGAGTCCTGTCAGTGTGTAGAGTCCTGACAGTGTGTAGAGTCCTGTCAGTGTGTAGAGTCCTGTCAGTGTGTAGAGTCCTGTCAGTGTGTAGAGTCCTGTCAGAGTGTAGAGTCCTGTCAGAGTGTAGAGTCCTGTCAGAGTGTACAGTCCTGTCAGAGTCCTGTCAGAGTGTAGAGTCCTGTCAGAGTCCTGTCAGTGTGTAGAGTTCTGTCAGAGTCCTGTCAGAGTGTAGAGTCCTGTCAGTGTGTAGAGGCCTGTCAGAGTCCTGTCAGTGTGTAGAGTCCTGTCAGTGTGTAGAGTCCTGTCAGTGTGTAGAGTCCTGTCAGAGTGTAGAGGCCTGTCAGAGTCCTGTCAGTGTGTAGAGTCCTGTCAGTGTGTAGAGTCCTGTCAGAGTCCTGTCAGAGTGTAGACTCCTGTCAGTGTGTAAAGTCCTGTCAGAGTGTAGAGTCCTGTCAGTGTGTAGAGTCCTGTCAGTGTGTAGAGTCCTGTCAGTGTGTAGAGTCCTGTCAGTGTGTAGAGTCCTGTCAGAGTCCTGTCAGAGTGCAGAGTCCTGTCAGTGTGTAGAGTCCTGTCAGAGTGCAGAGTCCTGTCAGTGTGTAGAGTCCTGTCAGAGTCCTGTCAGTGTGTAGAGTCCTGTCAGAGGCCTGTCAGTGTGTAGAGTCCTGTCAGAGTGTAGAGTCCTGTCAGAGTGTAGAGTCCTGTCAGAGTGTAGAGTCCTGTCAGTGTGTAGAGTCCTGTCAGAGTCCTGTCAGAGTGTAGAGTCCTTTCAGTGTGTAGAGTCCTGTCAGAGTCCTGTCAGAGTGTAGAGTCCTGTCAGAGTGTAGAGTCCTGTCACTGTGTAGAGTCCTGTCAGAGTGTAGTCCTGTCAGTGTGTAGAGTCCTGTCAGTGTGTAGAGGCCTGTCAGAGTCCTGTCAGTTTGTAGAGTCCTTTCAGATTCCTGTCAGTGTGTAGAGTCCTGTCAGAGTCCTGTCAGTGTGTATTGTCCTGTCAGAGTCCTGTCAGTGTGTAGAGTCCTGTCAGAGTCCTGTCAGAGTGTAGAGTCCTGTCAGAGTGTAGAGTCCTGACAGAGTCCTGTCAGTGTGTAGAGTCCTGTCAGTGTGAAGAGTCCTGTCAGAGTCCTGTCAGTGTGTAGAGTCCTGTCAGAGTCCTGTCAGTGTGTAGAGTCCTGTCAGTGTGTAGAGTCCTGTCAGTGTGTAGAGTCCTGTCAGTGTGTAGAGTCCTGTCAGTTTGTAGAGTCCTGTCAGAGTCCTGTCAGTGTGTAGAGTCCTGTCAGAGTCCTGTCAGTGTGTAGAGTCCTGTCAGAGTCCTGTCAGTGTGTAGAGTCCTGTCAGAGTCCTGTCAGAGTGTAGAGTCCTGTCAGAGTGTAGAGTCCTGACAGAGTCCTGTCAGTGTGTAGAGTCCTGTCAGTGTGTAGAGTCCTGTCAGAGTCCTGTCAGTGTGTAGAGTCCTGTCAGAGTCCTGTCAGTGTGTAGAGTCCTGTCAGAGTGTAGAGTCCTGTCAGAGTCCTGTCAGTGTGTAGAGTCCTGTCAGAGTCCTGTCAGAGTGTAGAGTCCTGTCAGTGTGTAGAGTCCTGTCATAGTCCTGTCAGAGTGTAGAGTCCTGTCAGAGTCCTGTCAGTGTGTAGAGTTCTGTCAGAGTCCTGTCAGAGTGTAGAGTCCTGTCAGTGTGTAGAGTCCTGTCAGAGTGTAGAGTCCTGTCAGAGTGTAGAGTCCTGTCAGAGTGTACAGTCCTGTCAGAGTCCTGTCAGAGTGTAGAGTCCTGTCAGAGTCCTGTCAGTGTGTAGAGTTCTGTCAGAGTCCTGTCAGAGTGTAGAGTCCTGTCAGTGTGTAGAGGCCTGTCAGAGTCCTGTCAGTGTGTAGAGTCCTGTCAGTGTGTAGAGTCCTGTCAGTGTGTAGAGTCCTGTCAGAGTGTAGAGTCCTGTCAGAGTCCTGTCAGTGTGTAGAGTCCTGTCAGTGTGTAGAGTCCTGTCAGAGTCCTGTCAGAGTGTAGACTCCTGTCAGTGTGTAAAGTCCTGTCAGAGTGTAGAGTCCTGTCAGTGTGTAGAGTCCTGTCAGTGTGTAGAGTCCTGTCAGTGTGTAGAGTCCTGTCAGTGTGTAGAGTCCTGTCAGAGTCCTGTCAGAGTGCAGAGTCCTGTCAGTGTGTAGAGTCCTGTCAGAGTGCAGAGTCCTGTCAGTGTGTAGAGTCCTGTCAGAGTCCTGTCAGTGTGTAGAGTCCTGTCAGAGGCCTGTCAGTGTGTAGAGTCCTGTCAGAGTGTAGAGTTCTGTCAGAGTCCTGTCAGAGTGTAGAGTCCTGTCAGTGTGTAGAGGCCTGTCAGAGTCCTGTCAGTGTGTAGAGTCCTGTCAGTGTGTAGAGTCCTGTCAGTGTGTAGAGTCCTGTCAGAGTGTAGAGTCCTGTCAGAGTCCTGTCAGTGTGTAGAGTCCTGTCAGTGTGTAGAGTCCTGTCAGAGTCCTGTCAGAGTGTAGACTCCTGTCAGTGTGTAAAGTCCTGTCAGAGTGTAGAGTCCTGTCAGTGTGTAGAGTCCTGTCAGTGTGTAGAGTCCTGTCAGTGTGTAGAGTCCTGTCAGTGTGTAGAGTCCTGTCAGAGTCCTGTCAGAGTGCAGAGTCCTGTCAGTGTGTAGAGTCCTGTCAGAGTGCAGAGTCCTGTCAGTGTGTAGAGTCCTGTCAGAGTCCTGTCAGTGTGTAGAGTCCTGTCAGAGGCCTGTCAGTGTGTAGAGTCCTGTCAGAGTGTAGAGTCCTGTCAGAGTGTAGAGTCCTGTCAGAGTGTAGAGTCCTGTCAGTGTGTAGAGTCCTGTCAGAGTCCTGTCAGAGTGTAGAGTCCTTTCAGTGTGTAGAGTCCTGTCAGAGTCCTGTCAGAGTGTAGAGTCCTGTCAGAGTGTAGAGTCCTGTCAGTGTGTAGAGTCCTGTCAGAGTGTAGTCCTGTCAGTGTGTAGAGTCCTGTCAGTGTGTAGAGGCCTGTCAGAGTCCTGTCAGTTTGTAGAGTCCTTTCAGATTCCTGTCAGTGTGTAGAGTCCTGTCAGAGTCCTGTCAGTGTGTATTGTCCTGTCAGAGTCCTGTCAGTGTGTAGAGTCCTGTCAGAGTCCTGTCAGAGTGTAGAGTCCTGTCAGAGTGTAGAGTCCTGACAGAGTCCTGTCATTGTGTAGAGTCCTGTCAGTGTGAAGAGTCCTGTCAGAGTCCTGTCAGTGTGTAGAGTCCTGTCAGAGTCCTGTCAGTGTGTAGAGTCCTGTCAGTGTGTAGAGTCCTGTCAGTGTGTAGAGTCCTGTCAGTGTGTAGAGTCCTGTCAGTTTGTAGAGTCCTGTCAGAGTCCTGTCAGTGTGTAGAGTCCTGTCAGAGTCCTGTCAGTGTGTAGAGTCCTGTCAGAGTCCTGTCAGTGTGTAGAGTCCTGTCAGAGTCCTGTCAGAGTGTAGAGTCCTGTCAGAGTGTAGAGTCCTGACAGAGTCCTGTCAGTGTGTAGAGTCCTGTCAGTGTGTAGAGTCCTGTCAGAGTCCTGTCAGTGTGTAGAGTCCTGTCAGAGTCCTGTCAGTGTGTAGAGTCCTGTCAGAGTGTAGAGTCCTGTCAGAGTCCTGTCAGTGTGTAGAGTCCTGTCAGAGTCCTGTCAGAGTGTAGAGTCCTGTCAGTGTGTAGAGTCCTGTCATAGTCCTGTCAGAGTGTAGAGTCCTGTCAGAGTCCTGTCAGTGTGTAGAGTTCTGTCAGAGTCCTGTCAGAGTGTAGAGTCCTGTCAGTGTGTAGAGTCCTGTCAGAGTGTAGAGTCCTGTCAGAGTGTAGAGTCCTGTCAGAGTGTACAGTCCTGTCAGAGTCCTGTCAGAGTGTAGAGTCCTGTCAGAGTCCTGTCAGTGTGTAGAGTTCTGTCAGAGTCCTGTCAGAGTGTAGAGTCCTGTCAGTGTGTAGAGGCCTGTCAGAGTCCTGTCAGTGTGTAGAGTCCTGTCAGTGTGTAGAGTCCTGTCAGTGTGTAGAGTCCTGTCAGAGTCCTGTCAGTGTGTAGAGTCCTGTCAGTGTGTAGAGTCCTGTCAGAGTCCTGTCAGAGTGTAGACTCCTGTCAGTGTGTAAAGTCCTGTCAGAGTGTAGAGTCCTGTCAGTGTGTAGAGTCCTGTCAGTGTGTAGAGTCCTGTCAGTGTGTAGAGTCCTGTCAGTGTGTAGAGTCCTGTCAGAGTCCTGTCAGAGTGCAGAGTCCTGTCAGTGTGTAGAGTCCTGTCAGAGTGCAGAGTCCTGTCAGTGTGTAGAGTCCTGTCAGAGTCCTGTCAGTGTGTAGAGTCCTGTCAGAGGCCTGTCAGTGTGTAGAGTCCTGTCAGAGTGTAGAGTCCTGTCAGAGTGTAGAGTCCTGTCAGAGTGTAGAGTCCTGTCAGTGTGTAGAGTCCTGTCAGAGTCCTGTCAGAGTGTAGAGTCCTTTCAGTGTGTAGAGTCCTGTCAGAGTCCTGTCAGAGTGTAGAGTCCTGTCAGAGTGTAGAGTCCTGTCAGTGTGTAGAGTCCTGTCAGAGTGTAGTCCTGTCAGTGTGTAGAGTCCTGTCAGTGTGTAGAGGCCTGTCAGAGTCCTGTCAGTTTGTAGAGTCCTTTCAGATTCCTGTCAGTGTGTAGAGTCCTGTCAGAGTCCTGTCAGTGTGTATTGTCCTGTCAGAGTCCTGTCAGTGTGTAGAGTCCTGTCAGAGTCCTGTCAGAGTGTAGAGTCCTGTCAGAGTGTAGAGTCCTGACAGAGTCCTGTCAGTGTGTAGAGTCCTGTCAGTGTGAAGAGTCCTGTCAGAGTCCTGTCAGTGTGTAGAGTCCTGTCAGAGTCCTGTCAGTGTGTAGAGTCCTGTCAGTGTGTAGAGTCCTGTCAGTGTGTAGAGTCCTGTCAGTGTGTAGAGTCCTGTCAGTTTGTAGAGTCCTGTCAGAGTCCTGTCAGTGTGTAGAGTCCTGTCAGAGTCCTGTCAGTGTGTAGAGTCCTGTCAGAGTCCTGTCAGTGTGTAGAGTCCTGTCAGAGTCCTGTCAGAGTGTAGAGTCCTGTCAGAGTGTAGAGTCCTGACAGAGTCCTGTCAGTGTGTAGAGTCCTGTCAGTGTGTAGAGTCCTGTCAGAGTCCTGTCAGTGTGTAGAGTCCTGTCAGAGTCCTGTCAGTGTGTAGAGTCCTGTCAGAGTGTAGAGTCCTGTCAGAGTCCTGTCAGTGTGTAGAGTCCTGTCAGAGTCCTGTCAGAGTGTAGAGTCCTGTCAGTGTGTAGAGTCCTGTCATAGTCCTGTCAGTGTGTAGAGTCCTGTCAGAGTCCTGTCAGTGTGTAGAGTCCTGTCAGAGTCCTTTCAGTGTGTAGAGTCTTGTCAGAGTCCTGTCAGAGTGTAGAGTCCTGTCAGAGTGTAGAGTCCTGACAGAGTCCTGTCAGTGTGTAGAGTCCTGTCAGATTGTAGAGTCCTGTCACAGTCCTGTCAGAGTGTAGAGTCCTGTCAGTGTGTAGAGTCCTGTCAGTGTGTAGAGTCCTGTCAGTGTGTAGAGTCCTGTCAGTGTGTAGAGTCCTGTCTGTTTGTAGAGCCCTGTCAGAGTCCTTTCAGTGTGTAGAGTCCTGTCAGAGTGTAGAGTCCTGTCAGAGTCCTGTCAGAGTCCTGTCAGAGTCCTGTCAGTGTGTAGAGTCCTGTCAGTGTGTAGAGTCCTGTCAGAGTCCTGTCAGAGTGTAGAGGCCTGTCAGTGTGTAGAGTCCTGTCAGAGTCCTGTCAGAGTCCTGTCAGAGTCCTGTCAGTGTGTAGAGTCCTGTCAGAGTCCTGTCAGTGTGTAGAGTCCTGTCAGAGTCCTGTCAGTGTGTAGAGTCCTGTCAGAGTCCTGTCAGAGTGTAGAGTCCTGTCAGAGTGTAGAGTCCTGACAGAGTCCTGTCAGTGTGTAGAGTCCTGTCAGTGTGTAGAGTCCTGTCAGAGTCCTGTCAGTGTGTAGAGTCCTGTCAGAGTCCTGTCAGTGTGTAGAGTCCTGTCAGAGTGTAGAGTCCTGTCAGAGTCCTGTCAGTGTGTAGAGTCCTGTCAGAGTCCTGTCAGAGTGTAGAGTCCTGTCAGTGTGTAGAGTCCTGACATAGTCCTGTCAGTGTGTAGAGTCCTGTCAGAGTCCTGTCAGTGTGTAGAGTCCTGTCAGTGTGTAGAGTCCTGTCATAGTCCTGTCAGAGTGTAGAGTCCTGTCAGAGTCCTGTCAGTGTGTAGAGTTCTGTCAGAGTCCTGTCAGAGTGTAGAGTCCTGTCAGTGTGTAGAGTCCTGTCAGAGTGTAGAGTCCTGTCAGAGTGTAGAGTCCTGTCAGAGTGTACAGTCCTGTCAGAGTCCTGTCAGAGTGTAGAGTCCTGTCAGAGTCCTGTCAGTGTGTAGAGTTCTGTCAGAGTCCTGTCAGAGTGTAGAGTCCTGTCAGTGTGTAGAGGCCTGTCAGAGTCCTGTCAGTGTGTAGAGTCCTGTCAGTGTGTAGAGTCCTGTCAGTGTGTAGAGTCCTGTCAGAGTCCTGTCAGTGTGTAGAGTCCTGTCAGTGTGTAGAGTCCTGTCAGAGTCCTGTCAGAGTGTAGACTCCTGTCAGTGTGTAAAGTCCTGTCAGAGTGTAGAGTCCTGTCAGTGTGTAGAGTCCTGTCAGTGTGTAGAGTCCTGTCAGTGTGTAGAGTCCTGTCAGTGTGTAGAGTCCTGTCAGAGTCCTGTCAGAGTGCAGAGTCCTGTCAGTGTGTAGAGTCCTGTCAGAGTGCAGAGTCCTGTCAGTGTGTAGAGTCCTGTCAGAGTCCTGTCAGTGTGTAGAGTCCTGTCAGAGGCCTGTCAGTGTGTAGAGTCCTGTCAGAGTGTAGAGTCCTGTCAGAGTGTAGAGTCCTGTCAGAGTGTAGAGTCCTGTCAGTGTGTAGAGTCCTGTCAGAGTCCTGTCAGAGTGTAGAGTCCTTTCAGTGTGTAGAGTCCTGTCAGAGTCCTGTCAGAGTGTAGAGTCCTGTCAGAGTGTAGAGTCCTGTCAGTGTGTAGAGTCCTGTCAGAGTGTAGTCCTGTCAGTGTGTAGAGTCCTGTCAGTGTGTAGAGGCCTGTCAGAGTCCTGTCAGTTTGTAGAGTCCTTTCAGATTCCTGTCAGTGTGTAGAGTCCTGTCAGAGTCCTGTCAGTGTGTATTGTCCTGTCAGAGTCCTGTCAGTGTGTAGAGTCCTGTCAGAGTCCTGTCAGAGTGTAGAGTCCTGTCAGAGTGTAGAGTCCTGACAGAGTCCTGTCAGTGTGTAGAGTCCTGTCAGTGTGAAGAGTCCTGTCAGAGTCCTGTCAGTGTGTAGAGTCCTGTCAGAGTCCTGTCAGTGTGTAGAGTCCTGTCAGTGTGTAGAGTCCTGTCAGTGTGTAGAGTCCTGTCAGTGTGTAGAGTCCTGTCAGTTTGTAGAGTCCTGTCAGAGTCCTGTCAGTGTGTAGAGTCCTGTCAGAGTCCTGTCAGTGTGTAGAGTCCTGTCAGAGTCCTGTCAGTGTGTAGAGTCCTGTCAGAGTCCTGTCAGAGTGTAGAGTCCTGTCAGAGTGTAGAGTCCTGACAGAGTCCTGTCAGTGTGTAGAGTCCTGTCAGTGTGTAGAGTCCTGTCAGAGTCCTGTCAGTGTGTAGAGTCCTGTCAGAGTCCTGTCAGTGTGTAGAGTCCTGTCAGAGTGTAGAGTCCTGTCAGAGTCCTGTCAGTGTGTAGAGTCCTGTCAGAGTCCTGTCAGAGTGTAGAGTCCTGTCAGTGTGTAGAGTCCTGTCATAGTCCTGTCAGTGTGTAGAGTCCTGTCAGAGTCCTGTCAGTGTGTAGAGTCCTGTCAGAGTCCTTTCAGTGTGTAGAGTCTTGTCAGAGTCCTGTCAGAGTGTAGAGTCCTGTCAGAGTGTAGAGTCCTGACAGAGTCCTGTCAGTGTGTAGAGTCCTGTCAGATTGTAGAGTCCTGTCACAGTCCTGTCAGAGTGTAGAGTCCTGTCAGTGTGTAGAGTCCTGTCAGTGTGTAGAGTCCTGTCAGTGTGTAGAGTCCTGTCAGTGTGTAGAGTCCTGTCTGTTTGTAGAGCCCTGTCAGAGTCCTTTCAGTGTGTAGAGTCCTGTCAGAGTGTAGAGTCCTGTCAGAGTCCTGTCAGAGTCCTGTCAGAGTCCTGTCAGTGTGTAGAGTCCTGTCAGTGTGTAGAGTCCTGTCAGTGTGTAGAGTCCTGTCAGTGTGTAGAGTCCTGTCTGTTTGTAGAGCCCTGTCAGAGTCCTGTCAGTGTGTAGAGTCCTGTCAGAGTGTAGAGTCCTGTCAGAGTCCTGTCAGAGTCCTGTCAGAGTCCTGTCAGTGTGTAGAGTCCTGTCAGTGTGTAGAGTCCTGTCAGAGTCCTGTCAGAGTGTAGAGTCCTGTCAGAGTCCTGTCAGAGTGTAGAGTCCTGTCAGAGTGTAGAGTCCTGACAGAGTCCTGTCAGTGTGTAGAGTCCTGTCAGTGTGTAGAGTCCTGTCAGAGTCCTGTCAGTGTGTAGAGTCCTGTCAGAGTCCTGTCAGTGTGTAGAGTCCTGTCAGAGTGTAGAGTCCTGTCAGAGTCCTGTCAGTGTGTAGAGTCCTGTCAGAGTCCTGTCAGAGTGTAGAGTCCTGTCAGTGTGTAGAGTCCTGACATAGTCCTGTCAGTGTGTAGAGTCCTGTCAGAGTCCTGTCAGTGTGTAGAGTCCTGTCAGAGTCCTTTCAGTGTGTAGAGTCCTGTCAGATTGTAGAGTCCTGTCAGAGTCCTGTCAGAGTGTAGAGTCCTGTCAGTGTGTAGAGTCCTGTCAGTGTGTAGAGTCCTGTCAGTGTGTAGAGTCCTGTCAGTGTGTAGAGTCCTGTCTGTTTGTAGAGCCCTGTCAGAGTCCTGTCAGTTTGTAGAGTCCTGTCAGAGTGTAGAGTCCTGTCAGAGTCCTGTCAGAGTCCTGTCAGTGTGTAGAGTCCTGTCAGTGTGTAGAGTCCTGTCAGAGTCCTGTCAGAGTCCTGTCAGTGTGTAGAGTCCTGTCAGAGTCCTGTCAGTGTGTAGAGTCCTGTCAGAGTCCTGTCAGTGTGTAGAGTCCTGTCAGAGTCCTGTCAGTGTGTAGAGTCCTGTCAGAGTCCTGTCAGTGTGTAGAGTCCTTGTCAGTGTGTAGAGTCCTGTCAGTGTGTAGAGTCCTGTCAGTGTGTAGAGTCCTGTCAGTGTGTAGAGTCCTGTCTGTTTGTAGAGCCCTGTCAGAGTCCTGTCAGTGTGTAGAGTCCTGTCAGAGTGTAGAGTCCTGTCAGAGTCCTGTCAGAGTCCTGTCAGAGTCCTGTCAGTGTGTAGAGTCCTGTCAGTGTGTAGAGTCCTGTCAGAGTCCTGTCAGAGTGTAGAGTCCTGTCAGAGTCCTGTCAGAGTGTAGAGTCCTGTCAGAGTGTAGAGTCCTGACAGAGTCCTGTCAGTGTGTAGAGTCCTGTCAGTGTGTAGAGTCCTGTCAGAGTCCTGTCAGTGTGTAGAGTCCTGTCAGAGTCCTGTCAGTGTGTAGAGTCCTGTCAGAGTGTAGAGTCCTGTCAGAGTCCTGTCAGTGTGTAGAGTCCTGTCAGAGTCCTGTCAGAGTGTAGAGTCCTGTCAGTGTGTAGAGTCCTGACATAGTCCTGTCAGTGTGTAGAGTCCTGTCAGAGTCCTGTCAGTGTGTAGAGTCCTGTCAGAGTCCTTTCAGTGTGTAGAGTCTTGTCAGAGTCCTGTCAGAGTGTAGAGTCCTGTCAGAGTGTAGAGTCCTGACAGAGTCCTGTCAGTGTGTAGAGTCCTGTCAGATTGTAGAGTCCTGTCAGAGTCCTGTCAGAGTGTAGAGTCCTGTCAGTGTGTAGAGTCCTGTCAGTGTGTAGAGTCCTGTCAGTGTGTAGAGTCCTGTCAGTGTGTAGAGTCCTGTCTGTTTGTAGAGCCCTGTCAGAGTCCTGTCAGTTTGTAGAGTCCTGTCAGAGTGTAGAGTCCTGTCAGAGTCCTGTCAGAGTCCTGTCAGAGTCCTGTCAGTGTGTAGAGTCCTGTCAGTGTGTAGAGTCCTGTCAGAGTCCTGTCAGAGTCCTGTCAGTGTGTAGAGTCCTGTCAGAGTCCTGTCAGTGTGTAGAGTCCTGTCAGAGTCCTGTCAGTGTGTAGAGTCCTGTCAGAGTCCTGTCAGTGTGTAGAGTCCTGTCAGAGTCCTGTCAGTGTGTAGAGTCCTTGTCAGTGTGTAGAGTCCTGTCAGTGTGTAGAGTCCTGTCAGAGTGTAGAGTCCTGTCAGTGTGTAGAGTCCTGTCAGTGTGTAGAGTCCTGTCAGTGTGTAGAGTCCTGTCAGTGTGTAGAGTCCTGTCAGAGTCCTGTCAGAGTGTAGAGTCCTGTCAGAGTGTAGAGTCCTGTCAGAGTCCTGTCAGTGTGTAGAGTCCTGTCAGAGTGTAGAGTCCTGTCAGTGTGTAGAGTCCTGTCAGTGTGTAGAGTCCTGTCAGAGTGTAGAGGCCTGTCCGTGTGTAGAGGCCTGTCAGTGTGTAGAGTCCTGTCAGAGTGTAGAGTCCTGTCAGAGTCCTGTCAGAGTGTAGGGTCCTGTCAGAGTCCTGTCAGAGTGTAGAGTCCTGTCAGAGTCCTGTCAGAGTGTAGAGTCCTGTCAGAGTCCTGTCAGAGTGTAGAGTCCTGTCAGAGTCCTGTCAGAGTCCTGTCAGAGTGTAGAGTCCTGTCAGTGTGTAGAGTCCTGTCAGTGTGTAGAGTCCTGTCAGAGTCCTGTCAGAGTGTAGGTTCCTGTCAGTGTGTAGAGTCCTGTCAGAGTGTAGAGTCCTGTCAGTGTGTAGAGTCCTGTCAGAGTCCTGTCAGTGTGTAGAGTCCTGTCAGAGTCCTGTCAGAGTGTAGAGTCCTGTCAGAGTCCTGTCAGAGTGTAGAGTCCTGTCAGAGTCCTGTCAGAGTGTAGAGTCCTGTCAGAGTCCTGTCAGAGTCCTGTCAGAGTGTAGAGTCCTGTCAGTGTGTAGAGTCCTGTCAGTGTGTAGAGTCCTGTCAGAGTCCTGTCAGAGTGTAGGTTCCTGTCAGTGTGTAGAGTCCTGTCAGAGTGTAGAGTCCTGTCAGTGTGTAGAGTCCTGTCAGAGTCCTGTCAGTGTGTAGAGTCCTGTCAGTGTGTAGAGTCCTGTCAGTGTGTAGAGTCCTGTCAGTGTGTAGAGTCCTGTCAGTGTGTAGAGTCCTGTCAGAGTGTAGAGTCCTGTCAGAGTCCTGTCAGAGTGTAGAGTCCTGTCAGAGTCCTGTCAGTGTGTAGAGTACTGTCAGAGTCCTGTCAGAGTGTAGAGGCCTGTCCGTGTGTAGAGGCCTGTCAGTGTGTAGAGTCCTGTCAGAGTGTAGAGTCCTGTCAGAGTCCTGTCAGAGTGTAGGGTCCTGTCAGAGTCCTGTCAGAGTGTAGAGTCCTGTCAGAGTCCTGTCAGAGTGTAGAGTCCTGTCAGTGTGTAGAGTCCTGTCAGTGTGTAGAGTCCTGTCAGAGTCCTGTCAGAGTGTAGGTTCCTGTCAGTGTGTAGAGTCCTGTCAGAGTGTAGAGTCCTGTCAGTGTGTAGAGTCCTGTCAGAGTCCTGTCAGTGTGTAGAGTCCTGTCAGTGTGTAGAGTCCTGTCAGTGTGTAGAGTCCTTTCAGTGTGTAGAGTCCTGTCAGTGTGTAGAGTCCTGTCAGAGTGTAGAGACCTGTCAGAGTCCTGTCAGAGTGTAGAGTCCTGTCAGAGTCCTGTCAGTGTGTAGAGTCCTGTCAGAGTCCTGTCAGAGTGTAGAGTCCTGTCAGTGTGTAGAGGCCTGTCAGAGTCCTGTCATTGTGTAGATACCTGTCAGTGTGTAGAGTCCTGTCAGTGTGTAGAGTCCTGTCAGAGTGTAGAGTCCTGTCAGAGTCCTGTCAGTGTGTAGAGTCCTGTCAGTGTGTAGAGTCCTGTCAGAGTCCTGTCAGAGTGTAGAGTCCTGTCAGTGTGTAGAGTCCTGTCAGTGTGTAGAGTCCTGTCAGAGTGTAGAGGCCTGTCAGTGTGTAGAGTCCTGTCAGAGTGTAGAGTCCTGTCAGTGTGTAGAGTCCTGTCAGTGTGTAGAGTCCTGTCAGTGTGTAGAGTCCTGTCAGTGTGTAGAGTCCTGTCAGAGTCCTGTCAGAGTGCAGAGTCCTGTCAGTGTGTAGAGTCCTGTCAGAGTGCAGAGTCCTGTCAGAGTCCTGTCAGAGTGCAGAGTCCTGTCAGTGTGTAGAGTCCTGTCAGAGTCCTGTCAGAGTGTAGAGTCCTGTCAGAGTGTAGAGTCCTGTCAGTGTGTAGAGTCCTGTCAGAGTGTAGAGTCCTGTCAGTGTGTAGAGTCATGTCAGAGTCCTGTCAGAGTGTAGAGTCCTGTCAGTGTGTAGAGTCCTGTCAGATTGTAGAGTCCTGTCAGAGTCCTGTCAGAGTGTAGAGTCCTGTCAGTGTGTAGAGTCCTGTCAGTGTGTAGAGTCCTGTCAGTGTGTAGAGTCCTGTCAGTGTGTAGAGTCCTGTCTGTTTGTAGAGCCCTGTCAGAGTCCTGTCAGTGTGTAGAGTCCTGTCAGAGTGTAGAGTCCTGTCAGAGTCCTGTCAGAGTCCTGTCAGAGTCCTGTCAGTGTGTAGAGTCCTGTCAGTGTGTAGAGTCCTGTCAGAGTCCTGTCAGAGTGTAGAGTCCTGTCAGAGTCCTGTCAGAGTGTAGAGTCCTGTCAGAGTGTAGAGTCCTGACAGAGTCCTGTCAGTGTGTAGAGTCCTGTCAGTGTGTAGAGTCCTGTCAGAGTCCTGTCAGTGTGTAGAGTCCTGTCAGAGTCCTGTCAGTGTGTAGAGTCCTGTCAGAGTGTAGAGTCCTGTCAGAGTCCTGTCAGTGTGTAGAGTCCTGTCAGAGTCCTGTCAGAGTGTAGAGTCCTGTCAGTGTGTAGAGTCCTGACATAGTCCTGTCAGTGTGTAGAGTCCTGTCAGAGTCCTGTCAGTGTGTAGAGTCCTGTCAGAGTCCTTTCAGTGTGTAGAGTCCTGTCAGATTGTAGAGTCCTGTCAGAGTCCTGTCAGAGTGTAGAGTCCTGTCAGTGTGTAGAGTCCTGTCAGTGTGTTGAGTCCTGTCAGTGTGTAGAGTCCTGTCAGTGTGTAGAGTCCTGTCTGTTTGTAGAGCCCTGTCAGAGTCCTGTCAGTTTGTAGAGTCCTGTCAGAGTGTAGAGTCCTGTCAGAGTCCTGTCAGAGTCCTGTCAGAGTCCTGTCAGTGTGTAGAGTCCTGTCAGTGTGTAGAGTCCTGTCAGAGTCCTGTCAGAGTCCTGTCAGTGTGTAGAGTCCTGTCAGAGTCCTGTCAGTGTGTAGAGTCCTGTCAGAGTCCTGTCAGTGTGTAGAGTCCTGTCAGAGTCCTGTCAGTGTGTAGAGTCCTGTCAGAGTCCTGTCAGTGTGTAGAGTCCTTGTCAGTGTGTAGAGTCCTGTCAGTGTGTAGAGTCCTGTCAGTGTGTAGAGTCCTGTCAGTGTGTAGAGTCCTGTCTGTTTGTAGAGCCCTGTCAGAGTCCTGTCAGTGTGTAGAGTCCTGTCAGAGTGTAGAGTCCTGTCAGAGTCCTGTCAGAGTCCTGTCAGAGTCCTGTCAGTGTGTAGAGTCCTGTCAGTGTGTAGAGTCCTGTCAGAGTCCTGTCAGAGTGTAGAGTCCTGTCAGAGTCCTGTCAGAGTGTAGAGTCCTGTCAGAGTGTAGAGTCCTGACAGAGTCCTGTCAGTGTGTAGAGTCCTGTCAGTGTGTAGAGTCCTGTCAGAGTCCTGTCAGTGTGTAGAGTCCTGTCAGAGTCCTGTCAGTGTGTAGAGTCCTGTCAGAGTGTAGAGTCCTGTCAGAGTCCTGTCAGTGTGTAGAGTCCTGTCAGAGTCCTGTCAGAGTGTAGAGTCCTGTCAGTGTGTAGAGTCCTGACATAGTCCTGTCAGTGTGTAGAGTCCTGTCAGAGTCCTGTCAGTGTGTAGAGTCCTGTCAGAGTCCTTTCAGTGTGTAGAGTCTTGTCAGAGTCCTGTCAGAGTGTAGAGTCCTGTCAGAGTGTAGAGTCCTGACAGAGTCCTGTCAGTGTGTAGAGTCCTGTCAGATTGTAGAGTCCTGTCAGAGTCCTGTCAGAGTGTAGAGTCCTGTCAGTGTGTAGAGTCCTGTCAGTGTGTAGAGTCCTGTCAGTGTGTAGAGTCCTGTCAGTGTGTAGAGTCCTGTCTGTTTGTAGAGCCCTGTCAGAGTCCTGTCAGTTTGTAGAGTCCTGTCAGAGTGTAGAGTCCTGTCAGAGTCCTGTCAGAGTCCTGTCAGAGTCCTGTCAGTGTGTAGAGTCCTGTCAGTGTGTAGAGTCCTGTCAGAGTCCTGTCAGAGTCCTGTCAGTGTGTAGAGTCCTGTCAGAGTCCTGTCAGTGTGTAGAGTCCTGTCAGAGTCCTGTCAGTGTGTAGAGTCCTGTCAGAGTCCTGTCAGTGTGTAGAGTCCTGTCAGAGTCCTGTCAGTGTGTAGAGTCCTTGTCAGTGTGTAGAGTCCTGTCAGTGTGTAGAGTCCTGTCAGAGTGTAGAGTCCTGTCAGTGTGTAGAGTCCTGTCAGTGTGTAGAGTCCTGTCAGTGTGTAGAGTCCTGTCAGTGTGTAGAGTCCTGTCAGAGTCCTGTCAGAGTGTAGAGTCCTGTCAGAGTGTAGAGTCCTGTCAGAGTCCTGTCAGTGTGTAGAGTCCTGTCAGAGTGTAGAGTCCTGTCAGTGTGTAGAGTCCTGTCAGTGTGTAGAGTCCTGTCAGAGTGTAGAGGCCTGTCCGTGTGTAGAGGCCTGTCAGTGTGTAGAGTCCTGTCAGAGTGTAGAGTCCTGTCAGAGTCCTGTCAGAGTGTAGGGTCCTGTCAGAGTCCTGTCAGAGTGTAGAGTCCTGTCAGAGTCCTGTCAGAGTGTAGAGTCCTGTCAGAGTCCTGTCAGAGTGTAGAGTCCTGTCAGAGTCCTGTCAGAGTCCTGTCAGAGTGTAGAGTCCTGTCAGTGTGTAGAGTCCTGTCAGTGTGTAGAGTCCTGTCAGAGTCCTGTCAGAGTGTAGGTTCCTGTCAGTGTGTAGAGTCCTGTCAGAGTGTAGAGTCCTGTCAGTGTGTAGAGTCCTGTCAGAGTCCTGTCAGTGTGTAGAGTCCTGTCAGAGTCCTGTCAGAGTGTAGAGTCCTGTCAGAGTCCTGTCAGAGTGTAGAGTCCTGTCAGAGTCCTGTCAGAGTGTAGAGTCCTGTCAGAGTCCTGTCAGAGTCCTGTCAGAGTGTAGAGTCCTGTCAGTGTGTAGAGTCCTGTCAGTGTGTAGAGTCCTGTCAGAGTCCTGTCAGAGTGTAGGTTCCTGTCAGTGTGTAGAGTCCTGTCAGAGTGTAGAGTCCTGTCAGTGTGTAGAGTCCTGTCAGAGTCCTGTCAGTGTGTAGAGTCCTGTCAGTGTGTAGAGTCCTGTCAGTGTGTAGAGTCCTGTCAGTGTGTAGAGTCCTGTCAGTGTGTAGAGTCCTGTCAGAGTGTAGAGTCCTGTCAGAGTCCTGTCAGAGTGTAGAGGCCTGTCCGTGTGTAGAGGCCTGTCAGTGTGTAGAGTCCTGTCAGAGTGTAGAGTCCTGTCAGAGTCCTGTCAGAGTGTAGGGTCCTGTCAGAGTCCTGTCAGAGTGTAGAGTCCTGTCAGAGTCCTGTCAGAGTGTAGAGTCCTGTCAGTGTGTAGAGTCCTGTCAGTGTGTAGAGTCCTGTCAGAGTCCTGTCAGAGTGTAGGTTCCTGTCAGTGTGTAGAGTCCTGTCAGAGTGTAGAGTCCTGTCAGTGTGTAGAGTCCTGTCAGAGTCCTGTCAGTGTGTAGAGTCCTGTCAGTGTGTAGAGTCCTGTCAGTGTGTAGAGTCCTTTCAGTGTGTAGAGTCCTGTCAGTGTGTAGAGTCCTGTCAGAGTGTAGAGACCTGTCAGAGTCCTGTCAGAGTGTAGAGTCCTGTCAGAGTCCTGTCAGTGTGTAGAGTCCTGTCAGAGTCCTGTCAGAGTGTAGAGTCCTGTCAGTGTGTAGAGGCCTGTCAGAGTCCTGTCATTGTGTAGATACCTGTCAGTGTGTAGAGTCCTGTCAGTGTGTAGAGTCCTGTCAGAGTGTAGAGTCCTGTCAGAGTCCTGTCAGTGTGTAGAGTCCTGTCAGTGTGTAGAGTCCTGTCAGAGTCCTGTCAGAGTGTAGAGTCCTGTCAGTGTGTAGAGTCCTGTCAGTGTGTAGAGTCCTGTCAGAGTGTAGAGGCCTGTCAGTGTGTAGAGTCCTGTCAGAGTGTAGAGTCCTGTCAGTGTGTAGAGTCCTGTCAGTGTGTAGAGTCCTGTCAGTGTGTAGAGTCCTGTCAGTGTGTAGAGTCCTGTCAGAGTCCTGTCAGAGTGCAGAGTCCTGTCAGTGTGTAGAGTCCTGTCAGAGTGCAGAGTCCTGTCAGAGTCCTGTCAGAGTGCAGAGTCCTGTCAGTGTGTAGAGTCCTGTCAGAGTCCTGTCAGAGTGTAGAGTCCTGTCAGAGTGTAGAGTCCTGTCAGTGTGTAGAGTCCTGTCAGAGTGTAGAGTCCTGTCAGTGTGTAGAGTCATGTCAGAGTCCTGTCAGAGTGTAGAGTCCTGTCAGTGTGTAGAGTCCTGTCAGATTGTAGAGTCCTGTCAGAGTCCTGTCAGAGTGTAGAGTCCTGTCAGTGTGTAGAGTCCTGTCAGTGTGTAGAGTCCTGTCAGTGTGTAGAGTCCTGTCAGTGTGTAAAGTCCTGTCTGTTTGTAGAGCCCTGTCAGAGTCCTGTCAGTGTGTAGAGTCCTGTCAGAGTGTAGAGTCCTGTCAGAGTCCTGTCAGAGTCCTGTCAGAGTCCTGTCAGTGTGTAGAGTCCTGTCAGTGTGTAGAGTCCTGTCAGAGTCCTGTCAGAGTGTAGAGTCCTGTCAGAGTCCTGTCAGAGTGTAGAGTCCTGTCAGAGTGTAGAGTCCTGACAGAGTCCTGTCAGTGTGTAGAGTCCTGTCAGTGTGTAGAGTCCTGTCAGAGTCCTGTCAGTGTGTAGAGTCCTGTCAGAGTCCTGTCAGTGTGTAGAGTCCTGTCAGAGTGTAGAGTCCTGTCAGAGTCCTGTCAGTGTGTAGAGTCCTGTCAGAGTCCTGTCAGAGTGTAGAGTCCTGTCAGTGTGTAGAGTCCTGACATAGTCCTGTCAGTGTGTAGAGTCCTGTCAGAGTCCTGTCAGTGTGTAGAGTCCTGTCAGAGTCCTTTCAGTGTGTAGAGTCCTGTCAGATTGTAGAGTCCTGTCAGAGTCCTGTCAGAGTGTAGAGTCCTGTCAGTGTGTAGAGTCCTGTCAGTGTGTTGAGTCCTGTCAGTGTGTAGAGTCCTGTCAGTGTGTAGAGTCCTGTCTGTTTGTAGAGCCCTGTCAGAGTCCTGTCAGTTTGTAGAGTCCTGTCAGAGTGTAGAGTCCTGTCAGAGTCCTGTCAGAGTCCTGTCAGAGTCCTGTCAGTGTGTAGAGTCCTGTCAGTGTGTAGAGTCCTGTCAGAGTCCTGTCAGAGTCCTGTCAGTGTGTAGAGTCCTGTCAGAGTCCTGTCAGTGTGTAGAGTCCTGTCAGAGTCCTGTCAGTGTGTAGAGTCCTGTCAGAGTCCTGTCAGTGTGTAGAGTCCTGTCAGAGTCCTGTCAGTGTGTAGAGTCCTTGTCAGTGTGTAGAGTCCTGTCAGTGTGTAGAGTCCTGTCAGTGTGTAGAGTCCTGTCAGTGTGTAGAGTCCTGTCTGTTTGTAGAGCCCTGTCAGAGTCCTGTCAGTGTGTAGAGTCCTGTCAGAGTGTAGAGTCCTGTCAGAGTCCTGTCAGAGTCCTGTCAGAGTCCTGTCAGTGTGTAGAGTCCTGTCAGTGTGTAGAGTCCTGTCAGAGTCCTGTCAGAGTGTAGAGTCCTGTCAGAGTCCTGTCAGAGTGTAGAGTCCTGTCAGAGTGTAGAGTCCTGACAGAGTCCTGTCAGTGTGTAGAGTCCTGTCAGTGTGTAGAGTCCTGTCAGAGTCCTGTCAGTGTGTAGAGTCCTGTCAGAGTCCTGTCAGTGTGTAGAGTCCTGTCAGAGTGTAGAGTCCTGTCAGAGTCCTGTCAGTGTGTAGAGTCCTGTCAGAGTCCTGTCAGAGTGTAGAGTCCTGTCAGTGTGTAGAGTCCTGACATAGTCCTGTCAGTGTGTAGAGTCCTGTCAGAGTCCTGTCAGTGTGTAGAGTCCTGTCAGAGTCCTTTCAGTGTGTAGAGTCTTGTCAGAGTCCTGTCAGAGTGTAGAGTCCTGTCAGAGTGTAGAGTCCTGACAGAGTCCTGTCAGTGTGTAGAGTCCTGTCAGATTGTAGAGTCCTGTCAGAGTCCTGTCAGAGTGTAGAGTCCTGTCAGTGTGTAGAGTCCTGTCAGTGTGTAGAGTCCTGTCAGTGTGTAGAGTCCTGTCAGTGTGTAGAGTCCTGTCTGTTTGTAGAGCCCTGTCAGAGTCCTGTCAGTTTGTAGAGTCCTGTCAGAGTGTAGAGTCCTGTCAGAGTCCTGTCAGAGTCCTGTCAGAGTCCTGTCAGTGTGTAGAGTCCTGTCAGTGTGTAGAGTCCTGTCAGAGTCCTGTCAGAGTCCTGTCAGTGTGTAGAGTCCTGTCAGAGTCCTGTCAGTGTGTAGAGTCCTGTCAGAGTCCTGTCAGTGTGTAGAGTCCTGTCAGAGTCCTGTCAGTGTGTAGAGTCCTGTCAGAGTCCTGTCAGTGTGTAGAGTCCTTGTCAGTGTGTAGAGTCCTGTCAGTGTGTAGAGTCCTGTCAGAGTGTAGAGTCCTGTCAGTGTGTAGAGTCCTGTCAGTGTGTAGAGTCCTGTCAGTGTGTAGAGTCCTGTCAGTGTGTAGAGTCCTGTCAGAGTCCTGTCAGAGTGTAGAGTCCTGTCAGAGTGTAGAGTCCTGTCAGAGTCCTGTCAGTGTGTAGAGTCCTGTCAGAGTGTAGAGTCCTGTCAGTGTGTAGAGTCCTGTCAGTGTGTAGAGTCCTGTCAGAGTGTAGAGGCCTGTCCGTGTGTAGAGGCCTGTCAGTGTGTAGAGTCCTGTCAGAGTGTAGAGTCCTGTCAGAGTCCTGTCAGAGTGTAGGGTCCTGTCAGAGTCCTGTCAGAGTGTAGAGTCCTGTCAGAGTCCTGTCAGAGTGTAGAGTCCTGTCAGAGTCCTGTCAGAGTGTAGAGTCCTGTCAGAGTCCTGTCAGAGTCCTGTCAGAGTGTAGAGTCCTGTCAGTGTGTAGAGTCCTGTCAGTGTGTAGAGTCCTGTCAGAGTCCTGTCAGAGTGTAGGTTCCTGTCAGTGTGTAGAGTCCTGTCAGAGTGTAGAGTCCTGTCAGTGTGTAGAGTCCTGTCAGAGTCCTGTCAGTGTGTAGAGTCCTGTCAGAGTCCTGTCAGAGTGTAGAGTCCTGTCAGAGTCCTGTCAGAGTGTAGAGTCCTGTCAGAGTCCTGTCAGAGTGTAGAGTCCTGTCAGAGTCCTGTCAGAGTCCTGTCAGAGTGTAGAGTCCTGTCAGTGTGTAGAGTCCTGTCAGTGTGTAGAGTCCTGTCAGAGTCCTGTCAGAGTGTAGGTTCCTGTCAGTGTGTAGAGTCCTGTCAGAGTGTAGAGTCCTGTCAGTGTGTAGAGTCCTGTCAGATTGTAGAGTCCTGTCAGAGTCCTGTCAGAGTGTAGAGTCCTGTCAGTGTGTAGAGTCCTGTCAGTGTGTAGAGTCCTGTCAGTGTGTAGAGTCCTGTCAGTGTGTAGAGTCCTGTCTGTTTGTAGAGCCCTGTCAGAGTCCTGTCAGTTTGTAGAGTCCTGTCAGAGTGTAGAGTCCTGTCAGAGTCCTGTCAGAGTCCTGTCAGAGTCCTGTCAGTGTGTAGAGTCCTGTCAGTGTGTAGAGTCCTGTCAGAGTCCTGTCAGAGTCCTGTCAGTGTGTAGAGTCCTGTCAGAGTCCTGTCAGTGTGTAGAGTCCTGTCAGAGTCCTGTCAGTGTGTAGAGTCCTGTCAGAGTCCTGTCAGTGTGTAGAGTCCTGTCAGAGTCCTGTCAGTGTGTAGAGTCCTTGTCAGTGTGTAGAGTCCTGTCAGTGTGTAGAGTCCTGTCAGAGTGTAGAGTCCTGTCAGTGTGTAGAGTCCTGTCAGTGTGTAGAGTCCTGTCAGTGTGTAGAGTCCTGTCAGTGTGTAGAGTCCTGTCAGAGTCCTGTCAGAGTGTAGAGTCCTGTCAGAGTGTAGAGTCCTGTCAGAGTCCTGTCAGTGTGTAGAGTCCTGTCAGAGTGTAGAGTCCTGTCAGTGTGTAGAGTCCTGTCAGTGTGTAGAGTCCTGTCAGAGTGTAGAGGCCTGTCCGTGTGTAGAGGCCTGTCAGTGTGTAGAGTCCTGTCAGAGTGTAGAGTCCTGTCAGAGTCCTGTCAGAGTGTAGGGTCCTGTCAGAGTCCTGTCAGAGTGTAGAGTCCTGTCAGAGTCCTGTCAGAGTGTAGAGTCCTGTCAGAGTCCTGTCAGAGTGTAGAGTCCTGTCAGAGTCCTGTCAGAGTCCTGTCAGAGTGTAGAGTCCTGTCAGTGTGTAGAGTCCTGTCAGTGTGTAGAGTCCTGTCAGAGTCCTGTCAGAGTGTAGGTTCCTGTCAGTGTGTAGAGTCCTGTCAGAGTGTAGAGTCCTGTCAGTGTGTAGAGTCCTGTCAGAGTCCTGTCAGTGTGTAGAGTCCTGTCAGAGTCCTGTCAGAGTGTAGAGTCCTGTCAGAGTCCTGTCAGAGTGTAGAGTCCTGTCAGAGTCCTGTCAGAGTGTAGAGTCCTGTCAGAGTCCTGTCAGAGTCCTGTCAGAGTGTAGAGTCCTGTCAGTGTGTAGAGTCCTGTCAGTGTGTAGAGTCCTGTCAGAGTCCTGTCAGAGTGTAGGTTCCTGTCAGTGTGTAGAGTCCTGTCAGAGTGTAGAGTCCTGTCAGTGTGTAGAGTCCTGTCAGAGTCCTGTCAGTGTGTAGAGTCCTGTCAGTGTGTAGAGTCCTGTCAGTGTGTAGAGTCCTGTCAGTGTGTAGAGTCCTGTCAGTGTGTAGAGTCCTGTCAGAGTGTAGAGTCCTGTCAGAGTCCTGTCAGAGTGTAGAGTCCTGTCAGAGTCCTGTCAGTGTGTAGAGTACTGTCAGAGTCCTGTCAGAGTGTAGAGGCCTGTCCGTGTGTAGAGGCCTGTCAGTGTGTAGAGTCCTGTCAGAGTGTAGAGTCCTGTCAGAGTCCTGTCAGAGTGTAGGGTCCTGTCAGAGTCCTGTCAGAGTGTAGAGTCCTGTCAGAGTCCTGTCAGAGTGTAGAGTCCTGTCAGTGTGTAGAGTCCTGTCAGTGTGTAGAGTCCTGTCAGAGTCCTGTCAGAGTGTAGGTTCCTGTCAGTGTGTAGAGTCCTGTCAGAGTGTAGAGTCCTGTCAGTGTGTAGAGTCCTGTCAGAGTCCTGTCAGTGTGTAGAGTCCTGTCAGTGTGTAGAGTCCTGTCAGTGTGTAGAGTCCTTTCAGTGTGTAGAGTCCTGTCAGTGTGTAGAGTCCTGTCAGAGTGTAGAGACCTGTCAGAGTCCTGTCAGAGTGTAGAGTCCTGTCAGAGTCCTGTCAGTGTGTAGAGTCCTGTCAGAGTCCTGTCAGAGTGTAGAGTCCTGTCAGTGTGTAGAGGCCTGTCAGAGTCCTGTCATTGTGTAGATACCTGTCAGTGTGTAGAGTCCTGTCAGTGTGTAGAGTCCTGTCAGAGTGTAGAGTCCTGTCAGAGTCCTGTCAGTGTGTAGAGTCCTGTCAGTGTGTAGAGTCCTGTCAGAGTCCTGTCAGAGTGTAGAGTCCTGTCAGTGTGTAGAGTCCTGTCAGTGTGTAGAGTCCTGTCAGAGTGTAGAGGCCTGTCAGTGTGTAGAGTCCTGTCAGAGTGTAGAGTCCTGTCAGTGTGTAGAGTCCTGTCAGTGTGTAGAGTCCTGTCAGTGTGTAGAGTCCTGTCAGTGTGTAGAGTCCTGTCAGAGTCCTGTCAGAGTGCAGAGTCCTGTCAGTGTGTAGAGTCCTGTCAGAGTGCAGAGTCCTGTCAGAGTCCTGTCAGAGTGCAGAGTCCTGTCAGTGTGTAGAGTCCTGTCAGAGTCCTGTCAGAGTGTAGAGTCCTGTCAGAGTGTAGAGTCCTGTCAGTGTGTAGAGTCCTGTCAGAGTGTAGAGTCCTGTCAGTGTGTAGAGTCATGTCAGAGTCCTGTCAGAGTGTAGAGTCCTGTCAGTGTGTAGAGTCCTGTCAGTGTGTAGAGGCCTGTCAGAGTCCTGTCAGTTTGTAGAGTCCTGTCAGATTCCTGTCAGTGTGTAGAGTCCTGTCAGAGTCCTGTCAGTCTGTAGAGTCCTGTCAGTGTGTAGAGTCCTGTCAGAGTCCTGTCAGAGTGTAGAGTCCTGTCAGAGTGTAGAGTCCTGACAGAGTCCTGTCAGTGTGTAGAGTCCTGTCAGTGTGTAGAGTCCTGTCAGAGTCCTGTCAGTGTGTAGAGTCCTGTCAGTCTGTAGAGTCCTGTCAGTGTGTAGAGTCCTGTCAGTGTGTAGAGTCCTGTCAGTTTGTAGAGTCCTGTCAGAGTCCTGTCAGTGTGTAGAGTCCTTTCAGAGTCCTGTCAGTGTGTAGAGTCCTGTCAGAGTCCTGTCAGTGTGTAGAGTCCTGTCAGAGTCCTGTCACAGTGTAGAGTCCTGTCAGAGTGTAGAGTCCTGACAGAGTCCTGTCAGTGTGTAGAGTCCTGTCAGTGTGTAGAGTCCTGTCAGAGTCCTGTCAGTGTGTAGAGTCCTGTCAGAGTCCTGTCAGTGTGTAGAGTCCTGTCAGAGTCCTGTCAGTGTGTAGAGTCCTGTCAGAGTCCTGTCAGAGTGTAGAGTCCTGTCAGTGTGTAGAGTCCTGACAGAGTCCTGTCAGTGTGTAGAGTCCTGTCAGAGTCCTGTCAGTGTGTAGAGTCCTGTCAGAGTGTAGAGTCCTGTCAGTGTGTAGAGTCCTGTCAGTGTGTAGAGTCCTGTCAGAGTCCTGTCAGAGTGTAGAGTCCTGTCAGAGTGTAGAGTCCTGTCAGTGTGTAGAGTCCTGTCAGAGTCCTGTCAGAGTGTAGAGTCCTGTCAGAGTGTAGAGTCCTGTCAGTGTGTAGAGTCCTGTCAGTGTGTAGAGTCCTGTCAGTGTGTAGAGTCCTGTCAGAGTCCTGTCAGAGTGTAGAGGCCTGTCAGTGTGTAGAGTCCTGTCAGTGTGTAGAGTCCTGTCAGTGTGTAGAGTCCTGTCAGTGTGTAGAGTCCTGTCAGAGTCCTGTCAGTGTGTAGAGTCCTGTCAGTGTGTAGAGTCCTGTCAGAGTCCTGTCAGTGTGTAGAGTCCTGTCAGAGTCCTGTCAGAGTGTAGAGTCCTGTCAGAGTGTAGAGTCCTGTCAGAGTCCTGTCAGAGTGTAGAGTCCTGTCAGAGTCCTGTCAGAGTGTAGAGTCCTGTCAGTGTGTAGAGTCCTGTCAGAGTCCTGTCAGTTTGTAGAGTCCTGTCAGAGTCCTGTCAGAGTGTAGAGGCCTGTCAGTGTGTAGAGGCCTGTCAGTGTGTATAGTCCTGTCAGAGTGTAGAGTCCTGTCAGAGTCCTGTCAGTGTATAGAGTCCTGTCAGAGTCCTGTCAGTGTGTAGAGTCCTGTCAGTGTGTAGAGTCCTGTCAGAGTCCTGTCAGTGTGTAGAGTCCTGTCAGAGTGTAGAGTCCTGTCAGTGTGTAGAGTCCTGTCAGAGTGTAGAGTCCTGTCAGAGTGTAGAGTCCTGTCAGAGTCCTGTCAGAGTGTAGAGTCCTGTTAGAGTCCTGTCAGTGTGTAGAGTCCTGTCAGAGTCCTGTCAGTGTGTAGAGTCCTGTCAGAGTCCTGTCAGTGTGTAGAGTCCTGTCAGTGTGTAGAGTCCTGTCAGAGTGTAGAGTCCTGTCAGTGTGTAGAGTCCTGTCAGTGTGTAGAGTCCTGTCAGAGTGTAGAGTCCTGTCAGTGTATAGAGTCCTGTCAGTGTGTAGAGTCCTGACAGTGTGTAGAGTCCTGTCAGTCTGTAGAGTCCTGTCAGTCTGTAGAGTCCTGTCAGAGTCCTGTCAGTGTGTAGAGTCCTGTCAGTGTGTAGAGTCCTGACAGTGTGTAGAGTCCTGTCAGTGTGTAGAGTCCTGTCAGTCTGTAGAGTCCTGTCAGTCTGTAGAGTCCTGTCAGAGTCCTGTCAGTCTGTAGAGTCCTGTCAGTCTGTAGAGTCCTGTCAGTGTGTAGAGTCCTGTCAGTGTGTAGAGTCCTGTCAGAGTCATGTCAGTGTGTAGAGTCCTGTCAGTGTTTAGAGTCCTGTCAGAGTCCTGTCAGTCTGTAGAGTCCTGTCAGAGTCCTGTCAGTCTGTAGAGTCCTGTCAGTCTGTAGAGTCCTGTCAGTGTGTAGAGTCCTGTCAGAGTCCTGTCAGTGTGTAGAGTCCTGTCAGTGTGTAGAGTCCTGTCAGTGTGTAGAGTCCTGTCAGAGTGTAGAGTCCTGTCAGTGTGTAGAGTCCTGTCAGAGTGTAGAGTCCTGGCAGAGTGTAGAGTCCTGTCAGTGTGTAGAGTCCTGTCAGAGTGTAGAGTCCTGGCAGAGTCCTGTCAGTGTGTAGAGTCCTGTCAGAGTGTAGAGTCCTGTCAGAGTCCTGTCAGAGTGTAGAGTCCTGTCAGTGTGTAGAGTCCTGGCAGAGTGTAGAGTCCTATCAGAGTCCTGTCAGTGTGTAGAGTCCTGTCAGTGTGTAGAGTCCTGGCAGAGTCCTGTCAGAGTGTAGAGTCCTGTCAGTGTGTAGAGTCCTGTCAGAGTGTAGAGTCCTGTCAGAGTCCTGTCAGAGTGTAGAGTCCTGTCAGTGTGTAGAGTCCTGTCAGAGTGTAGAGTCCTGTCAGAGTCCTGTCAGTGTGTAGAGTCCTGTCAGAGTCCTGTCAGTGTGTAGAGTCCTGTCAGTGTGTAGAGTCCTGGCAGAGTCCTGTCAGAGTGTAGAGTCCTGTCAGTGTGTAGAGTCCTGTCAGAGTGTAGAGTCCTGTCAGAGTCCTGTCAGAGTGTAGAGTCCTGTCAGTGTGTAGAGTCCTGTCAGAGTGTAGAGTCCTGTCAGAGTCCTGTCAGTGTGTAGAGTCCTGTCAGAGTCCTGTCAGTGTGTAGAGTCCTGTCAGTGTGTAGAGTCCTGACAGTGTGTAGAGTCCTGTCAGTGTGTAGAGGCCTGTCAGAGTCCTGTCAGTGTGTAGAGTCCTGTCAGTGTGTAGAGTCCTGACAGTGTGTAGAGTCCTGTCAGAGTCCTGTCAGTGTGTAGAGTCCTGTCAGTGTGTAGAGTCCTGACAGTGTGTAGAGTCCTGTCAGTGTGTAGAGGCCTGTCAGAGTCCTGTCAGTGTGTAGAGTCCTGACAGTGTGTAGAGTTCTGTCAGTGTGTAGAGGCCTGTCAGAGTCATGTCAGTGTGTAGAGTCCTGTCAGTGTTTAGAGTCCTGTCAGAGTCCTGTCAGTCTGTAGAG
This sequence comes from Salvelinus fontinalis, assembly GCF_029448725.1. NCBI lineage: Eukaryota > Metazoa > Chordata > Actinopteri > Salmoniformes > Salmonidae > Salvelinus > Salvelinus fontinalis. Next base: position 59,904,935 of record NC_074675.1, on the reverse strand, counting down.
TCCTGTCAGAGTCCTGTCAGTCTGTAGAGTCCTGTCAGTCTGTAGAGTCCTGTCAGTGTGTAGAGTCCTGTCAGAGTCCTGTCAGTGTGTAGAGTCCTGTCAGTGTGTAGAGTCCTGTCAGTGTGTAGAGTCCTGTCAGAGTGTAGAGTCCTGTCAGTGTGTAGAGTCCTGTCAGAGTGTAGAGTCCTGGCAGAGTGTAGAGTCCTGTCAGTGTGTAGAGTCCTGTCAGAGTGTAGAGTCCTGGCAGAGTCCTGTCAGTGTGTAGAGTCCTGTCAGAGTGTAGAGTCCTGTCAGAGTCCTGTCAGAGTGTAGAGTCCTGTCAGTGTGTAGAGTCCTGGCAGAGTGTAGAGTCCTGTCAGAGTCCTGTCAGTGTGTAGAGTCCTGTCAGTGTGTAGAGTCCTGGCAGAGTCCTGTCAGAGTGTAGAGTCCTGTCAGTGTGTAGAGTCCTGTCAGAGTGTAGAGTCCTGTCAGAGTCCTGTCAGAGTGTAGAGTCCTGTCAGTGTGTAGAGTCCTGTCAGAGTGTAGAGTCCTGTCAGAGTCCTGTCAGTGTGTAGAGTCCTGTCAGAGTCCTGTCAGTGTGTAGAGTCCTGTCAGTGTGTAGAGTCCTGGCAGAGTCCTGTCAGAGTGTAGAGTCCTGTCAGTGTGTAGAGTCCTGTCAGAGTGTAGAGTCCTGTCAGAGTCCTGTCAGAGTGTAGAGTCCTGTCAGTGTGTAGAGTCCTGTCAGAGTGTAGAGTCCTGTCAGAGTCCTGTCAGTGTGTAGAGTCCTGTCAGAGTCCTGTCAGTGTGTAGAGTCCTGTCAGTGTGTAGAGTCCTGACAGTGTGTAGAGTCCTGTCAGTGTGTAGAGGCCTGTCAGAGTCCTGTCAGTGTGTAGAGTCCTGTCAGTGTGTAGAGTCCTGACAGTGTGTAGAGTCCTGTCAGAGTCCTGTCAGTGTGTAGAGTCCTGTCAGTGTGTAGAGTCCTGACAGTGTGTAGAGTCCTGTCAGTGTGTAGAGGCCTGTCAGAGTCCTGTCAGTGTGTAGAGTCCTGACAGTGTGTAGAGTTCTGTCAGTGTGTAGAGGCCTGTCAGAGTCCTGTCAGTGTGTAGAGTCCTGTCAGTGTGTAGAGTCCTGTCAGAGTCCTGTCAGTGTGTAGAGTCCTGTCAGTGTGTAGAGTCCTGTCAGTGTGTAGAGTCCTGTCAGTGTGTAGAGTCCTGTCAGTGTGTAGAGTCCTGTCAGAGTCCTGTCAGTGTGTAGAGTCCTGTCAGTGTGTAGAGTCCTGTCAGTGTGTAGAGTCCTGTCAGTGTGTAGAGTCCTGTCAGTTTGTAGAGTCCTGTCAGTGTGTAGAGTCCTGTCTGAGTCCTGTCAGTGTGTAGAGTCCTGTCAGTGTGTAGAGTCCTGTCAGTGTGTAGAGTCCTGTCAGTGTGTAGAGTCCTGTCAGAGTGTAGAGTCCTGTCAGAGTCCTGTCAGTGTGTAGAGGCCTGTCAGAGTCCTGTCAGAGTGTAGAGTCCTGTCAGTGTGTAGAGTCCTGTCAGTGTGTAGAGTCCTGTCAGAGTCCTGTCAGAGTGTAGAGTCCTGTCAGTGTGTAGAGTCCTGTCAGAGTCCTGTCAGAGTGTAGAGTCCTGTCAGTGTGTAGAGTCCTGTCAGTGTGTAGAGTCCTGTCAGAGTGTAGAGTCCTGTCAGAGTCCTGTCAGTGTGTAGAGGCCTGTCAGAGTCCTGTCAGAGTGTAGAGTCCTGTCAGTGTGTAGAGTCCTGTCAGTGTGTAGAGTCCTGTCAGTGTGTAGAGTCCTGTCAGTGTGTAGAGTCCTGTCAGTGTGTAGAGTCCTGTTAGTGTGTAGAGTCCTGTCAGTGTGTAGAGTCCTGTCAGTGTGTAGGGTCCTGTCAGAGTGTAGAGTCCTGTCAGTGTGTAGAGCCCTGTCAGTGTGTAGAGTCCTGTCAGAGTGTAGAGTCCTGTCAGTGTGTAGAGTCCTGTCAGTGTGTAGAGTCCTGTCAGAGTCCTGTCAGTGTGTAGAGTCGTGTCAGTGTGTAGAGTCCTGTCAGTGTGTAGAGTCCTGTCAGTGTGTAGAGTCGTGTCAGTGTGTAGAGTCCTGTCAGTGTGTAGAGTCCTGTCAGTGTGTAGAGTCCTGTCAGTGTGTAGAGTCGTGTCAGTGTGTAGAGTCGTGTCAGTGTGTAGAGTCCTGTCAGAGTCCTGTCAGAGTCCTGTCAGAGTCCTGTCAGTGTGTAGAGTCCTGTCAGTGTGTAGAGTCCTGTCAGTGTGTAGAGTCCTGTCAGAGTGTAGAGTCCTGTCAGTGTCCTGTCAGAGTGTAGAGTCCTGTCAGTGTGTAGAGTCCTGTCAGAGTGTAGAGTCCTGTCAGTGTCCTGTCAGAGTGTAGAGTCCTGTCAGTGTGTAGAGTCCTGTCAGAGTGTAGAGTCCTGTCAGTGTCCTGTCAGTGTGTAGAGTCCTGTCAGTGTGTAGAGTCCTGTCAGTGTGTAGAGTCCTGTCAGTGTGTAGTCCTGTCAGTGTGTAGAGTCCTGTCAGTGTGTAGAGTCCTGTCAGTGTGTAGAGTCCTGTCAGAGTCCTGTCAGAGTGTAGAGTCCTGTCAGTGTGTAGAGTCCTGTCAGTGTCCTGTCAGAGTGTAGAGTCCTGTCAGTGTGTAGAGTCCTGTCAGAGTGTAGAGTCCTGTCAGTGTCCTGTCAGTGTGTAGAGTCCTGTCAGTGTGTAGAGTCCTGTCAGTGTGTAGGGTTCTCTGACCTCTAAACCTCCTACTCTCAAGCCAAACAGGGTCTCAAAGAGATGGGTAATCAATCAAGTGTATTTTATAAAGCTTTTTTATAGCAGTTTTTACAAAGTGCTTTACAGATGCCCAGCCTAAAACCCTAAAGAACAAGCAATGCAGACGTAGAAGCACAGTAGCTAGGAAAAACTCCCTAGAAAGCAGGAACCTAGGAAGAAACCTAGAGCGGAACCAGGCTCGGAGGGGAAACTCTCTAGAAGAAGGAAACCTAGGAAGAAACCTATAGAGGAATCAGGCTCCGAGGGGAAAAACTCTCTAGAACGCTGGAACCTAGAGAGGAACCAGGCTCCCTGAACTCTTAACTCCATAGTAATATGTAGACAGGGCTGTGTTCTCTATTGACAAGCATTCTGTCTGCTGTATAAATGAAGGGTAACGATCTTGTTTGACTACATATCCATAATGCATCTATTATTATCTATAAGCATTTCAGGAACGTGTTAGATTGGGTCCCAAATGCATTACTAAGGTGAAGGCAATATATCTGTTGTGTATTGGGTATAGTGGTGCTATTGGGTATAGTGGTGCTATTGGGTATAGTGGTGCTATTGGGTATAGTACTATTGGGTATAGTGGTGCTATTGGGTATAGTGGTGCTATTGGGTATAGTGGTGCTATTGGGTATAGTGGTGCTATTGGGTATAGTGGTGCTATTGGGTATAGTGGTGCTATTGGGTATAGTGGTGCTATTGGGTATAGTGCTATTGGGTATAGTGGTGCTATTGGGTATAGTGGTGCTATTGGGTATAGTGGTGCTATTGGGTATAGTGGTGCTATTGGGTATAGTGGTGCTATTGGGTATAGTACTATTGGGTATAGTGGTGCTATTGGGTATAGTGGTGCTATTGGGTATAGTGGTGCTATTGGGTATAGTGGTGCTATTGGGTATAGTGGTGCTATTGGGTATAGTGGTGCTATTGGGTATAGTGGTGCTATTGGGTATAGTGGTGCTATTGGGTATAGTACTATTGGGTATAGTGGTGCTATTGGGTATAGTGGTGCTATTGGGTATAGTGGTGCTATTGGGTATAGTGGTGCTATTGGGTATAGTACTATTGGGTATAGTGGTGCTATTGGGTATAGTGGTGCTATTGGGTATAGTGGTGCTATTGGGTATAGTGGTGCTATTGGGTATAGTGGTGCTATTGGGTATAGTGGTGCTATTGGGTATAGTGGTGCTATTGGGTATAGTACTATTGGGTATAGTGGTGCTATTGGGTATAGTGGTGCTATTGGGTATAGTGGTGCTATTGGGTATAGTGGTGCTATTGGGTATAGTACTATTGGGTATAGTGGTGCTATTGGGTATAGTGGTGCTATTGGGTATAGTGGTGCTATTGGGTATAGTGCTATTGGGTATAGTGCTATTGGGTATAGTGCTATTGGGTATAGTGCTATTGGGTATAGTAGTGCTATTGGGTATAGTGGTGGTCAGCACATTATTAAGGACTGTGCACAGACACTCCCATATACAGTTGAAGTCGGAAGTTTACATACACTTAGGTTGGAGTCATTAAAACTTGTTTTTCAACCACTCCGCAATCTACTTTGTGCACGACACAAGTAATTTTTACAACAATTGTTTACAGACATATTATTTCACTTATAATTCACTGTATCACAATTCCAGTGGGTCAGAAGTTTACGTACACTAAGTTGACTGTGCCTTTAAACAACCGCTCAGGAAGGAGACGCGTTCTGTCTCCTAGAGATTAACGTACTTTGGTGCGAAAAGTGCAAATCAATCCCAGAACAACAGCAAAGGACCTTGTGAAGATGCTGGAGGAAACAGGTACAAAAGTATCTATATCCACAGTAAAACCAGTCCTATATTGACATAATCTGAAAGGCTGCTCAGCAAGGAAGAAACCACCGCTCCAAAAGCTCCAAACCGCCATAAAAAAAACAGACTACGGTTTGCAACTGCACATGGGGACAAAGATCGTACTCTTTGGTGAAATGTCCTCTGGTCTGATGAAACAAAAATAGAACTGTTTGGCCATAATGACCATCGTTACGTTTGGAGGAAAAAGGGTGAAGCTTGCAAGCCGAAGAACACCATCCCAACCGTGAAGCAAGGGGTTGGCAGCATCATATTGTGGGGGTGCTTTGCTGCAGGAGGGACTGGTGCACTTCACAAAATAGATAGCTTCATGAGGTAGGAACATTATGTGGATATATTGAAGCAACGTCTCAAGACATCAGTCAGGAAGTTATAACTTGGTTGCTAATGGATCTTCCAAATGGACAATGACCCCAAGCATACTTCCAAAGTTGTGGCAAAATGGCTTAAGGACAACGAAGTCAAGGTATTGGAGTGGCCATCACAAAGCCCTGAGCTCAATCCTATAGAACATGTGTGGGCAGAACTGAAAAAGCATGTGCGAGCAAGGAGGCCTACAAACCTGACTCAGTTACACCAGCTCTGTCAGGAGGAATGGGCCAAAATTCACCCAACTTGTTGTGGGAAGCTTGTGGAAGGCTACCCGAAACATTTGACCCAAGTTAAACAATTTAAAGGCAATGCGACTGACCCAGGATAAGGTCAAGGCCATTAAGGAGGAACCTTTTCCCCGGGAAAAAGTCTGAGCTTCAGTCGTTTCAGGGGCTTCTCAACTTTTACTACTGCTTCCTGCCTGATAAAGGTTCAGTGTTGTAGTCCTTATATCGCCTACTGGACCAGGAAGCTCCCTGGAGTTGGACTGACACTAACCAGGAAGTCTATAAACAGGTTAAGCAGCTACCACAAGCAGATCGGCTGCTAGCCCACTATGATGAGAGAAAGCTCTTGTTACTGGTCTGTGATGAGTCTCCATGAGGCTCTGAACCCCTGTTACTGGTCTGTGATGAGTCTCCATGAGGCTCTGAACCCCTGTTACCGGTCTGTGATGAGTCTCCATGAGGCTCTGAACCCCTGTTACTGGTCTGTGATGAGTCTCCATGAGGCTCTGAAACCCTGTTACCGGTCTGTGATGAGTCTCCATGAGGCTCTGAACCCGTTACTGGTCTGTGATGAGTCTCCATGAGGCTCTGAACCCCTGTCCCTGGTCTGTGATGAGTCTCCATGAGGCTCTGAACCCCCGTTACCGGTCTGTGATGAGTCTTGAGAAGTTCCATCAGTATTTTTCAGGTCACCATTGTGTTGTCTACCCCGACCACAAGCCCTTGCTGGGCCTGCTTCATCATATGAAGCCCGTGCCCCAGATTGTTTCCCCTGGATGGTCAGACGGAGCCTGATACTGGGAGCCAATGGTGATGAGTTCTGCTATCGTCCAGGGAATCAGCTGGCTAATGGGGATGCCCTGAGTCTCCTGCCACTAGCTACCCTTTTGTTGGACCCACCACCTCCCTGGGAAGTCATGCTGTTTGAGGTGGTGCCTGGTGCCCCTTTCTAGGCTTTATTATAATGTCTCTCTCTTTATTATAATGTCCCTCTCCAGGCTTTATTATAATGTCTCTCTCCAGGCTTTATTATAATGTCTCTCTCCAGGCTTTATTATAATGTCCCTCTCTTTATTATAATGTCCCTCTCTAGGCTTTATTATAATGTCTCTCTCTTTATTATAATGTCCCTCTCCAGGCTTTATTATAATGTCTCTCTCTTTATTATAATGTCTCTCTCTTTATTATAATGTCTCTCTCTTTATTATAATGTCTCTCTCTTTATTATAATGTCTCTCTCTTTATTATAATGTCCCTCTCCAGGCTTTATTATAATGTCCCTCTCCAGGCTTTATTATAATGTCTCTCTCCAGGCTTTATTATAATGTCTCTCTCTTTATTATAATGTCTGTCTCCAGGATTTATTATAATGTCCCTCTCCAGGCTTTATTATAATGTCTCTCTCTTTATTATAATGTCTGTCTCTTTATTATAATGTCTCTCTCTTATTATAATGTCCCTCTCCAGGCTTTATTATAATGTCTCTCTCCAGGCTTTATTATAATGTCTCTCCCTTTATTATAATGTCTCTCTCTTTATTATAATGTCTCTCTCCAGGCTTTATTATAATGTCCCTCTCCAGGCTTTATTATAATGTCTCTCTCCAGGCTTTATTATAATGTCTCTCTCCAGGCTTTATTATAATGTCCCTCTCCAGGCTTTATTATAATGTCCCTCTCCAGGCTTTATTATAATGTCCCTCTCCAGGCTTTATTATAATGTCTCTCTCCAGGCTTTATTATAATGTCTCTCTCCAGGCTTTATTATAATGTTCCTCTCCAGGCTTTATTATAATGTCTCTCTCCAGGCTTTATTATAATGTCCCTCTCCAGGCTTTATTATAATGTCCCTCTCCAGGCTTTATTATAATGTCTCTCTCCAGGCTTTATTATAATGTCCCTCTCCAGGCTTTATTATAATGTCCCTCTCCAGGCTTTATTATAATGTCTCTCTCCAGGCTTTATTATAATGTCCCTCTCCAGGCTTTATTATAATGTCTCTCTCCAGGCTTTATTATAATGTCCCTCTCCAGGCTTTATTATAATGTCTCTCTCTTTATTATAATGTCCATCTCCAGGCTTTATTATAATGTCCCTCTCCAGGCGTTATTATAATGTCCCTCTCCAGGCTTTATTATAATGTCTCTCTCTTTATTATAATGTCCCTCTCCAGGCTTTATTATAATGTCTCTCTCTTTATTATAATGTCCCTCTCCAGGCTTTATTATAATGTCCCTCTCCAGGCGTTATTATAATGTCCCTCTCCAGGCTTTATTATAATGTCTCTCTCTTTATTATAATGTCTCTCTCCAGGCTTTATTATAATGTCTCTCTCCAGGCTTTATTATAATGTCTCTCTCCAGGCTTTATTATAATGTCCCTCTCTTTATTATATTGTCCCTCTCCAGGCTTTATTATAATGTCCCTCTCTTTATTATAATGTCTCTCTCTTTATTATAATGTCTCTCTCCAGGCTTTATTATAATGTCTCTCACCAGGCTTTATTATAATGTCTCTCTCTTTATTATAATGTCCCTCTCTAGGCTTTATTATAATGTCTCTCTCCAGGCTTTATTATAATGTCTCTCTCCAGGCTTTATTATAATGTCCCTCTCTTTATTATAATGTCCCTCTCTTTATTATAATGTCTCTCTCTTTATTATAATGTCTCTCTCTTTATTATAATGTCTCTCTCCAGGCTTTATTATAATGTCCCTCTCTTTATTATAATGTCCCTCTCTTTATTATAATGTCTCTCTCCAGGCTTTATTATAATGTCTCTCTCCAGGCTTTATTATAATGTCCCTCTCCAGGCTTTATTATAATGTCCCTCTCCAGGCTTTATTATAATGTCTCTCTCTTTATTATAATGTCTCTCTCTTTATTATAATGTCCCTCTCTTTATTATAATGTCCCTCTCTAGGCTTTATTATAATGTCCCTCTCTTTATTATAATGTCTCTCTCCAGGCTTTATTATAATGTCTCTCTCCAGGCTTTATTATAATGTCTCTCTCCAGGCTTTATTATAATGTCTCTCTCCAGGCTTTATTATAATGTCCCTCTCTTTATTATAATGTCTCTCTCCAGGCTTTATTATAATGTCCCTCTCCAGGCTTTATTATAATGTCCCTCTCCAGGCTTTCTTATAATGTCTCTCTCTTTATTATAATGTCCCTCTCCAGGCTTTATTATAATGTCCCTCTCTTTATTATAATGTCCCTCTCCAGGCTTTATTATAATGTCCCTCTCTTTATTATAATGTCCCTCTCCAGGCTTTATTATAATGTCTCTCACTTTATTATAATGTCCCTCTCCAGGCTTTATTATAATGTCCCTCTCTTTATTATAATGTCCCTCTCCAGGTATTATTATAATGTCCCTCTCTCTATTATAATGTCCCTCTCCAGGCTTTATTATAATGTCCCTCTCTTTATTATGATGTCTCCCTCTTTATTATAATGTCTCTCTCCAGGCTTTATTATAATGTCTCTCTCCAGGCTTTATTATAATGTCTCTCTCTTTATTATAATGTCTCTCTCCAGGCTTTATTATAATGTCTCTCTCCAGGCTTTATTATAATGTCCCTCTCCAGGCTTTATTATAATGTCCCTCTCTTTATTATAATGTCCCTCTCTAGGCTTTATTATAATGTCTCTCTCTTTATTATAATGTCCCTCTCTAGGCTTTATTATAATGTCCCTCTCTTTATTATAATGTCCCTCTCTGGGCTTTATTATAATGTCCCTCTCTTTATTATAATGTCCCTCTCTAGGCTTTATTATAATGTCCCTCTCTTTATTATAATGTCCCTCTCTAGGCTTTATTATAATGTCCCTCTCTAGGCTTTATTATAATGTCTCTCTCCAGGCTTTATTATAATGTCTCTCTCCAGGCTTTATTATAATGTCTCTCTCTTTATAATAATGTCTCTCTCCAGGCTTTATTATAAAGTCTCTCTCCAGGCTTTATTATAATGTCCCTCTCCAGGCTTTATTATAATGTCCCTCTCTTTATTATAATGTCTCTCTCCAGGCTTTATTATAATGTCTCTCTCTTTATTATAATGTCTCTCTCCAGGCTTTATTATAATGTCTCTCTCCAGGCTTTATTATAATGTCCCTCTCCAGGCTTTATTATAATGTCCCTCTCTTTATTATAATGTCCCTCTCTAGGCTTTATTATAATGTCTCTCTCTTTATTATAATGTCCCTCTCTAGGCTTTATTATAATGTCCCTCTCTTTATTATAATGTCCCTCTCTGGGCTTTATTATAATGTCCCTCTCTTTATTATAATGTCCCTCTCTAGGCTTTATTATAATGTCCCTCTCTTTATTATAATGTCCCTCTCTAGGCTTTATTATAATGTCCCTCTCTAGGCTTTATTATAATGTCTCTCTCCAGGCTTTATTATAATGTCTCTCTCCAGGCTTTATTATAATGTCTCTCTCTTTATAATAATGTCTCTCTCCAGGCTTTATTATAAAGTCTCTCTCCAGGCTTTATTATAATGTCCCTCTCCAGGCTTTATTATAATGTCCCTCTCTTTATTATAATGTCTCTCTCCAGGCTTTATTATAATGTCCCTCTCCAGGCTTTATTATAATGTCTCTCTCTTTATTATAATGTCTCTCTCTTTATTATAATGTCTCTCTCTTTATTATAATGTCCCTCTCCAGGCTTTATTATAATGTCCCTCTCTTTATTATAATGTCTCTCTCCAGGCTTTATTATAATGTCCCTCTCTTTATTATAATGTCTCTCTCCAGGCTTTATTATAATGTCTCTCTCCAGGCTTTATTATAATGTCTCTCTCCAGGCTTTATTATAATGTCCCTCTCCAGGCTTTATTATAATGTCCCTCTCCAGGCTTTATTATAATGTCCCTCTCCAGGCTTTATTATAATGTCTCTCTCCAGGCTTTATTATAATGTCCCTCTCTAGGCTTTATTATAATGTCTCTCTACAGGCTTTATTATAATGTCCCTCTCCAGGCTTTATTATAATGTCTCTCTCTAGGCTTTATTATAATGTCCCTCTCCAGGCTTTATTATAATGTCCCTCTCCAGGCTTTATTATAATGTCTCTCTTGTCACCCCCTGGCCTTAGTATTCTTTGTTTTCTTTATTATTTTAGTTTGGTCAGGGTGTGACATGGGGATTGTTTGTGTTTTGTCGGTTTTGGGTGATTCTATGGTAAAGGGGGTGTTGGGTGTAGTGTATGGGTTTGTGTTGAGTGCATGTGTCTAGCTGTGTCTATGTTGGTTTAGTTGTCTAGGAGATTCTATGGTTGCCTGAATGAGTTCCCAATTAGAGACAGCTGATTTCTGTTGTCTCTGATTGGGAGCCATATTTAGGGTAGCCATAGGCTTTCATTTGATTGTGGGTAATTGTCTATGTTATACGTTTGTAGCCTGTGTGTGCACTTCGTTCTTAGCTTCACGATCGTTTTCTTGTTTTGTTTAGTGTATAAGTGTTTTTGTTTCGTTTTGCCTTCGTCTTCAATAAAAGAGATGGCGTATTTTCCAAATGCTGCGTTTTGGTCCGTCAATCCTCCACACGATCGTGACATCTCTCCAGGCTTTATTATAATGTCCCTCTCCAGGCTTTATTATAATGTCTCTCTCCAGGCTTTATTATAATGTCCCTCTCCAGGCTTTATTATAATGTCCCTCTCCAGGCTTTATTATAATGTCTCTCTCCAGGCTTTATTATAATGTCTCTCTCCAGGCTTTATTATAATGTCTCTCTCCAGGCTTTATTATAATGTCTCTCTCCAGGCTTTATTATAATGTCCCTCTCTTTATTATAATGTCTCTCTCCAGGCTTTATTATAATGTCCCTCTCTTTATTGTAATGTCTCTCTCTTTATTATAATGTCTCTCTCCAGGCTTTATTATAATGTCCCTCTCTTTATTATAATGTCTCTCTCCAGGCTTTATTATAATGTCTCTCTCCAGGCTTTATTATAATGTCCCTCTCTTTATTATAATGTCTCTCTCTAGGCTTTATTATAATGTCTCTCTCCAGGCTTTATTATAATGTCTCTCTCCAGGCTTTATTATAATGTCCCTCTCCAGGCTTTATTATAATGTCCCTCTCCAGGCTTTATTATAATGTCCCTCTCTTTATTATAATGTCTCTCTCTTTATTATAATGTCTCTCTCCAGGCTTTATTATAATGTCCCTCTCTTTATTATAATGTCTCTCTCTTTATTATAATGTCTCTCTCCAGGCTTTATTATAATGTCTCTCTCCAGGCTTTATTATAATGTCTCTCTCTCTTTATTATAATGTCTCTCTCCAGGCTTTATTATAATGTCCCTCTCTTTATTATAATGTCTCTCTCCAGGCTTTATTATAATGTCTCTCTCCAGGCTTTATTATAATGTCTCTCTCCAGGCTTTATTATAATGTCCCTCTCCAGGCTTTATTATAATGTCCCTCTCCAGGCTTTATTATAATGACCCTCTCCAGGCTTTATTATAATGTCCCTCTCCAGGCTTTATTATATTGTCCCTCTCTTTATTATAATGTCTCTCTCCAGGCTTTATTATAATGTCTCTCTCCAGGCTTTATTATAATGTCCCTCTCCAGGCTTTATTATAATGTCCCTCTCTTTATTATAATGTCCCTCTCCAGGCTTTATTAAAATGTCCCTCTCTTTATTATAATGTCTCTCTCCAGGCTTTATTATAATGTCTCTCTCCAGGCTTTATTATAATGTCTCTCTCCAGGCTTTATTATAATGTCCCTCTCCAGGCTTTATTATAATGTCTCTCTCCAGGCTTTATTATAATGTCCCTCTCTTTATTATAATGTCTCTCTCCAGGCTTTATTATAATGTCCCTCTCCAGGCTTTATTATAATGTCCCTCTCCAGGCTTTATTATAATGTCTCTCTCTCTTTATTATAATGTCTCTCTCCAGGCTTTATTATAATGTCCCTCTCTTTATTATAATGTCTCTCTCCAGGCTTTATTATAATGTCCCTCTCCAGGCTTTATTATAATGTCCCTCTCCAGGCTTTATTATAATGTCCCTCTCCAGGCTTTATTATAATGTCTCTCTCCAGGCTTTATTATAATGTCCCTCTCCAGGCTTTATTATAATGTCCCTCTCCAGCTTTTATTATAATGTCTCTCTCCAGGCTTTATTATAATGTCTCTCTCCAGGCTTTATTATAATGTCTCTCTCCAGGCTTTATTATAATGTCCCTCTCTTTATTATAATGTCTCTCTCTAGGCTTTATTATAATGTCCCTCTCCAGGCTTTATTATAATGTCTCTCTCCAGGCTTTATTATAATGTCCCTCTCCAGGCTTTATTATAATGTCCCTCTCTTTATTATAATGTCTCTCTCCAGGCTTTATTATAATGTCCCTCTCTTTATTATAATGTCTCTCTCTTTATTATAATGTCTCTCTCCAGGCTTTATTATAATGTCTCTCTCCAGGCTTTATTATAATGTCTCTCTCTCTTTATTATAATGTCTCTCTCCAGGCTTTATTATAATGTCCCTCTCTTTATTATAATGTCTCTCTCCAGGCTTTATTATAATGTCTCTCTCCAGGCTTTATTATAATGTCTCTATCCAGGCTTTATTATAATGTCCCTCTCCAGGCTTTATTATAATGTCCCTCTCCAGGCTTTATTATAATGACCCTCTCCAGGCTTTATTATAATGTCCCTCTCCAGGCTTTATTATAATGTCCCTCTCTTTATTATAATGTCTCTCTCCAGGCTTTATTATAATGTCTCTCTCCAGGCTTTATTATAATGTCTCTCTCCAGGCTTTATTATAATGTCCCTCTCCAGGCTTTATTATAATGTCCCTCTCCAGGCTTTATTATAATGTCCCTCTCTTTATTATAATGTCTCTCTCCAGGCTTTATTATAATGTCTCTCTCCAGGCTTTATTATAATGTCCCTCTCTTTATTATAATGTCCCTCTCCAGGCTTTATTATAATGTCTCTCTCCAGGCTTTATTATAATGTCTCTCTCCAGGCTTTATTATAATGTCCCTCTCTTTATTATAATGTCCCTCTCTTTATTATAATGTCTCTCTCCAGGCTTTATTATAATGTCTCTCTCCAGGCTTTATTATAATGTCTCTCTCCAGGCTTTATTATAATGTCCCTCTCCAGGCTTTATTATAATGTCTCTCTCCAGGCTTTATTATAATGTCCCTCTCTTTATTATAATGTCTCTCTCCAGGCTTTATTATAATGTCCCTCTCCAGGCTTTATTATAATGTCCCTCTCCAGGCTTTATTATAATGTCCCTCTCCAGGCTTTATTATAATGTCCCTCTCTTTATTATAATGTCTCTCTCCAGGCTTTATTATAATGTCCCTCTCCAGGCTTTATTATAATGTCCCTCTCCAGGCTTTATTATAATGTCCCTCTCCAGGCTTTATTATAATGTCTCTCTCCAGGCTTTATTATAATGTCCCTCTCCAGGCTTTATTATAATGTCTCTCTCTTTATTATAATGTCCCTCTCTTTATTATAATGTCCCTCTTTTTATTATAATGTCCCTCTCCAGGCTTTATTATAATGTCTCTCTCTTTATTATAATGTCTCTCTCTTTATTATAATGTCTCTCTCTTTATTATAATGTCTCTCTCTTTATTATAATGTCTCTCTCTAGGCTTTATTATAATGTCCCTCTCTTTATTATAATGTCTCTCTCCAGGCTTTATTATAATGTCTCTCTCTTTATTATAATGTCTCTCTCTTTATTATAATGTCCCTCTCTTTATTATAATGTCTCTCTCTAGGCTTTATTATAATGTCCCTCTCTTTATTATAATGTCTCTCTCCAGGCTTTATTATAATGTCTCTCTCCAGGCTTTATTATAATGTCCCTCTCTTTATTATAATGTCTCTCTCTTTATTATAATGTCTCTCTCCAGGCTTTATTATAATGTCTCTCTCTTTATTATAATGTCTCTCTCCAGGCTTTATTATAATGTCTGTCTCCAGGCTTTATTATAATGTCTCTCTCCAGGCTTTATTATAATGTCTCTCTCCAGGCTTTATTATAATGTCCCTCTCTTTATTATAATGTCCCTCTCTTTATTATAATGTCTCTCTCCAGGCTTTATTATAATGTCCCTCTCTTTATTATAATGTCTCTCTCCAAGCTTTATTATAATGTCCCTCTCCAGGTGTCACGCCCTGGCCTTATTATTCTTTGTTTTCTTTATTATTTTAGTTAGGTCAGGGTGTGACATGGGTAATGTTTATGTTTTGTTGGTTTTGGGTGTTTATGTGGTAAAGGGGTTATGGGGTGTAGTAGATGGTTTTGTGTTGAGTGTATATGTCTAGCGTTGTCTATGTTGGTTAGTTATCTAGGAGAGTCTATGGTTACCTGAATGAGTTCCCAATTAGAGACAGCTGATTTCGGTTGTCTCTGATTGGGAGCCTTATTTAGGGTAGCCATAGGCTCTCATTGATTGTGGGTAATTGTCTATGTAAGAACGTTAGTAGCCTGTATGTTTGTGCACAACGTTTGTAGCTTCACGGTCGTTTTGTTATTTTGTTGTTTTGTTAAAGTGTTTTTGTGTCGTGTTCATCTTCGTGTTAAAATAAAAGAAGATGGCATATTTTCCAACTGCTGCATTTTGGTCCGTCAATCCGCCACACGATCGTGACACCAGGCTTTATTATAATGTCTCTCTCTTTATTATAATGTCTCTCTCCAGGCTTTATTATAATGTCTCTCTCCAGGCTTTATTATAATGTCCCTCTCTTTATTATAATGTCCCTCTCTTTATTATAATGTCTCTCTCCAGGCTTTATTATAATGTCCCTCTCTTTATTATAATGTCTCTCTCCAGGCTTTATTATAATGTCTCTCTCCAGGCTTTATTATAATGTCCCTCTCTTTATTATAATGTCTCTCTCCAGGCTTTATTATAATGTCCCTCTCTTTATTATAATGTCTCTCTCCAGGCTTTATTATAATGTCTCTCTCCAGGCTTTATTATAATGTCTCTCTCTTTATTATAATGTCTCTCTCCAGGCTTTATTATAATGTCTCTCTCCAGGCTTTATTATAATGTCCCTCTCTTTATTATAATGTCCCTCTCTTTATTATAATGTCTCTCTCCAGGCTTTATTATAATGTCCCTCTCTTTATTATAATGTCTCTCTCCAGGCTTTATTATAATGTCCCTCTCTTTATTATAATGTCTCTCTCCAGGCTTTATTATAATGTCCCTCTCCAGGCTTTATTATAATGTCCCTCTCCAGGCTTTATTATAATGACTCTCTCCAGGCTTTATTATAATGTCTCTCTCCAGGCTTTATTATAATGTCTCTCTCTTTATTATAATGTCTCTCTCCAGGCTTTATTATAATGTCCCTCTCCAGGCTTTATTATAATGTCCCTCTCCAGGCTTTATTATAATGTCTCTCTCTTTATTATAATGTCTCTCTCCAGGCTTTATTATAATGTCCCTCTCCAGGCTTTATTATAATGTCCCTCTCCAGGCTTTATTATAATGTCCCTCTCAAGGCTTTATTATAATGTCCCTCTCCAGGCTTTATTATAATGTCCCTCTCCAGGCTTTATTATAATGTCCCTCTCCAGGCTTTATTATAATGTCCCTCTCCAGGCTTTATTATAATGTCTCTCTCCAGGCTTTATTATAATGTCCCTCTCCAGGCTTTATTATAATGTCTCTCTCTTTATTATAATGTCCCTCTCTTTATTATAATGTCCCTCTCTTTATTATAATGTCTCTCTCCAGGCTTTATTATAATGTCCCTCTCCAGGCTTTATTATAATGTCTCTCTCTTTATTATAATGTCTCTCTCTTTATTATAATGTCTCTCTCTTTATTATAATGTCTCTCTCTTTATTATAATGTCTCTCTCTTTATTATAATGTCTCTCTCTTTATTATAATGTCTCTCTCTTTATTATAATGTCCCTCTCTTTATTATAATGTCTCTCTCCAGGCTTTATTATAATGTCCCTCTCCAGGCTTTATTATAATGTCCCTCTCTTTATTATAATGTCTCTCTCCAGGCTTTATTATAATGTCTCTCTCTTTATTATAATGTCTCTCTCTTTATTATAATGTCCCTCTCCAGGCTTTATTATAATGTCTCTCTCTTTATTATAATGTCTCTCTCTTTATTATAATGTCTCTCTCTTAATTATAATGTCTCTCTCTTTATTATAATGTCTCTCTCTTTATTATAATGTCTCTCTCTTTATTATAATGTCTCTCTCTTTATTATAATGTCTCTCTCTTTATTATAATGTCTCTCTCTTTATTATAATGTCTCTCTCTTTATTATAATGTCTCTCTCTTTATTATAATGTCCCTCTCTTTATTATAATGTCTCTCTCTTTATTATAATGTCTCTCTCTTTATTATAATGTCCCTCTCTTTATTATAATGTCTCTCTCTAGGCTTTATTATAATGTCTCTCTCTAGGCTTTATTATAATGTCTCTCTCTTAATTATAATGTCTCTCTCTTTATTATAATGTCTCTCTCTTTATTATAATGTCTCTCTCTTTATTATAATGTCTCTCTCTTTATTATAATGTCTCTCTCGTTATTATAATGTCTCTCTTTATTATAATGTCTCTCTCTTTATTATAATGTCTCTCTCTTTATTATAATGTCCCTCTCTTTATTATAATGTCTCTCTCTTTATTATAATGTCTCTCTCTTTATTATAAT
Organism: Salvelinus fontinalis; assembly: GCF_029448725.1. Lineage (NCBI taxonomy): Eukaryota > Metazoa > Chordata > Actinopteri > Salmoniformes > Salmonidae > Salvelinus > Salvelinus fontinalis. The sequence continues at coordinate 59,888,042 of NC_074675.1, read as the reverse complement.
GTCCCTCTCTTTATTATAATGTCTCTCTCTAGGCTTTATTATAATGTCTCTCTCTAGGCTTTATTATAATGTCTCTCTCTTTATTATAATGTCTCTCTTTATTATAATGTCTCTCTCTTTATTATAATGTCTCTCTCTTTATTATAATGTCCCTCTCTTTATTATAATGTCTCTCTCTAGGCTTTATTATAATGTCTCTCTCTTTATTATAATGTCTCTCTCTTTATTATAATGTCTCTCTCTTTATTATAATGTCTCTCTCTAGGCTTTATTATAATGTCTCTCTCTTTATTATAATGTCTCTCTCTAGGCTTTATTATAATGTCTCTCTCTTTATTATAATGTCTCTCTCCAGGGTTTATTATAATGTCCCTCTCTCTTTATTATAATGTCCCTCTCCAGGCTTTATTATAATGTCCCTCTCCAGGCTTTATTATAATGTCTCTCTCTTTATTATAATGTCCCTCTCTTTATTATAATGTCTCTCTCCAGGCTTTATTATAATGTCTCTCTCTTTATTATAATGTCTCTCTCCAGGCTTCATTATAAAAAATAATAAAATAAATGGGGGAAGGGGGGGGGGGATAGATCAGCTTTAAAACTGCAGATGAATTGAGCTTCCATCAATGTAATTGTCCGCATCATTTCCAATCCCCCATATCTTTTTTGTATATATATATATAGTTCATTCGGAAAGTATTCAGACCCATTGACCTTTTCCACATTTTGTTACGTTACAGCCTTCTTTAGAAATGTTTGAAAATGTATACAAAGCAGTAATTATTTCACCACTATGGCCTATTTATTGCCTCACCCCCGTTATCCTACCTCATTTGCACACACTGTATATAGATATTGTATTATTGACAGTATGTTTGTTTATTCAATGTGTAACTCTGTGTTGTTGTTTTTGTCGCACTGCTTTGCTTTATCTTGGCCAGGTCTTAGTTGTAAATGAGAACTTGTTCTCAACTGGCCTACCTGGTTAAATAAAGGTGAAATAAAATGGCTACTCTGACTAACTGAATCAATATGAGCGCATTCCCTTCGTCCCCCCTCTCTCCTATTGGCTAGCACATTCCCTTCGTCCCCCCTCTCTCTCTCTCCTATTGGCTAGCACATTCCCTTCGTCCCCCCTCTCTCTCCTATTGGCTAGCACATTCCCTTCGTTCCCCCTCTCTCTCTGTCCTATTGGCTAGCACATTCCCTTCGTCCCCCTCTCTCTCTCTCCTATTGGCTAGCACATTCCCTTAATCGCCCCTCTCTCTCTCCTATTGGCTAGCACATTCCCTTAATCCCCCCTCTCTCCTATTGGCTAGCACATTCCCTTCGCCGCCCCCCCTCTCTCTCCTATTGGCTAGCACATTCCCTTCATCCCCCTCTCTATCTCCTATTGGCTAGCACATTCCCTTAATCCCCCCTCTCTCCTATTGGCTAGCACATTCCCTTCATCCCCCCTCTCTCTCTCCTATTGGCTAGCACATTCACTTCACCCCCCTCTCTCTCTCCTATTGGCTAGCACATTCACTTCACCCCCTCTCTCTCTCTCTCTCCTATTGGCTAGCACATTCACTTCACCCCCCCTCTCTCTCTCCTATTGGCTAGCACATTCCCTTCATCCCCCCTCTCTCTCTCCTATTGGCTAGCACATTCCCTTCATCCCCCCTCTCTCTCTCCTATTGGCTAGCACATTCCCTTAATCCCCCCCTCTCTCTCCTATTGGCTAGCACATTCCCTTCGTCCCCCCTCTCTCTCTCTCCTATTAGCTAGCACATTCCCTTAATCCCCCCCCCCCCTCTCTCTCCTATTGGCTAACACATTCCCTTCGTCCCCCCTCTCTCTCTCTCCTATTGGCTAGCACATTCCCTTAATCCCCCCCCCTCTCTCTCCTATTGGCTAGCACATTCCCTTCGCCCCCCCCCCCCCCCCTCTCCTATTGGCTAGCACATTCCCTTAATCGTCCTGACCAGGGTGATCTGTAATGAAGGGTTATTCTCTGTCTCCCCCTACAGGTCGTCCTGACCAGGGTGATCCGTAATGAATGGTTTCTCTCTGTCTCTCCGTACAGGACGTCCTGACCAGGGTGATCTGTAATGAAGGGTTTCTCTCTGTCTCTCCGTACAGGACGTCCTGACCAGGGTGATCCGTAATGAAGGGTTTCTCTCTGTCTCTCCGTACAGGACGTCCTGACCAGGGTGATCCGTAATGAAGGGTTTCTCTCTGTCTCCCCCTACAGGTCGTCCTGACCAGGGTGATCCGTAATGAATGGTTTCTCTCTGTCTCTCCGTACAGGACGTCCTGACCAGGGTGATCTGTAATGAAGGGTTTCTCTCTGTCTCTCCGTACAGGACGTCCTGACCAGGGTGATCCGTAATGAAGGGTTTCTCTCTGTCTCTCCGTACAGGACGTCCTGACCAGGGTGATCCGTAATGAAGGGTTTCTCTCTGTCTCTCCGTACAGGACGTCCTGACCAGGGTGATCCGTAATGAAGGGTTTCTCTCTGTCTCCCCCTACAGGACGTCCTGACCAGGGTGATCCGTAATGAAGGATTCTTCTCTCTGTGGAAGGGTTTCACTTCATACTATGCCAGATTGGGACCTCACACCGTTCTCACATTCATCTTCCGTGAACAGATAAACAAGGCTTATAAAGTCTACTTCCTGGATTAGAGACTGGAGATACACTATACACTACACACTATACACTACACACTATACACTACACACACAATCGCACACTATACACTATACACACAGACGCACACTACACACTTTACACTATACACTACACACTACACACTATACACTATACACTACACACTATACACTACACACACACACACACATACATACGTCGTGTCGAGGGACCTTTAACTCCAACTCCCCGTTAACTTCCACCCTTTATACTGCACAACTCAGAATGTACCATTTAACACCCCACCCCCCCTGATTAGCGGTTGGTAGCGGTAACGATAGTTAAATTCGAATAATATTTGACCCTATGAAACACACAGACCTGCTGGTTACCGTGACACACAATGGGATGGTTTAGTAACCATGTTAACAGATGACTAAAACCTTGATGTTGACAAACAAGCAGATAAAAAAAACAGTATTTCTGAAGCAAGGTTTTGTTTTTGTTTATTTCATCAAGTTGTAAACAGTTCCGAAGAATGACCTGATTAATTGGTTGATTGGTTGACATACTGTGCCTGTCTGTATGTGTTTCTGTACTCAGTCGTGTGTACATCGAATACATGCTCTTACGCTAAAGGAAAAGCAGAAATCACATTATTATTGTGGGGCCAAGAAAGAGCCCCCATTTAAATCTGGAACATTCTTCTTCAACTTTATTTTTAAAATGTTTCTTCCTCAACCTTCTTCTTTAACATTTTTCTTAAACATTCTTATTTTTTTAAACATTCTCCTTCTTTAACATTTCTTCAACCTTCTTCTTTAACATTTTTCTTAAACATTCTTATTTTTTTAAACATTCTCCTTCTTTAACATTTCTTCAACCTTCTTCTTTAACATTTTTCTTAAACATTCTTATTTTTTTTTAAACATTCTCCTTCTTTAACATTTCTTTAACCTTCTTCTTTAACATTTTTCTTAAACATTCTTATTTTTTTAAACATTCTCCTTCTTTAACATTTCTTCAACCTTCTTCTTTAACATTTTTCTTAACTGTCTAGGATCAGCGTGGCGCTAGCGGCACACCCCCCCCCCCCACTGAAAAACCAGTGCCGCGAAATTCAAAAAAAATATATTTTTAAAATATTTAACTTTCACACATTAAAGTCCAATACAGCTAATGAAAGACACAGATCTTGTGAATCCAGTCAACATTTCCGATTTTTAAAATGTTTTACAGGGAAGACACAATATGTAAAGATGTACATCTATTACCTAAAAACACATTAGCATAATCCACCATCTTTTATTTGTCCACCAACACCAGTAGCCATCACCAATTCGGCTAAACTAAGATATTTATAGCCCCTAACCAACAAAAAAACTCATTAGATGACAGTCTGATAACATATTTATGGTATGGGATAGGTTTTGTTAGAAAAAAGTGCATATTTCAGGTAGATGGCATAGTTTACAATTGCACCCACCATCACAAATGGACTAGAATAATTACAATGAGCAACGTGTTTACCTAACTACTAATCATCAAACATTTCGTAAAAATACACAGCATACACGAATCGAAAGACACAGATCCTGTGAATACAGACAATATTTCAGATTTTCTAAGTGTCTTACAGCGAAAACACAATAAATCGTTATATTAGCTTAGCACATAGCAATTAGCAGCCCAGCATTGATTCTAGCCAAAGTGAGCGATAAAAGTCAACATCGCCAAAAGATATTAATTTTTTCACTAACCTTCTCAGAATTCTTCCGATGACACTCCTGTAACATCACATTACAACATGCATATACAGTTTGATCGAAAATGTTTATATTTAGCCACCAAAATCATGGTTAGACAATGTGAAATGTAACTCAGCTGGTCAGAATTTGTCCTTGCGCCACTTAGACAGTGATCTACTCTTATACATAAATACTCATAAACGTGACTAAAAAATATAGGGTGGACAGGGATTGATAGACAATTTAATTCTTAATACAATTGCGTTATTACATTTTTTAATTTATCCTTACTTTTCAATACAGTTTGCGCCAAGCGAAGCTACGTCAAAAAACATGGCGTCCTAAGCCACTAAAATGTTTCGACAGAAACACGATTTATCATAATAAAAATGTCCTACCTTGAGCTGTTCTTCCATCAGTATCTTGGGCAAAGGATCCTTTCTTGGGAGAAATCGTCTTTTGGTGGAAAGCTGTCCTCTTGCCATGTGGAAATGTCAACTGCGTTCGGGATGAACTGAAAAGCGTGCCCAACTTTTCACATCGTTGCAAAAATAAATGTCCCAAAATCGCACTAAACGGATATAAATTGCTATAAAACGCTTTAAATTAACTACTTTATGATGTTTGTAACTCCTATAACGAGTGAAAAGATGACCGGAGAAATATAACAGGCTAAACTAACGCTTGGAACAGGAGAGGGTCGGTGTCTTCCACGCGCGTTACGCAGCAAGAAAAGACTTGCTAGCTAAAGGTTTTTTTCATTTGTAGGGCCTGTGAACGAGCAATCGACCCCGTTGGAATCGTCATCACGTAAAGGCATCCAGGGGAAGACGTAAGAAGTGTCCGTATAGTCATAGCAACGACAGTGCCCTTTTAACTGTCTTCAGAAAAGTGGCCAACATTTCTCAAATCTGACTCCATGTCAGGGAAATTGCTGTAGAATGGGCTCTGTTCCACTTAGAGACAAAATTTCAACTCCTATAGAAACTATAGACTGTTTTCTATCCAATAATAATAATAATATGCATATTGTACGATCAAGGATTTTGTGGGAAGCCGTTTAAAAAATTAGCCACATTAGCATAAATAGTCTAAACAGCGCCCCCATCCCCAACAGGTTAAACATTCTTATTTTTTTTAAACATTCTCCTTCTTTAACATTTCTTTAACCTTCTTATTTAACATTTTTCTTAAACATTCTTATTTTTTTAAACATTCTCCTTCTTTAACATTTCTTCAACCTTCTTCTTTAACATTTTTCTTAAACATTCTTATTTTTTTAAACATTCTCCTTCTTTAACATTTCTTCAACCTTCTTCTTTAACATTTTTCTTAAACATTCTTATTTTTTTAAACATTCTCCTTCTTTAACATTTCTTTAACCTTCTTATTTAACATTCTTCAAAATATTTTTCAACCTTCCTGTAACAGCAGCCTTCCTTCTCTTCAAGAGGAGGTGTAGCAGAGAAAACACAGAGACAGGAAACAGCCCTATCTGGTGCAGAGAAAACACAGAGACAGGAAACAGCCCTATCTGGTGCAGAGAAAACACAGAGACAGGAAACAGCCCTATCTGGTGCAGAGAAAACACAGAGACAGGAAACAGCCCTATCTGGTGCAGAGAAAACACAGAGACAGGAAACAGCCCTATCTGGTGCAGAGAAAACACAGAGACAGGAAACAGGCCTATCTGGTGCAGAGAAAACACAGAGACAGGAAACAGCCCTATCTGGTGCAGAGAAAACACAGAGACAGGAAACAGCCCTATCTGGTGCAGAGAAAACACAGAGACAGGAAACAGCCCTATCTGGTGCAGAGAAAACACAGAGACAGGAAACAGCCCTATCTGGTGCAGAGAAAACACAGAGACAGGAAACAGCCCTATCTGGTGCAGAGAAAACACAGAGACAGGAAACAGCCCTATCTGGTGCAGAGAAAACACAGAGACAGGAAACAGCCCTATCTGGTGCAGAGAAAACACAGAGACAGGAAACAGCCCTATCTGGTGCAGAGAAAACACAGAGACAGGAAACAGCCCTATCTGGTGCAGAGAAAACACAGAGACAGGAAACAGCCCTATCTGGTGCAGAGAAAACACAGAGACAGGAAACAGCCCTATCTGGTGCAGAGAAAACACAGAGACAGGAAACAGCCCTATCTGGTGCAGAGAAAACACAGAGACAGGAAACAGCCCTATCTGGTGCAGAGAAAACACAGAGACAGGAAACAGCCCTATCTGGTGCAGAGAAAACACAGAGACAGGAAACAGCCCTATCTGGTGCAGAGAAAACACAGAGACAGGAAACAGCCCTATCTGGTGCAGAGAAAACACAGAGACAGGAAACAGCCCTATCTGGTGCAGAGAAAACACAGAGACAGGAAACAGGCCTATCTGGTGCAGAGAAAACACAGAGACAGGAAACAGCCCTATCTGGTGCAGAGAAAACACAGAGACAGGAAACAGCCCTATCTGGTGCAGAGAAAACACAGAGACAGGAAACAGCCCTATCTGGTGCAGAGAAAACACAGAGACAGGAAACAGCCCTATCTGGTGCAGAGAAAACACAGAGACAGGAAACAAACACCCACAAACCCCTACAAAACAAGCCACCTATATATGATTCCCAATAAGAGACAACACAAAACACCTGCCTCTGATTGAGAACCATATCAGGCCAAACACAGAAACAGACAAACTAGACACACAACATAGAATGCCCACCCAGCTCACGTCCTGACCAACACTAAAACAAGCAAAACACATAAGAACTCTGGTCAGAACGTGACACTTCCTCTTTAAAATGTGTCCTTTGTCTGGTCGACTGATGTCAAGAAGGCAAAGCAGCACCCTGTCACGGACAGACCTGTTCCCATTGAGTCTGTGTTTCGACTGTAACAGCTATCTAGGGTCACACCCAGCAGTTTAGTCTCTTAAACTCAATCGCCACGTTATTCAATAATATATCTAAATGAGGTTTACAACTACTGACCACAACTACTGACCACAACTACCGACCACAACTACAGACCGCAACTACCGACCACAACTACTGACCACAACCACACAACTACTGAGCACAACCACACAACTACTGGCCACAACTACTGACCACAACTACTGACCATGGCCATACTGTAGGGCCCAAAGAACCTGAAACACAACTACTGACCACAACTACTGACCACAACTACTGACCATGGCCATACTGTAGGGCCCAAAGAACCTGAAACACAACAACTGACCACAACTACTGACCACAACTACTGACCGCAACTACTGACCACAACTACTGACCACAACTACCGACCACAACTACTGACCACAACTACTGACCACAACTACTGACCACAACTACTGACCACACCTATTGACCACAACTACTGACCACAACTACCGACCACAACTACTGACCACACAACTATTGACCACAACTACTGACCACAAAACTACTGACCGCAACTACTGACCACAACTACTGACCACAACTACTGACCATGGCCATACTGTAGGGCCCAAAGAACCTGAAACACAACTACTGACCACAACTACTGACCACAACTACTGACCACAACTACTGACCACAACTACTGACCATGGCCATACTGTAGGGCCCAAAGAACGTGAAACACAACAACTGACCACAACTACTGACCACAACTACTGACAACAACTACTGACCATAACTACTGACCGCAACTACTGACCACAACTACTGACCACAACTACTGACCATGGCCATACTGTAGGGCCCAAAGAACCTGAAACACAACTACTGACCACAACTACTGACCACAACTACTGACCACAACTACTGACCGCAACTACGACCACAACTACTGACCACAACTACTGACCACAACTACTGACCGCAACTACTGACCGCAACTACTGACCGCAACTACTGACCGCAACTACTGACCACAACCACACAACTACTGACCACAACTACTGACCACAACTACTGACCACAACTACTGACCACAACCACACAACTACTGAGCACAACCACACAACTACTGACCACAACTACTGACCACAACTACTGACCACACCTACTGACCACAACTACTGACCATGGCCATACTGTAGGGCCCAAAGAACCTGAAACACAACTACTGACCACAACTACTGACCACAACTACTGACCATGGCCATACTGTAGGGTCCAAAGAACCTGAAACACAACTACTGACCACAACTACTGACCACAACTACTGACCGCAACTACTGACCACAACTACTGACCACAACTACCGACCACAACTACTGACCACAACTACTGACCACAACTACTGACCACACCTACTGACCACAACTACTGACCACAACTACCGACCACAACAACTGACCACAACTACTGACCACAACTACTGACCACACAACTACTGACCGCAACTACTGACCACAACTACTGACCACAACTACTGACCATGGCCATACTGTAGGGCCCAAAGAACCTGAAACACAACTACTGACCACAACTACTGACCACAACTACTGACCACAACTACTTACCACAACTACTGACCACAACTACTGACCACAACTACTGACCATGGCCATACTGTAGGGCCCAAAGAACCTGAAACACAACTACTGACCACAACTACTGACCACAACTACTGACCACAACTACGACCACAACTACCGACCATGGCCATACTGTAGGGCCCAAAGAACGTGAAACACAACTACCGACCACAACTACCGACCACAACTACTGACCACAACTACCGACCACAACTACCGACCACAACTACTGACTACAACTACTGACCACAACTACTGACCACAACTACTTACCACAACTACTGACCACAACTACTGACCACAACTACTGACCATGGCCATACTGTAGGGCCCAAAGAACCTGAAACACAACTACTGACCACAACTACTGACCACAACTACTGACCACAACTACTGGTAGAGCTGCCCTGCTAGAGCTGCCCTGGTAGAGCTGCCCTGTTAGAGTTCTCCTGCTAGAGCTGCCCTGTTAGAGCTGCCCTGGTAGAGCTGCCCTGTTAGAGCTGCCCTGGTAGAGCTGCCCTGGTAGAGCTGCCGTGGTAGAGCTGCCCTGTTAGAGCTGCACTGGTAGAGCTGCCCTGGTAGAGCTGCCCTGCTAGAGCTGCCCTGCTAGAGCTGCCCTGCTAGAGCTGCCCTGGTAGAGCTGCCCTGGTAGAGCTGCCCTGGTAGAGCTGCCCTGGTAGAGCTGCCCTGCTAGAGCTGCCCTGGTAGAGCTGCCCTGGTAGAGCAGCCCTGGTAGAGCTGCCCTGGTAGAGCTGCCCTGGTAGAGCTGCCCTGGTAGAGCTGCCCTGGTAGAGCTGCCGTGGTAGAGCTGCCCTGTTAGAGCTGCCCTGGTAGAGCTGCCCTGCTAGAGCTGCCCTGCTAGAGCTGCCCTGCTAGAGCTGCCCTGGTAGAGCTGCCCTGGTAGAGCTGCCCTGGTAGAGCTGCCCTGCTAGAGCTGCCCTGGTAGAGCTGCCCTGGTAGAGCTGCTCTGGTCATCTGTAAGTGCTGTTATTGTGAAGTGGAAACGTTTAAGAAAAACAACGGCTCGAATTGGTAGACCAGACAAGCTGACAGAACGGGACCGCCGAACACTCACATCAGCACAGGAACTGTTGGCCGAGCAGCCGCACACAAACCTAGATCACCATACACAATGCCAAGTGTCGGCTGGAGTTGTGTAAAGCTCGCCGCCATTGCACTCTGGAGCAGTGAAATCTGGGTTTAGCAGATGCCAGGAGAAAACTACCTGCCCGAATGTATAGTGCCAACTGTAAAGATTGGTGGAGGAATAGTCTGTGGCTGTTTTTAATGCTTCCGGCTCCTTTGTTCCAGTGAAGGGAAATCTTAAAACCAAAGCATACAATGACATTCTAGACGATTCTGTGCTTCCAACTTTGTGGCAACAGTTTGGAGAAGGCCCTTTTCTGTTTCAGCATGACAATACAGAAATGGTTTGTAGAGCTCGGTGTGGAAGAACTTGAGTGGCCTGCAGAGAGCCCTGACCTCAACCTTATCAAACACCTTTGGGATGAATTGGAACAACGATTGCGAGTCAGGCCTAATCGCCCAACATCAGTGCCCGACCTCACTAATGCTCTTGTGGCTGAATTGAAGCAAATCCCTGCAGCAATGTTCCAACATCTAGTAGAAAGCCTTTCCAGAAGAGTGGAGGCTGTTATAGCAGCAATGTTCCAACATCTAGTGGAAAGCCTTCCCAGAAGAGTGGAGGCTGTTGTAGCAGCAATGTTCCAACATCTAGTGGAAAGCCTTCCCAGGAGAGTGGAGGCTGTTATAACAGCAATGTTCCAAAATCTAGTGGAAATCCTTCCCAGAAGAGTGGAGGCTGTTATAGCAGCAATGTTCCAACATCTAGTGGAAAGCCTTCCCAGAAGAGTGGAGGCTGTTACAGCAGCAATGTTCCAACAACTAGTGGAAAGCCTTCCCAGAAGAGTGGAGGCTGTTATAGCAGCAATGTTCCAACATCTAGTGGAAAGCCTTCCCAGAAGAGTGGAGGCTGTTACATCAGCAATGTTCCAACATCTAGTGGAAAGCCTTCCCAGAAGAGTGGAGGCTGTTATAGCAGCAATGTTCCAACATCTAGTGGAAAGCCTTCCCAGAAGAGTGGAGGCTGTTACAGCAGCAATGTTCCAACATCTAGTTGAAAGCCTTCCCAGAGGAGTGGAGGCTGTTATAGCATCAATGTTCCAACATCTAGTGGAAAGCCTTCCCAGAAGAGTGGAGGTTGTTATAGCAGCAATGTTCCAACATCTAGTGGAAAGCCTTCCCATAAGAGTGGAGGCTGTTATAGCAGCAATGTTCCAACATCTAGTGGAAAGCCTTCCCAGAAGAGTGGAGGCTGTTACAGCAGCAATGTTCCAACATCTAGTGGAAAGCCTTCCCAGAAGAGTGGAGGCTGTTATAGCAGCAATGTTCCAACATCTAGTGGAAAGCCTTCCCAGAAGAGTGGAGGCTGTTATAGCAGCAATGTTCCAACATCTAGTGGAAAGCCTTCCCGGAAGAGTGGAGGCTGTTATAGCAGCAATGTTCCAACAACTAGAGGAAAGCCTTCCCAGAAGAGTGCAGGCTGTTATAGCAGCAATGTTCCAACATCTAGCGGAAAGCCTTCCCAGAAGAGTGGAGGCTGTTATAGCAGCAATGTTCAAACATCTAGTGGAAAGCCTTCCCAGAAGAGTGGAGGCTGTTACAGCAGCAATGTTCCAGCATCTAGTGGAAAGCCTTCCCAGAAGAGTGGAGGCTGTTACAGCAGCAATGCTCCAACATCTAGTGGAAAGCCTTCCCAGAAGAGTGGAGGCTGTTATAGCAGCAATGTTCCAACATCTAGTGGAAAGCCTTCCCAGAAGAGTGGAGGCTGTTACAGCAGCAATGTTCCAACATCTAGTTGAAAGCCTTCCCAGAAGAGTGGAGGCTGTTATAGCATCAATGTTCCAACATCTAGTGGAAAGCCTTCCCAGAAGAGTGGAGGTTGTTATAGCAGCAATGTTCCAACATCTAGTGGAAAGCCTTCCCAGAAGAGTGGAGGCTGTTATAGCAGCAATGTTCCAACATCTAGAGGAAAGCCTTCCCAGAAGAGTGGAGGCTGTTATAGCAGCAATGTTCCAACATCTAGAGGAAAGCCTTCCCAGAAGAGTGGAGGCTGTTATAGCAGCAATGTTCCAACATCTAGTGGAAAGCCTTCCCAGAAGAGTGGAGGCTGTTATAGCAGCAATGTTCCAACATCTAGTGGAAAGCCTTCCCAGAAGAGTGGAGGCTGTTATAGCAGCAATGTTCCAACATCTAGTGGAAAGCCTTCCCAGAAGAGTGGAGGCTGTTATAGCAGCAATGTTCCAACATCTAGTGGAAAGCCTTCCCAGAAGAGTGGAGGCTGTTATAGCAGCAATGTTCCAACATCTAGTGGAAAGCCTTCCCAGAAGAGTGGAGGCTGTTGTAGCAGCAATGTTCCAACATCTAGTGGAAAGCCTTCCCAGAAGAGTGGAGGCTGTTATAGCAGCAATGTTCCAACATCTAGTGGAAAGCCTTCCCAGAAGAGTGGAGGCTGTTATAGCAGCAATGTTCAAACATCTAGTGGAAAGCCTTCCCAGAAGAGTGGAGGCTGTTATAGCAGCAATGTTCAAACATCTAGTGGAAAGCCTTCCCAGAAGAGTGGAGGCTGTTACAGCAGCAATGTTCCAGCATCTAGTGGAAAGCCTTCCCAGAAGAGTGGAGGCTGTTACAGCAGCAATGTTCCAACATCTAGTGGAAAGCCTTCCCAGAAGAGTGGAGGCTGTTACAGCAGCAATGTTCCAACATCTAGTGGAAAGTCTTCCCAGAAGAGTGGAGGCTGTTACAGCAGCAATGTTCCAACATCTAGTTGAAAGCCTTCCCAGAAGAGTGGAGGCTGTTATAGCATCAATGTTCCAACATCTAGTGGAAAGCCTTCCCAGAAGAGTGGAGGCTGTTATAGCAGCAATGTTCCAACATCTAGTGGAAAGCCTTCCCAGAAGAGTGGAGGCTGTTATAGCAGCAATGTTCCAACATCTAGTGGAAAGCCTTCCCATAAGAGTGGAGGCTGTTATAGCAGCAATGTTCCAACATCTAGGGGAAAGCCTTCCCAGAAGAGTGGAGGCTGTTATAGCAGCAAATGGGGACCAACTCCATATTAATGGCCATGATTTTGGAATGAGATGTTCGATAAGCCACGTGTACAGATACTTTTGTTATTGTAGTGTATCTATCTATATATCTATTTAAATGTAACTGCCAAAATAAAGGAAACCCTTGAGAAAATGAGGCAAACAAAGTATATTGAAACCAGGTGCTTCCACGCAGGTGTGGTTCCTGAGTTCATTAAGCAATGAACATCCCAGCATCCTTAGGGTCATGTATAAAAATGGCCAGTTGTCCATTATTTTGGCTGCCATGGATAGAATAAGAGATCACAGTGAATTTGAAAGAGGGGTCTCAACGGAGTATAGGAGGTTTAATTAAAGGATGAATAAAAGCTTTATGAACTATAAGCCATTTGAAAGAGGGGTCTCAACGGAGTATAGGAGGTTTAATTAAAGGATGAATAAAAGCTTTATGAACTATAAGCCATTTGAATTATCATTATGCTACAGGACCAATTTTAAAATGTTCAGGCTATCCTAACTTCACATGTTCTAAAAGATTTATGAGCTATAAACCATTTGAATTAGCATAAAATAGCATGAAATCCCCAAAAGTAACTCTCGAACCGTTCAAGCTAGAGACGCCAAACCATGTCTCATGTACAGGTTCTCCTATCTTCAAATTCTTTAAAACTTGTATCAACTGTAACTATATAAATGTGCATGAGAATATGTACATATAAATACATGGATGAGCGATGGCCGAGGGGCATAGGCAAGGTGCAATAGATGGTATAGAATACAGTATATACAGGGGGGCAAAAAAGTATTTAGTCAGCCACCAATTGTGCAAGTTCTCCCACTTAGAAAGATGAGAGAGGCCTGTAATTTTCATCATAGGTACACTTCAACTATGACAGACAAAATGAGAAAAAAAATCCAGAAAATCACATTGTAGGATTTTTAATTTATTTATTTGCAAAATATGGTGGAAAATAAGTATTTAGAAGGACTTGAGTTCCTGTATGTTGTTATGATTACACCATGAGTCATTATTCATAAAGCATACACCCCCGCTCTTCCTCTTCCCAGAGAGGAGTTTATCTCTGTCGGCGCGATGCATGGAGAAGCCCGGTGGCTGGACCGATTATATCCTGAGACATGTTTCCGTGAAACAGAGAATGTTACAGTCTCTGATGTCTCTCTGGAAGGCAACCCTTGCTCGGATTTCGTCTACCTTGTTGTCAAGAGACTGGACATTGGCGAGTAGTATACTGGGGAGCGGTGAGCGAAGTGCCCGTTTACGAAGCCTGACCTGTCACGATCGTCTATGGGTGAGAGAGTGGACCAAGGCGCAGCGTGTGCAAAATACATCTCTCTTTTATTGAGAGAAGGGAAAAAACACGAAACGAACACTGAATACAAACTAAACAAAACAACCGTGAAGCTAAATGACGTAAGTGCAATGACAAGCAACAAACGTTCAACATAGACAATTACCCACATTAACCTAATGCCTATGGCTGCCTTAAATATGGCTCCCAATCAGAGACAATGAATGACAGCTGTCTCTGATTGAGAACCCTTCAGGCAACCATAGACTTACCTAGACAACTACACTAGACACTGCCCCATACACATACAACACCCCTAGACACTACAAAACCCCATGTCACACCCTGACCTAACTAAAATAATAAAGAAAACAAAGATAACTAAGGCGTGACATGACCAGAAGACTCTGTCTGCTCCTTCTGCATCGCAGTTGTTTTCGGTCAGCTGCTGGGATCCGATCCATTGTCCTGGGTGGAGGACCAAAGAGAGGATCTGCTTTGGGAAAGTTGTATTCCTGGTCGTAGTGTTGGTAAGTTGACGTTGCTCTTATGTCCAATAGTTCCTCCCGGCTGTATCTAACAAGACTTAAGATTTCCTGGGGTAACAATGTAAGAAATAATATATTAAAAAAAGTCAAATACTGCATAGTTTCCTAAGTACTCGAAGCGAGGCAACCATCTCTGTTGGCGCCATTGTGATGATTCAAGCAAGAGGCATTAAACCAACTTTCACATGTTCCAGCTATCTTAACTTCAATTTCTCTTCAAATCTTTATCAACTATAACTATATACCGTTGCATACATTTGGAAAAATGTACTCGCCAACAGTAACTCTTGAACTGTCCCAAGCTAGACACACCAAACCAATTTTTATATGTTCAGGTTATCCTAACTTGAAATTATTTCAAATCTTTATAACTATATATACATTTGCATAAAATAACAACCGTATTATTATTCAACTTAAACCTTTATTTTGACAGACTGTCATATTTCATACTGAGACAAGGGTCAGTTTTTTAGATGAGACCTGCATAAATACACTACCAGTCAAAAGTTTGGACACACCTGCTCATTCAAGGGTATTTCTTTATTTTTACTATTTTCTACATTGTAGAATAATTGTGAAGACATCAACACTATAAAATAACACATATGGAATCATGTAGTAACCAAAAAAGTGTTAAACAAAGCAAAATATATTTTAGATTTTAGATTCTTCAAAGTAGCCACCCTTTGCCTTGATGACAGCTTTGCACACGGTTTGCATTCTCCCAACCAGCTTCAGAGGGTCACCTGGGGTGCATTTCAATTAAGAGGTGTGCCTTGTTAAAAATTAATTTGCAGAATTTATTTCCATCTTAATGTGTTTGAGCCAATCAGTTGTGTTGTGACAAGGTAGGGGTGGTATACAGAAGATATCCCTATGTGGTAAAACACCAAGTCCATATTATGGCAAGAACAGCTCAAATAAGCAAAGAGAAACGACAGTCTATCATGACTTTAAGACATGATGGTCAGTCAATCCGTAAAATTTCAAGAACTTTGACAGTTTCTTCAAGTGCAGTCGCAAAAACCATCAAGCGCTATGATGAAACTGGCTCTCATGAGGACCGCCACAGGAAAGGAAGACCCAGAGTTACCTCTGCTGCAGAGGATAAGTTCCTTAGAGTTACCAGCCTCAGATTGCAGCCCAAATAAATGCGTCACAGAGTTCAAGTAACAGACACATCTCAACATCAACTGTTCAGAGGAGACTATGTGAATCAGGCCTTCATGGTCAGATTGCTGCAAAGAAAGCACTACTAAAGGTGACCAATAATAAGAAGAAGATACTTGCTTGGACCAAGAAATACGAGCAATGGACATTAGACCGGTTGAAATCTGTCCTTGGGTCTGAAGAGTTCAAATTTGAGATTTTTGGTTCCAACCGCCGTGTCTTTGTGAGACGCAGAGTATGTGAACGGATGATCTCCACATGTGTGGTTCCCACCGTGAAGCATGGAGGAGGTGGTGTTATGGTGTGGGGGTGCTTTGCTGGTGACACTGTCTGTGATTTATTTCAAATTCAGGGCACACTTAACCAGCGTGGTTACCACAGCATTCTGCAGCGATACGCCATCCCATCTAGTTTGGGCTTAGTGGAACTATCATTTGTTTTACAACAGGACAATGACCCAAAACACACCTCCAGGCTGTGTAAGGGCTATTTGACCAAGGAGAGTGATGAAGTGCTGCATCAGATGACCTGGTCTCCACAATCAACCAACCTCAACCCCTGACCTCAACTCAATTGAGATGGTTTAGGATGAGTTGGACAACAGAGTGAAGGAAAAGCAGCCAACAAGTTCTCAGCATATGTGGAAACTCCTTCAAGACAGCGGTACCGGAGAGCCAAGTCTAGGAAAAAAAGCTTCTCAACAGTTTTTACCCCCAAGCCATAAGACTCCTGAACAGGTAATCAAATGGTTACCCGGACTATTTCCATTGTGTGCCCCCGCCAACCCCTCTTTTACGCTGCTGCTTCTCTCTGTTTATTATCTATGCATAGTCACTTTAACTATACATTCATGTACATACTACCTCAATTGGGCCGACCAACCAGTGCTCCCGCACATTGGCTAACCGGGCTCTCTGCATTGTGTCCCACCACCCACCCGCCAACCCCTCTTTACGCTGCTGCTACTCTCTGTTTATGATATATGCATAGTCACTTTAACCATATCTACATGTACATACTACCTCAATCAGCCTGACTAACCAGTGCCTGTATGTAGCCTCTCTACTGTATATAGCCTCTCTACTGTATGTAGCCTCTCTACTGTATATAGCCTCTCTACTGTATATAGTCTCTCTACTGTATACAGCCTCTACTGTATATAGTCTCTCTACTGTATATAGCCTCTACAGTATATAGCCTCTCTACTGTATATAGCTTCTCTACTGTATATAGCCTCTCTACTGTATATAGCCTCGCTACTGTTATAGCCTCTCTACTGTATATAGCCTCTCTACTGTATATAGCCTCTCTACTGTATATAGCCTCTCTACTGTATATAGCCTCTCTAATGTATATAGCCTCTCTACTGTATATAGCCTCTCTACTGTATATAGCCTCTCTACTGTATATAGCCTCTCTACTGTATATAGCCTCTCTAATGTATATAGCCTCTCTACTGTATATAGCCTCTCTACTGTATATAGCCTCTCTACTGTATATAGCCTCTC
Organism: Salvelinus fontinalis; assembly: GCF_029448725.1. NCBI lineage: Eukaryota > Metazoa > Chordata > Actinopteri > Salmoniformes > Salmonidae > Salvelinus > Salvelinus fontinalis. Next base: position 59,870,481 of record NC_074675.1, on the reverse strand, counting down.
TACTGTATATAGCCTCTCTACTGTATATAACCTCTCTACTGTATATAGCCTCTCTACTGTATATAGCCTCTCTACTGTATATAGCCTCTCTACTGTATGTAGCCTCTCTACTGTATATAGACTCTCTACTGTATATAGCCTCACTACTGTATATAGCCTCTCCACTGTATATAGCCTCTCTCTGTATATAGCCTCTCTACTGTATATAGCCTCTCTACTGTATATAGCCTCTCTCTGTATATAGCCTCTCTACTGTATATAGCCTCTCTACTGTTTATAGCCTCTCTACTGTATATAGCCTCTCTACTGTATATAACCTCTCTACTGTATATAGCCTCTACTGTATATAGCCTCTCTACTGTATATAGCCTCTCTACTGTATGTAGCCTCTCTACTGTATATAGCCTCTCTACTGTATATAGCCTCTCTACTGTATATAGCCTCTCTACTGTATATAGCCTCTCTACTGTATATAGCCTCTCTACTGTATATAGCCTCTCTACTGTATATAGCCTCTCTACTGTATATAGCCTCTCTACTGTATATAACCTCTCTACTGTATATAGCCTCTCTACTGTTATAGCCTCTCTACTGTATGTAGCCTCTCTACTGTATATAGCCTCTCTACTGTATGTAGCCTCTCTACTGTATATAGCCTCTACTGTATATAGGCTCTCTACTGTATATAGTCTCTCTACTGTATACAGCCTCTACTGTATATAGTCTCTCTACTGTATATAGCCTCTACTGTATATAGCTTCTCTACTGTATATAGCCTCTCTACTGTATATAGCCTCTCTACTGTATATAGCCTCGCTACTGTTATAGCCTCTCTACTGTATATAGCCTCTCTACTGTATATAGCCTCTCTACTGTATATAGCCTCTCTACTGTATATAGCCTCTCTACTGTATATAGCCTCTCTACTGTATATAGCCTCTCTACTGTATATAGCCTCTCTAATGTATATAGCCTCTCTACTGTATATAGCCTCTCTACTGTATATAGCCTCTCTACTGTATATAGCCTCTCTACTGTATATAGCCTCTCTACTGTATATAACCTCTCTACTGTATATAGCCTCTACTGTATATAGCCTCTCTACTGTATATAGCCTCTCTACTGTATGTAGCCTCTCTACTGTATATAGCCTCTCTACTGTATATAGTCTCACTACTGTATATAGCCTCTCCACTGTATATAGCCTCTCTCTGTATATAGCCTCTCTACTGTATATAGCCTCTCTACTGTATATAGCCTCTCTACTGTATATAGCCTCTCTACTGTATATAGCCTCTCTACTGTTTATAGCCTCTCTACTGTATATAGCCTCTCTACTGTATATAACCTCTCTACTGTATATAGCCTCTACTTTATATAGCCTCTCTACTGTATATAGCCTCTCTACTGTATGTAGCCTCTCTACTGTATATAGCCTCTCTACTGTATATAGCCTCTCTACTGTATATAGCCTCTCTACTGTATATAGCCTCTCTACTGTATATAGCCTCTCTACTGTATATAGCCTCTCTACTGTATATAGCCTCTCTACTGTATATAGCCTCTCTACTGTTATAGCCTCTCTACTGTGTATAGCCTCTCTACTGTATATAGCCTATCTACTGTATATAGCCTCGCTACTGTTATAGCCTCTATACTGTATATAGCCTCGCTACTGTATATAGCCTCTCTACTGTATATTGCCTCTCTACTGTATATTGCCTCTCTACTGTATATAGCCTCTCTACTGTATATAGCCTCGCTACTGTTGTAGCCTCGCTACTGTATATAGCCTCTCTACTGTATATAGCCTCTCTACTGTATATAGCCTCTCTACTGTATATAGCCTCTCTACTGTTATAGCCTCTCTACTGTATATAGCCTCTCTACTGTATATAGCCTCTCTACTGTATATAACCTCTCTACTGTATATAGCCTCTACTGTATATAGCCTCTCTACTGTATATAGCCTCTCTACTGTATGTAGCCTCTCTACTGTATATAGCCTCTCTACTGTTTATAGCCTCTCTACTGTATATAGCCTCTCTCTGTATATAGCCTCTCTACTGTATATAGCCTCTCTACTGTATATAGCCTCTCTACTGTATATAGCCTCTCTACTGTATATAGCCTCTCTACTGTTTATAGCCTCTCTACTGTATATAGCCTCTCTACTGTATATAACCTCTCTACTGTATATAGCCTCTACTGTATATAGCCTCTCTACTGTATGTAGCCTCTCTACTGTATGTAGCCTCTCTACTGTATATAGCCTCTCTACTGTATATAGCCTCTCTACTGTATATAGCCTCACTACTGTATATAGCCTCTCTACTGTATATAGCCTCTCTACTGTATATAGCCTCTCTACTGTATATAGCCTCTCTACTGTATATAACCTCTCTACTGTATATAGCCTCTCTACTGTTATAGCCTCTCTACTGTATATAGCCTCTCTACTGTGTATAGCCTCTCTACTGTATATAGCCTCTCTACTGTATATAGCCTCTCTACTGTTATAGCCTCTCTACTGTATATAGCCTCTCTACTGTATATAGCCTCTCTACTGTATATAGCCTCTCTACTGTATATAGCCTCTCTACTGTATATAGCCTCTACTGTATATAGCCTCTCTACTGTATATAGCCTCTCTACTGTTATAGCATCTCTACTGTATATAGCCTCGCTACTGTATATAGCCTCTCTACTGTATATAGCCTCTCTACTGTATATAGCCTCTCTACTGTATGTAGCCTCTCTACTGTTATTGCCTCTCTACTGTTGTAGCCTCTCTACTGTATATAGCCTCTCTACTGTATATAGCCTCTCTACTGTATATAGCCCCTCTACTGTATATAGCCTCTACTGTATATAGCCTCTCTACTGTATATAGCCTCTCTACTGTATATAGCCTCTCTACTGTATATAGCCTCTACTGTGTATACTTCAATGGGCTGTACTTCAATGGGCTGTACTTCAATGGGCTATACTTCAGTGGGCTGTACTTCAGTGGGCTGTACTTCAATGGGCTGTACTTCAGTGGGCTGTACTTCAATGGGCTGTACTTCAGTGGGCTGTACTTCAATGGGCTGTACTTCAGTGGGCTGTACTTCAATGGGCTGTACTTCAGTGGGCTGTACTTCAATGGGCTGTACTTCAGTGGGCTGTACTTCAGTGGGCTGTACTTCAGTGGGTTGTACTTCAGTGGGCTGTACTTCAGTGGGCTGTACTTCAGTGGGTTGTACTTCAATGGGCTGTACTTCAATGGGCTGTACTTCAATGGGCTGTACTTCAAACAACATGTACAGGCAGCTATTCTTTCTCTTCTTCTCAGGAGACTAATAGAGACTGATAGAGACTAATAGATACTAATAGAGACTGTCGTGTCTTTGACTATGCCAGATTAATTGCTATGACATGCTATTCTATAAAATAATTTCTCCGTAATGAATATTACCTGATTGAACTAATCATGTAAATATGAATTAACTAGAGAGGGACACCACGAAAGAATATTTATAGAGCTATTATCTTTCGAATAAACTCTTAAAGATTTAGTAATATTTTACTAAATAGCAGTCACATTAATCGTCATTTTGTTCAGTCTCATCTGAAAGTTGTAAGTCCTTGATTATCTGCAAGAATCCTGGCTAACAAGTTGAATCAGCAATACAAAATGGGTTTAATTATTTATTTACTAAATACCTAACTAATCACACAGAAACACATATACACAATTAAATCATAACTTGATCACAAATTACGTCATACAGAAAAACGTCCCTAGCGGGCAGAATCGATATGACAGCTTGTTACACAAAGGAAAGGGGGGGAGTCCTAGTGAAAGAGCGGAAGACTTGACATAGGCGAGCTGTGCTATCGTAAATACAGTATCTTATGCATTCTAAATTAACGCCCATTTGAAGAGGAAAATGCAATCAATATTTACTCTGAGCTCTTTACTATTATCTGAACCATTCTGACACTGGATCGTCATCCTAGAGTACCCGGAACAGGAAGTTATATTCTAGTTCATGGCTTTTATAGTGGAGGGAGAGGGGTGTGTCTGAAAGGTTTATAACCCATTCCTCTTCACAGGGGCGGACCACTGTGAGCAGAGAAATTCAAACATTTGAATTAAACAACAATTCCATGTGAATCCGATACCTCTGACGTTTAGACTTTGCACAGTAGAGTTTATGTCATTCTATCATTGATGAGAATGTGTCAGAGGGCAACCGAACTGACATAATATACCTTAAGTACCACTGCATATGTTCAGTTGGTCGGATTACCAGAATATAGTTCATTTCCCCCAACTTCTGATGTTACCAGAACCTCTATGTTAACCCATGGGTTTCCTTATGTCACATCAGTTATAGTAGGGAGAGAGAAAAAGGGGGAAAGAGGTATTTATGACTGTCATAAACCTACCCCCAACCCAACGTCATGACAAGATTAATAGAGACTGATAGAGACTGATAGAGACTGATATTTAAAAAAAATATATATATATTTCACCTTTGTTTAACCAGGTAGGCCAGTTGAGAACAAGTTCTCATTTGCAACTGCGACCTGGCCAAGATAAAGCATAGCAGTGTGAACAGACAACAACACAGAGTTACACATGGAGTAAACAATAAACAAGTCAATAACATGGTAGAGAAAAAAAAGAAAAGAGAATCTATATACAATGTGTGCAAAAGGCATGAGATAGGCAATAAATCGAGTAATTACAATTTAGCAGATTAACACTGGAGTGATAAATCATCAGATGATCATGTGCAAGAAGAGATACTGGTGTGCAAAAGAACAGAAAAGTAAATAAATAAAAGCAGTATGGGGGGTGAGGTAGGTAAAGTGGGTGGGTAGTTTACAGATGGACTATGTACAGCTGCAGCGATCGGTTAGCTGCTCGGATAGCAGATTTTTAAAGTTGTTGAGGGAGATAAAAGTCTCCAACTTCAGAGATTTTTGCAATTCGTTCCAGTCACAGGCAGCAGAGAACTGGAAGGAAAGGCGTCCAAATGAGGTTTTGGCTTTAGGGATGATCAGTGAGATACACCTGCTGGAGCGCGTGCTACGGGTGGGTGTAGCTATCGTGACCAGTGAACTGAGATAAGGCGGCACTTTACCTAGCATAGACTTGTAGATGACCTGGAGCCAGTGGGTCTGACGACGAACATGTAGCGAGGGCCAGCCGACTAGGGCATACAGGTCGCAGTGGTGGGTCGTATAAGGTGCTTTAGTAACAAAACGGATGGCACTGTGATAAACTGCATCCAGTTTGCTGAGTAGAGTATTGGAAGCTATTTTGTAGATGACATCGCCGAAGTCGAGGATCGGTAGGATAGTCAGTTTTACTAGGGTAAGTTTGGCGGCGTGAGTGAAGGAGGCTTTGTTGCGGAATAGAAAGCCGACTCTAGATTTGATTTTGGATTGGAGATGATTGGAGATGATATTTATTTATTTTTATTTTATTTAACCGTTATTTTACCAGGTAAGTTGACTGAGAACACGTTCTCATTTGCAGCAACGACCTGGGGAATAGTTACAGGGGAGAGGAGGGGGATGAATGAGCCAATTGTAAACTGGGGATTATTAGGTGACCGTGATGGTTTGAGGGCCAGATTGGGAATTTAGCCAGGACACCGGGGTTAACACCCCTACTCTTACGATAAGTGCCATGGGATCTTTAATGACCTCAGAGAGTCAGGACACCCGTTTAACGTCCCATCTGAAAGACGGCACCCTACACAGGGCAGCGTCCCCAATCACTGCCCTGGGGCATTGGGATATCTTTTTAGACCAGAGGAAAGAGTGCCTCCTACTGGCCCTCCAACACCACTTCCAGCAGCATCTGGTCTCCCATCCAGGGACTGACCAGGACCAACCCTGCTTAGCTTCAGAAGCAAGCCAGCAGTGTTAGAGACATGATAGAGACTGATAGAGACTAATAGAGACTAATAGAGACTGATAGAGACTGATAGAGACTAATGGAGTCTGGTAGAGACTAATAGAGACTGATAGAGACTAACAGAGACTGATAGAGACTAACAGAGACTAATATAGACTGATAGAGACTAATAGAGACAAATATAGACCAATAGAGACTGATAGAGACTGATAGAGACTGCCAGAGACTGATAGAGATTAATAGAGACTGATAGAGACCAATAGAGACTAATATAGACTGATATAGACTAATAGAGACTGATAGAGACTAATAGAGACTGATAGAGACTAATAAGGACTAATAGAGACTAATAGAGACCGATAGAGACTAATAGAGATTGATAGAGACTAATAGAGATTGATAGAGACTAATAGAGACTAATAGAGACTAATAGAGACTGATAGAGACTAATAGAGACTAATAGAGATTGATCTAGACTAATAGAGACTAATAGAGACTGATAGAGACTAATAGAGACTGATAGAGACAAATAGAAACTAATAGAGATTGATAGAGACTAATAGAGACTAATAGAGACCGATAGAGACTAATAGAGATTGATAGAGACTAATAGAGACTAATAGAGACTAATAGAGACCAATAGAGACTAATATAGACTGATAGAGACTAATAGAGACTAATAGAGATTGATAGAGACCAATAGAGACTAATAGAGACCGATAGAGACTAATGGAGACTAATAGAGACTGATAGAGACTAATAGAGACTGATAGAGACTAATAGAGACTGATAGAGACATTGTAACTTCCGGGTTGGAGCGAGTAGTCGCACTTTGCTTCGCTCCACAGGTAGTATTACATTTCATTACAGTACAACGGTTTGATTTGTTTGATCTGAGCAAAAAAAAAATCTTAGCTAGCTACATAGCCGTCTTTGTATCAAAGATAATTGTGTAGTTTAGAGTAATTATCGAGGTTAGCTAGCCAGCTTTTTTTTCGTCCTTCTAACGTAGTCAACACTGCTAGCTAGCCAGCTAGCCAACTTCTACCGAAAAGCAGCACTGTAGAAACCATTTCATTACAACGGAACGACTTGATTAGTGTAGTGTTAGCTAGCTACATAGTTGTCTTTGCTGTCTTTGTATCTAACATAATTGTGTAGTTTAGAGTAATTATCGAGGTTAGCTAGCCAGCTTTTTTCGTCCGCCGCGCCGCGCCACCGTTCTCCCACTAAGTCAACAACTGCTAGCTAGCTAGTGTGCCATGGGTGCCATGGGATCTTTAATGACCTCAGAGAGTCAGGACACCCGTTTAACGTCCCATCTGAAAGACGGCACCCTACACAGGGCAGCGTCCCCAATCACTGCCCTGGGGCATTGGGATATCTTTTTAGACCAGAGGAAAGAGTGCCTCCTACTGGCCCTCCAACACCACTTCCAGCAGCATCTGGTCTCCCATCCAGGGACTGACCAGGACCAACCCTGCTTAGCTTCAGAAGCAAGCCAGCAGTGTTAGAGACATGATAGAGACTGATAGAGACTAATAGAGACTAGTAGAGACTGATAGAGACTGATAGAGACTAATGGAGTCTGATAGAGACTAATAGAGACTGATAGAGACTAACAGAGACTGATATAGACTAACAGAGACTAATATAGACTGATAGAGACTAATAGAGACAAATATAGACCAATAGAGACTGATAGAGACTGATAGAGACTGATAGGGACTGATAGAGATTAATAGAGACTGATAGAGACTAATAGAGACTAATATAGACTGATATAGACTAATAGAGACTGATAGAGACTAATAGAGACTGATAGAGACTAATAAGGACTAATAGAGACTAATAGAGACCGATAGAGACTAATAGAGATTGATAGAGACTAATAGAGATTGATAGAGACTAATAGAGACTAATAGAGACCAATAGAGACTGATAGAGACTAATAGAGACTAATAGAGATTGATCTAGACTAATAGAGACTAATAGAGACTGATAGAGACTAATAGAGACTGATAGAGACAAATAGAGACTAATAGAGATTGATAGAGACTAATAGAGACTAATAGAGACTGATAGAGACTAATAGAGACTAATAGAGATTGATAGAGACTAATAGAGACTAATAGAGACTAATAGAGACCAATAGAGACTAATATAGACTGATAGAGACTAATAGAGATTGATAGAGACTAATAGAGACTAATAGAGACTGATAGAGACTAATGGAGACTAATAGAGACTGATAGAGACTAATAGAGACTGATAGAGACTAATAGAGACTGATAGAGACATTGTAACTTCCGGGTTGGAGCGAGTAGTCGCACTTCGCTTCGCTCCACAGGTAGTATTACATTTCATTACAGTACAACGGTTTGATTTGTTTGATCTGAGCAAAAAAAAAATCTTAGCTAGCTACATAGCCGTCTTTGTATCAAAGATAATTGTGTAGTTTAGAGTAATTATCGAGGTTAGCTAGCCAGCTTTTTTTTCGTCCTTCTAACGTAGTCAACACTGCTAGCTAGCCAGCTAGCCAACTTCTACCGAAAAGCAGCACTGTAGAAACCATTACATTACAACGGAACGACTTGATTAGTGTAGTGTTAGCTAGCTACATAGTTGTCTTTGCTGTCTTTGTATCTAACATAATTGTGTAGTTTAGAGTAATTATCGAGGTTAGCTAGCCAGCTTTTTTCGTCCGCCGCGCCGCGCCACCGTTCTCCCACTAAGTCAACAACTGCTAGCTAGCTAGTGTGCCATGGGTGCCATGGGATCTTTAATGACCTCAGAGAGTCAGGACACCCGTTTAACGTCCCATCTGAAAGACGGCACCCTACACAGGGCAGCGTCCCCAATCACTGCCCTGGGGCATTGGGATATCTTTTTAGACCAGAGGAAAGAGTGCCTCCTACTGGCCCTCCAACACCACTTCCAGCAGCATCTGGTCTCCCATCCAGGGACTGACCAGGACCAACCCTGCTTAGCTTCAGAAGCAAGCCAGCAGTGTTAGAGACATGATAGAGACTGATAGAGACTAATAGAGACTAATAGAGACTGATAGAGACTGATAGAGACTAATGGAGTCTGATAGAGACTAATAGAGACTGATAGAGACTAACAGAGACTGATAGAGACTAACAGAGACTAATATAGACTGATAGAGACTAATAGAGACAAATATAGACCAATAGAGACTGATAGAGACTGATAGAGACTGATAGAGACTGATAGAGATTAATAGAGACTGATTGAGACTAATAGAGACTGATATAGACTGATATAGACTAATAGAGACTGATAGAGACTAATAGAGACTGATGGAGACTAATAAGGACTAATAGAGACTAATAGAGACCGATAGAGACTAATAGAGATTGATAGAGACTAATAGAGATTGATAGAGACTAATAGAGACTAATAGAGACTAATAGAGACTGATAGAGACTAATAGAGACTAATAGAGATTGATCTAGACTAATAGAGACTAATAGAGACTGATAGAGACTAATAGAGACTGATAGAGACAAATAGAGACTAATAGAGATTGATAGAGACTAATAGAGACTAATAGAGACTGATAGAGACTAATAGAGACTAATAGAGATTGATAGAGACTAATAGAGACTAATAGAGACTAATAGAGACCAATAGAGACTAATATAGACTGATAGAGACTAATAGAGACTAATAGAGATTGATAGAGACTTATAGAGACTGATAGAGACTAATGGAGACTAATAGAGACTGATAGAGACTAATAGAGACTGATAGAGACTAATAGAGACTGATAGAGACATTGTAACTTCCGGGTTGGAGCGAGTAGTCGCACTTCGCTTCGCTCCACAGGTAGTATTACATTTCATTACAGTACAACGGTTTGATTTGTTTGATCTGAGCAAAAAAAAAATCTTAGCTAGCTACATAGCCGTCTTTGTATCAAAGATAATTGTGTAGTTTAGAGTAATTATCGAGGTTAGCTAGCCAGCTTTTTTTTCGTCCTTCTAACGTAGTCAACACTGCTAGCTAGCCAGCTAGCCAACTTCTACCGAAAAGCAGCACTGTAGAAACCATTACATTACAACGGAACGACTTGATTAGTGTAGTGTTAGCTAGCTACATAGTTGTCTTTGCTGTCTTTGTATCTAACATAATTGTGTAGTTTAGAGTAATTATCGAGGTTAGCTAGCCAGCTTTTTTCGTCCGCCGCGCCGCGCCACCGTTCTCCCACTAAGTCAACAACTGCTAGCTAGCTAGTCAACTTCTACCGACTAGCAGCACTGTAGAAACTAATAATACATTACAACGGAACGATTTGATTAGTGTAGTGCTAGCTAGATACATAGTTGTCTTTGCTGTCTTTGTATCTAAGATAATTGTGTAGTTTAGAGTAATTATCGAGGTTATCGAGGTTACCTAGCCAGTTATCGAGGCTACCTAGCCAGCAACACTTTCAAACAAAGTCAACAACGCAGCCACTGCTAGCTAGCCTACTTCACCAGCCAGCAGTACTGTATCATTTTAATCATTTTAGTCAATAAGATTTTTGCAACGTAAGCTTAACTTTCTGAACATTCGAGACGTGTAGTCCACTTGTCATTCCAATCTCCTTTGCATTAGCGTAGCCTCTTCTGTAGCCTGTCAACTATGTGTCTGTCTATCCCTGTCCTCTCCTCTCTGCACAGACCATACAAACGCTTCACACCGCGTGGCCGCTGCCACTCTAACCTTGTGGTCCCAGCGCGCACAACCCACGTGGAGTTCCAGGTCTCCGGCAGCCTCTGGAACTGCCGATCTGCGGCCAACAAGGCAGAGTTCATCTCAGCCTATGCTTCCCTCCAGTCCCTCGACTTCTTGGCACTGACGGAAACATGGATTACCACAGATAACACTGCTACTCCTACTGCTCTCTCCTCGTCTGCCCACGTGTTCTCGCACACCCCGAGAGCTTCTGGTCAGCTGGGTGGTGGCACTGGGATCCTCATCTCTCCCAAGTGGACATTCTCTCTTTCTCCCCTTACCCATCTGTCTATTGCCTCCTTTGAATTCCATGCTGTCACAGTTACCAGCCCTTTCAAGCTTAACATCCTTATCATTTATCGCCCTCCAGGTTCCCTTGGAGAGTTCATCAATGAGCTTGACGCCTTGATAAGCTCCTTTCCTGAGGACGGCTCACCTCTCACAGTTCTGGGTGACTTAACCTCCCCACGTCTACCTTTGACTCATTCCTCTCTGCCTCCTTCTTTCCACTCCTCTCCTCTTTTGACCTCACCCTCTCACCTTCCCCCCTTACTCACAAGGCAGGCAATACGCTTGACCTCATCTTTACTAGATGCTGTTCTTCCACTAATCTCATTGCAACTCCCCTCCAAGTCTCCGACCACTACCTTGTATCCTTTTCCCTCTCGCTCTCATCCAACACTTCCCACACTGCCCCTACTCGGATGGTATCGCGCCGTCCCAACCTTCGCTCTCTCTCCCCCGCTACTCTCTCCTCTTCCATCCTATCATCTCTTCCCTCTGCTCAAACCTTCTTCAACCTATCTCCTGATTCTGCCTCCTCAACCCTCCTCTCCTCCATTTCTGCATCCTTTGACTCTCTATGTCCCCTATCCTCCAGGCCGGCTCGGTCCTCCCCTCCTGCTCCGTGGCTCGACGACTCATTGCGAGCTCACAGAACAGGGCTACGGGCAGCCGAGCGGAAATGGAGGAAAACTCGCCTCCCTGCGGACCTGGCATCCTTTCACTCCCTCCTCTCTACATTTTCCTCTTCTGTCTCTGCTGCTAAAGCCACTTTCTACCACTCTAAATTCCAAGCATCTGCCTCTAACCCTACGAAGCTCTTTGCCATCTTCTCCTCCCTCCTGAATCCCCCCCCCCCCCTCCTCCCTCTCTGCGGATGACTTCGTCAACCATTTTGAAAAGAAGGTCGACGACATCCGATCCTCGTTTGCTAAGTCAAACGACACCGCTGGTTCTGCTCACACTGCCCTACCCTGTGCTCTGACCTCTTTCTCCCCTCTCTCTCCAGATGAAATCTCGCGTCTTGTGACGGCCGGCCGCCCAACAACCTGCCCGCTTGACCCTATCCCCTCCTCTCTTCTCCAGACCATTTCCGGCGACCTTCTCCCTTACCTCACCTCGCTCATCAACTCATCCTTGACCGCTGGCTACGTCCCTTCCGTCTTCAAGAGAGCGAGAGTTGCACCCCTTCTGAAAAAACCTACACTCGATCCCTCCGATGTCAACAACTACAGACCAGTGTCCCTTCTTTCTTTTCTCTCCAAAACTCTTGAACGTGCCGTCCTTGGCCAGCTCTCCTGCTATCTCTCTCAGAATGACCTTCTTGATCCAAATCAGTCAGGTTTCAAGACTAGTCATTCAACTGAGACTGCTCTTCTCTGTGTCACGGAGGCGCTCCGCACTGCTAAAGCTAACTCTCTCTCCTCTGCTCTCATCCTTCTAGACCTTTCGGCTGCCTTTGATACTGTGAACCATCAGATCCTCCTCTCCACCCTCTCCGAGTTGGGCATCTCCGGCGCGGCCCACGCTTGGATTACGTCCTACTTGACAGGTTGCTCCTACCAGGTGGCGTGGCGAGAATCTGTCTCCGCACCACGTGCTCTCACCACTGGTGTCCCCCAGGGCCCTGTTCTAGGCCCTCTCCTATTCTCGCTATACACCAAGTCACTTGGCTCTGTCATATCCTCACATGGTCTCTCCTATCATTGCTATGCAGACGACACACAATTAATCTTCTCCTTTCCCCCTTCTGATAACCAGGTGGCGAATCGCATCTCTGCATGTCTGGCAGACATATCAGTGTGGATGACGGATCACCACCTCAAGCTGAACCTCGGCAAGACGGAGCTGCTCTTCCTCCCGGGGAAGGACTGCCCGTTCCATGATCTCGCCATCACGGTTGACAACTCCATTGTGTCCTCCTCCCAGAGCGCTAAGAACCTTGGCGTGATCCTGGACAACACCCTGTCGTTCTCAACTAACATCAAGGCGGTGGCCCGTTCCTGTAGGTTCATGCTCTACAACGTTCGCAGATTACGACCCTGCCTCACACAGGAAGCGGCGCAGGTCCTAATCCAGGCACTTGTCATCTCCCGTCTGGATTACTGCAACTCGCTGTTGGCTGGGCTCCCTGCCTGTGCCATTAAACCCCTACAACTCATCCAGAACGCCGCAGCCCGTCTGGTGTTCAACCTTCCCAAGTTCTCTCACGTCACCCCGCTCCTCCGCTCTCTCCACTGGCTTCCAGTTGAAGCTCGCATCCGCTACAAGACCATGGTGCTTGCCTACGGAGCTGTGAGGGGAACGGCACCTCCGTACCTTCAGGCTCTGATCAGGCCCTACACCCAAACAAGGGCACTGCGTTCATCCACCTCTGGCCTGCTCGCCTCCCTACCTCTGAGGAAGTACAGTTCCCGCTCAGCCCAGTCAAAACTGTTCGCTGCTCTGGCACCCCAATGGTGGAACAAACTCCCTCACGACGCCAAGTCAGCGGAGTCAATCACCACCTTCCGGAGACACCTGAAACCCCACCTCTTTAAGGAATACCTAGGATAGGATAAAGTAATCCTTCTAACCCCCCACCCCCCCCCTCCCCTTAAAAGATTTAGATGCACTATTGTAAAGTGGTTGTTCCACTGGATATCATAAGGTGAATGCACCAATTTGTAAGTCGCTCTGGATAAGAGCGTCTGCTAAATGACTTAAATGTAATGTAAATGTAATAGAGACTAATAGAGACTGATAGAGACCAATAGAGATGATAGAGACTAATAGAGACTAATAGAAACCAATAGAGACTGATAGAGACTAATAGAGACTAATAGAGACTGATAGAGACAAATAGAGACTAATAGAGTCTGATAGAGACTAATAGAGACTAATAGAGACTAATAGAGACTGATAGAGACCATTAGAGACCAATAGAGACTAATAGAGACTAAGAGAGACTAATAGAGTCTGATAGAGACTAATAGAGACTAATAATGACTGATAGAGACTAATAGAGACTAATAGAGACAAATAGAGTCTGATAGAGACTAATATAGACTAATAGAGACTGATAGAGACTAATAGAGTCTGATAGAGACTAATAGAGACTGAAAGTGACTAATAGAGTCTGATAGAGACTAATAGAGTCTGATAGAGACTAATAGAGTCTGATAGTCTCTATTAGTCTCTATTAGTCTCTATTGGTCTCTATTAGTCTCTAATAGAGGCTGATAGAGACTAATAGAGACTAATAGAGACCGATAGAGACTAATAAAGACTAATAGAGACTAATATAGACTAATAGAGGCTGGCAGAGACTAATAGAGTCTGATAGAGACTAATAGAGACTGATAGAGACTAATAGAGACTAATAGAGACCAATAGAGACTAATAGAGACTGATAGAGACTAATAGAGACTTATAGAGACTAATAGAGACTTATAGAGACTAATAGAGACTGCAAGAGACTAATAGAGACTAATGGAGACTAATAGAGTCTGATAGAGACTAATAGAGTCTGATAGAGACTAATAGAGACTAATAGACATGTCATACAGTCTGCCTGCAGAACAAACATCCCATGTCCAGAAGCTACTTGTCAATCTATACATTTTACCATTCCATCTTCTTTTACATTTTCCTCTCTCTTTATCTCGCTTGCTCTCTTTCTCTCTCTCTTCCTGTTTTGCCAAATAAGGAGACAGACTAGCACCAATCAGACACTGACAGCTATGGTTAGAAGAACTCTTCTAGTTAAAGGTTGCGTGTGCGTGTGTGTGATGTTTGTGTGTGTGTGTGTGTGTGTGTGTGTGTGTGTGTGTGTGTGTGTGTGTGTGTGTGTGTGTGTGTGTGTGTGTGTGTGTGTGTGTGTGTGTGTGTGTGTTTGTGTGTGTGTGTGTGTTTGTGTGTGTGTGTGTGTGTGTGTGTGTGCGTGTGTGCGTGTGTGCGTGTGTGTGTGTGTGTGATGTTTGTGACCACTTCCTCTCATCTCTCGTCTTCATTCTCTCAAAATGAGTCAGGAAGCCGGAGTATCGTTAGCTACAGGAAGTCTGTGTGTTTTTACTGATCAACTTCTCATTCCCCATAGTTCAGCCCTTTCACTGGCTAGTCTATATGTAATCTTCAGGTGAATGCTTACACAGAAGTGTGTGTGTGTGTGTGTGTGTGTGTGTGTGTGTGTGTGTGTGTGTGTGTGTGTGTGTGTGTGTGTGTGTGTGTGTGTGTGTGTGTGTGTGTGTGTGTGTGTGTGTGTGTGTGTGTGTGTCTACATGCTCCATCACTGCCTCCCAGAATGTGTGTGTTTGTTAGAAAAGGAGAGAAACAAGAAGGGGACAGAAGGAGAGAGAGAATAAGAAGGGGAGAGATGGAGAGAGAGAAGAAGGGGAGAGAGAGGAGAAGGGGAGAGATGGAGAGAGAAGGGGAGAGATGGAAAGAGAAGAAGAAGGGGAGAGATGGAGAGAGAAGAAGAAGAGGAGAGATGGAGAGAGAAGAAGAAGGGGAGAGATGGAGAGAGAAGAAGAAGAGGAGAGATGGAGAGAGAGAATAAGAAGGGGAGAGAAGAAGAGGAGAGATGGAGAGAGAAGAAGAAGAAGATGGGAGATGGAGAGAGAAGAAGGGGAGAGATGGAGAGAGTCCAGAGAGTGTGTGTCTGTACATGTTGTGTACAAGGTCTGCCTGAGGGTTGGATTCTGTAGCTGTGTGTGTAATTAGACTTGCAGTAACACGCCCCTGATACTGTGTACAATGCTACTCTCTCCCTGATAAGAAGACAGGTTAGGACACCTCAGTCCTTCTCTCCCCTGATAAGAAGACAGGTAAGGATGCCTCAGTCCTTCTCTCCCTGATTAGAAGACAGGTTAGGACACTAGTATGTACCAGTCCTTCTCTCCCCTGATTAGAAGACAGGTTAGGACACATCAGTCCTTCTCTCCCCTGATTAGAAGACAGGTTAGGACACTAGTATGTACCAGTCCTTCTCTCCCTGATTAGAAGACAGATTAGGACACTAGTATGTACCAGTCCTTCTCTCCCCTGATTAGAAGACAGGTTAGGACACATCAGTCCTTCTCTCCCTGATTAGAAGACAGGTTAGGACACATCAGTCCTTCTCTCCCCTGATTAGAAGACAGGTTAGGACACATCAGTCCTTCTCTCCCCTGATTAGAAGACAGGTTAGGACACATCAGTCCTTCTCTCCCTGATTAGAAGACAGGTTAGGACACTAGTATGTACCAGTCCTTCTCTCCCCTGATTAGAAGACAGGTTAGGACACATCAGTCCTTCTCTCCCCTGATTAGAAGACAGGTTAGGACACTAGTATGTACCAGTCCTTCTCTCCCTGATTAGAAGACAGGTTAGGACACTAGTATGTACCAGTCCTTCTCTCCCTGATTAGAAGACAGGTTAGGACACTAGTATGTACCAGTCCTTCTCTCCCCTGATTAGAAGACAGGTTAGGACACATCAGTCCTTCTCTCCCCTGATTAGAAGACAGGTTAGGACACTAGTATGTACCAGTCCTTCTCTCCCCTGATTAGAAGACAGGTTAGGACACATCAGTCCTTCTCTCCCCTGATTAGAAGACAGGTTAGGACACTAGTATGTACCAGTCCTTCTCTCCCCTGATTAGAAGACAGGTTAGGACACATCAGTCCTTCTCTCCCCTGATTAGAAGACAGGTTAGGACACTAGTATGTACCAGTCCTTCTCTCCCCTGATTAGAAGACAGGTTAGGATACTTCTATATACTGTATGCCATTTAGCTTTTATCCAAAGTGACTTACAGTAGGGGTGAATACATGTTGGTATGAACGTTCCTGGGAACCCACTATCATGGCAGGAGCCATGCTTTACCAGCTGAGCCATCACTTCCTGACTCTTCTGATTCTCCTAAAGCATGTCTCTTTCTGCTTGTCAGTTCTAGTCCTCCTTCTCTCTGTCATCTCACCTCTTCTTTCTCCCCTCCATCTTGCTTTCTCAAGTACTCCTCCCTACCCTTTCTCCCCCTCTCTTTCTCCTTCTCTCTCTTCTATAAGGTTACAGGATGTGGTTCTTACAGGTGTGTGTGTGTGTGTGTGTGTGTGTGTGTGTGTGTGTGTGTGTGTGTGTGTGTGTGTGTGTGTGTGTGTGTGTGTGTGTGTGTGTGTGTGTGTGTGTGTGTGTGTGTGTGTGTGTGTGTGTGTCTGCGAGTGTGTGTGTGTGTGTGTGTGCGCGCTTTACCCACGATACACACACCCCTTCAAACAATAACACCTGGATATAGGAGACTGACCAAGGGGCAGTTCTGAGCCATCACACACACACACACACACACACACACACACACACACACACACACACACACACACACACACACACACACACACACACACACAGTGAGTTCTGCTGGGAGGTGTGTGTAGGACTGTGAGGAATGCTGTGCATATGCAGAAAGAGAACAGTCTGTCAACTTGATCCATGACCATTCTAAAATAAATATTGGAAACGTTTTAGTTGGAATAAAATATAAATAACCTACAATTTAACAAACAAAAAAACGGGTGTATGAAACGGAAACAGAGCTGCTTTGGAGGAAAAGTGTAGACTAGTTTGTAATTGGTGTCGTCGTAATATTAACACTTGTAATGCTGTTAAATTGCCAAAACCAAGAGAGCAAAAACTTCCTCAAGAGAATGCCAGGATATTGTTTGCAGCAGCACGATACAATGGCGCCCAATGTAAATCCCGGTGTGCTTCTGAGAGTCCGCTGACCCGTTCATCAGGACACAACGGTGCGCAACGTTTAATTAAAATGGTAATGGTGCTGTACTGAACGACCAGTTGTTTTTGAACGACCGGTTGAAAATCGTTGTAATTAAGGTGACCCGGAGGGGACTGGTCTAGAGTGCTGCTGTACGAATTTTGCTGCAGCCTACGAGACTGTTGAAGAAATGTTTTTTGGGGGAAAAGCGGCCTTCAGTACTCTACATAACGGAATGAAACGTTGAGTGAACTGAACGCGCCCGGCTTCTCCCTGTCTGAATGAGGAAGTCCGGAGGGGTGGGCGCGACACCGTATATATAATCGCGTGCCTGCTCTTCCTCCCGCTTCACTCCCCGGTCCCTGCGAGCCGCTCAGGTAAGAGCTTTATAGTTCTATACATAGGCCTACACGTCTTTCTGACTATTTGTTCTCCTTGGTGATTTGTGTTACATTCTACCTTTTACTCACACTGTGCAGATTTAATGCAGTAGCATCGGAATGTTGAATGTTGAGACTGTTGGTTCGTCTCCCCCTCGTCCACCCCACCTCTCCTCTCCGTTTCCTCCTCATCCACCCCTCCTCTCCGTCTCCTCCTCATCCACCTCTCCTCTCCGTCTCCTCCTAGTCTATAGGTGTTTCTAGTCAAATCAGTGCTGTAGAACCATGGCGTGGGATGGCTATATAACCAACCTGATGGCAGGAACCCCTCCCTTCGTGGAAGAGGCAGCGATCTGTGGGTCTGAGGCGGGGAAGGAGTCGGTCTGGGCGGCAACACCTGGAGGTCAGCTGGCTGGTGTGACGGTAAGTAGGCTCGCTAACATGTATGATGTACTTAGTCATAGGTGTTTAATTGGGGTGGCTGTTGACGTGACTGTTGGTTTAATGGTTTACTAGTTTGGGGGTTTGATATTTCCTGGCGGAATCTGACATCAGAGGTGTGTTTTTCTGTAGTTGGCCAACCAGGGAGTAGCCAACTCACAGGGAGGGGTGGAGAGAGAATTGCATTGCTTTGACAATGTTAAGGTGTGTTTCCCATGCCAATAGAATTAAATTGGAGGGAGAGAGGGGGGATGAGCTTGGGCAATTTTCCCACTGTCACATCAACATGCAGTTGGTTCTGGTTCTTTATAAACTAGTAGGATACACATGTTAGACAATAGCTGGTTCTTTATAAACTAGTAGGATACACATGTTAGACAATAGCTGGTTCTTTATGAACACTAGAGAATATTTTGTCAAATGATTACTCCCTGTGACCTTGTATTGTGAGGACTCTCCTGACTTCTGGTAAATGTGTTCAAATGAGACCTTGGCTTTATTTAACAATTCATACTGCAGAATGGTGTCTGAGCTAGTTCTGTGTTCACAGCTTTATTTAACAATTCATACTGCAGAATGGTGTCTGCACTAGTTCCGTATTCACAGCTTTATTTAACAATTCATACTGCAGAATGGTGTCTGCACTAGTTCCGTATTCACAGCTTTATTTAACAATTCATACTGCAGAATGGTGTCTGAGCTAGTTCTGTGTTCACAGCTTTATTTAACAATTCATACTGCAGAATGGTGTCTGCACTAGTTCCGTATTCACAGCTTTATTTAACAATTCATACTGCAGAATGGTGTCTGAGCTAGTTCTGTGTTCACAGATTTATTTAACAATTCATACTGCAGAATGGTGTCTGAGCTAGTTCTGTGTTCACAGCTTTATTTAACTATTCATACTGCAGAATGGTGTCTGAGCTAGTTCCGTATTCACAGCTTTATTTAACAATTCATACTGCAGAATGGTGTCTGAGCTAGTTCTGTGTTCACAGCTTTATTTAACTATTCATACTGCAGAATGGTGTCTGAGCTAGTTCCGTATTCACAGCTTTATTTAACAATTCATACTGCAGAATGGTGTCTGAGCTAGTTCTGTGTTCACAGCTTTATTTAACTATTCATACTGCAGAATGGTGTCTGAGCTAGTTCCGTATTCACAGCTTTATTTAACAATTCATACTGCAGAATGGTGTCTGAGCTAGTTCTGTGTTCACAGCTTTATTTAACTATTCATACTGCAGAATGGTGTCTGAGCTAGTTCTGTGTTCACAGCTTTATTTAACTATTCATACTGCAGAATGGTGTCTGAGCTAGTTCTGTGTTCACAGCTTTATTTAACTATTCATACTGCAGAATGGTGTCTGCACTAGTTCCGTGTTTTCAGTTTGATTCTCAGCTCCTTATTTGGTCATGTTGCACACAGCAACTTGAGACACACACACACACACACACCGCAACATATAGGAAGTGAAGAGAGCGTCTTCTGTGAGCCACTTCCCCCATCGAGAACGTCTGCCACACACACACCTACGGCCAGTCACATGAGGAGCATGAAGATGTGCTTGCTGAAAATGGCCAGTGTGTGTGTGTGTCACAGACATTTTCATGGTTTGGAAAGCTCAGGGTGGTGGGTGTGGTGTTTGTAAACAAACCTGCAGTATTTCTCCACAATGCTCTAACACACACACACACACACACACACACACACACACAACTGATTGAGCAAACAGTAGGCATGCAGATTACCCAAGAGGAGAGAGAAAGACCTTTTGGTAGAAGAGAATCATCTTTAATGTCCACATAGTTTCTTTGACAGTTTCTCTGAAGCAGGCAAGTCTCCCCCTTCTCTCTCTCTCCCCCCCTTCTCTCTCTCTCCCCCCCTTCTCTCTCTCTCTCCCCCCCCTTCTCTCTCTCTCTTCCCCCCCTTCTCTCTCTCTCTTCCCCCCCTTCTCTCTCTCTCTTCCCCCCCTTCTCTCTCTCTCTCTTCCCCCCCTTCTCTCTCTCTCCCCCCCTTCTCTCTCTCTCCCCCCCTTCTCTCTCTCTCTCCCCCCCTTCTCTCTCTCTCTTCCCCCCCTTCTCTCTCTCTCTTCCCCCCCTTCTCTCTCTCTCTTCCCCCCCTTCTCTCTCTCTCTTCCCCCCCTTCTCTCTCTCTCTTCCCCCCCTTCTCTCTCTCTCTTCCCCCCCTTCTCTCTCTCTCTCCCCCCCTTCTCTCTCTCTCTCTTCCACCCCTTCTCTCTTCTCTGTCTCTCTCTCGTGGTTAAATTTTCAGGAAGTCAGTTGAACTCTGAAGACAGCATCGTGTGTTTTGTGGACAAGTCAGTACTTGTGCAGAGTTCTCCTCTCTTTCCCCTGTCAGGACTTGCATCTTCTTTCTCACTCTCTCCATTTTGTTTTTCTTTCTCTCTCGCTCTCTTGCCACCTCTTCTCAATCTCTCTGTTGTGTGTGCGCGTGTCTGTTGTTTGTGACCACTTCCTAAGAGTGCTGAAGGGGATCTCTAGGCTGTTAGTAGTAACATTGTGGTGAAATACTGTCTCTTAGTGGTGGAGTGCAGTATGACTGGAGATAGATGGACTATAGCTAACTCAGGTGCATTGTGGTTAAATACTGGTAGGTTGGGGGTTCCATTCCCAGTTAAATGATCGACACTGCCAATACCGACCACGTTTCCAGGCGTTTTGCTGACATCGTTCATTATGATAAGTAGCCTGTAGTAGAGAAATGAGAAGTTTGAAATGGAATAAGTTAGCTAACATGGCTGTTAAGGGGGCAGTTGATGACGGTCCAACTAGTTTAAAGGAGAATAACAAACTGCTTCACATGACGGTTTTAAACTTCCCCTTCTGTTTGTCCTTAACACATAAATTCAGACAATTTATCCTGATATGGATTTTTGTCCCAGTTCCGTTAGGGAGGTAGATTAGTGGTAAGGCACTGCCATAGACTAGTGTCCTGTCCAGGGGGTGTCCTGTACATCAAGCTGTCTCTCTACAGAAACAGGAAATGGACTGCTGCCTTATGGGTAGTTCTGGCTGGGACAAGGCTTATGGGCAGTACTGGCTGGGACGAGGCTTATGGGCAGTTCTGGCTGGGACAAGGCTTATGGGCAGTTCTGGATGGGACGAGGCTTATGGGTAGTTCTGGCTGGGACGAGGCTTATGGGCAGTTCTGGCTGGGACAAGGCTTATGGGCAGTTCTGGATGGGACGAGGCTTATGGGTAGTTCTGGCTGGGACGAGGCTTATGGGCAGTTCTGGCTGGGACAAGGCTTATGGGTAGTTCTGGCTGGGACGAGGCTTATGGGTAGTTCTGGCTGGGACGAGGCTTATGGGCAGTTCTGGCTGGGACAAGGCTTACTTACTTAGCTATAGATAAACCTTTACAGATATTTAGTGTGTGTATCGGGTGTGGTCTAGGTTGGAGGTTCATGGTGGGCATGACTGGACTAGAGGTGTTGGAATTCCTGGAAACTGGGACATTTTGGGGGGGGGGGGGGGGGAGCGAGGGAGAAGGGGGAGTTGTAGAGAGAAAGATGAGGGGGTGGGGTAGAGAGAAGAGCTTGATGGGAGTGAAAAGTTTGAATCCTTCTAATAAAAATGAAGGAACCTGTTTGAGCATGTACTTTCTCTTTTTCCTGTCTCTCTCTTTTTCCTGTCTCTCTCTCTCCTCTGAGTGTGTATAATTTCTAAATGTTCATATATACTGTATCATAAGAAATACTGCATTCATCCACTAGATGTTTCTCGTTACATAGATTATGTAAATGCCGCTAGTTAATGTACCAGATGCCACCATATTTCCTATTTAGTCATTTTGACCAGGGTCCATGAGGTAGGCTGTAGGTAATGGGGTCCGTGAGGTAGGCTGTAGGTAATGGGGTCCGTGAGGTAGGCTGTAGGTAATGGGGTCCGTGAGGTAGGCTGTAGGTAATGGGGTCCGTGAGGTAGGCTGTAGGTAATGGGGTCCGTGAGGTAGGCTGTAGGTAATGGGGTCCGTGAGGTAGGCTGTAGGTAATGGGGTCCGTGAGGTAGGCTGTAGGTAATGGGGTCCGTGAGGTAGGCTGTAGGTAATGGGGTCCGTGAGGTAGGCTGTAGGTAATGGGGTCCGTGAGGTAGGCTGTAGGTAATGGGGTCCGTGAGGTAGGCTGTAGGTAATGGGGTCCGTGAGGTAGGCTGTAGGTAATGGGGTCCGTGAGGTAGGCTGTAGGTAATGGGGTCCGTGAGGTAGGCTGTAGGTAATGGGGTCCGTGAGGTAGGCTGTAGGTAATGGGGTCCGTGAGGTAGGCTGTAGGTAATGGGGTCCGTGAGGTAGGCTGTAGGTAATGGGGTCCGTGAGGTAGGCTGTAGGTAATGGGGTCCGTGAGGTAGGCTGTAGGTAATGGGGTCCGTGAGGTAGGCTGTAGGTAATGGGGTCCGTGAGGTAGGCTGTAGGTAATGGGGTCCGTGAGGTAGGCTGTAGGTAATGGGGTCCGTGAGGTAGGCTGTAGGTAATGGGGTCCGTGAGGTAGGCTGTAGGTAATGGGGTCCGTGAGGTAGGCTGTAGGTAATGGGGTCCGTGAGGTAGGCTGTAGGTAATGGGGTCCGTGAGGTAGGCTGTAGGTAATGGGGTCCGTGAGGTAGGCTGTAGGTAATGGGGTCCGTGAGGTAGGCTGTAGGTAATGGGGTCCGTGAGGTAGGCTGTAGGTAATGGGGTCCGTGAGGTAGGCTGTAGGTAATGGGGTCCGTGAGGTAGGCTGTAGGTAATGGGGTCCGTGAGGTAGGCTGTAGGTAATGGGGTCCGTGAGGTAGGCTGTAGGTAATGGGGTCCGTGAGGTAGGCTGTAGGTAATGGGGTCCGTGAGGTAGGCTGTAGGTAATGGGGTCCGTGAGGTAGGCTGTAGGTAATGGGGTCCGTGAGGTAGGCTGTAGGTAATGGGGTCCGTGAGGTAGGCTGTAGGTAATGGGGTCCGTGAGGTAGGCTGTAGGTAATGGGGTCCGTGAGGTAGGCTGTAGGTAATGGGGTCCGTGAGGTAGGCTGTAGGTAATGGGGTCCGTGAGGTAGGCTGTAGGTAATGGGGTCCGTGAGGTAGGCTGTAGGTAATGGGGTCCGTGAGGTAGGCTGTAGGTAATGGGGTCCGTGAGGTAGGCTGTAGGTAATGGGGTCCGTGAGGTAGGCTGTAGGTAATGGGGTCCGTGAGGTAGGCTGTAGGTAATGGGGTCCGTGAGGTAGGCTGTAGGTAATGGGGTCCGTGAGGTAGGCTGTAGGTAATGGGGTCCGTGAGGTAGGCTGTAGGTAATGGGGTCCGTGAGGTAGGCTGTAGGTAATGGGGTCCGTGAGGTAGGCTGTAGGTAATGGGGTCCGTGAGGTAGGCTGTAGGTAATGGGGTCCGTGAGGTAGGCTGTAGGTAATGGGGTCCGTGAGGTAGGCTGTAGGTAATGGGGTCCGTGAGGTAGGCTGTAGGTAATGGGGTCCGTGAGGTAGGCTGTAGGTAATGGGGTCCGTGAGGTAGGCTGTAGGTAATGGGGTCCGTGAGGTAGGCTGCAGGTAATGGGGTCCGTGAGGTAGGCTGCAGGTAATGGGGTCCGTGAGGTAGGCTGCAGGTAATGGGGTCCGTGAGGTAGGCTGCAGGTAATGGGGTCCGTGAGGTAGGCTGCAGGTAATGGGGTCCGTGAGGTAGGCTGCAGGTAATGGGGTCCGTGAGGTAGGCTGCAGGTAATGGGGTCCGTGAGGTAGGCTGCAGGTAATGGGGTCCGTGAGGTAGGCTGCAGGTAATGGGGTCCGTGAGGTAGGCTGCAGGTAATGGGGTCCGTGAGGTAGGCTGCAGGTAATGGGGTCCGTGAGGTAGGCTGCAGGTAATGGGGTCCGTGAGGTAGGCTGCAGGTAATGGGGTCCGTGAGGTAGGCTGCAGGTAATGGGGTCCGTGAGGTAGGCTGCAGGTAATGGGGTCCGTGAGGTAGGCTGCAGGTAATGGGGTCCGTGAGGTAGGCTGCAGGTAATGGGGTCCGTGAGGTAGGCTGTAGGTAATGGGGTCCGTGAGGTAGGCTGTAGGTAATGGGGTCCGTGAGGTAGGCTGTAGGTAATGGGGTCCGTGAGGCTGTTTGCTGTGCCAACGCACACTAGTGAGTTGAGTTTGTAGTGCATCTAGCTCAGGGCTGCCCAACCCTGTTCCTGGAGGTTTTAACTCCAACCCTAATTTAGTACATCTGATTGTACTTATTAGCCGACCCGGACCTCTATTAGCCAGCCCGGACCTCTATTAGCCAGCCCGGACCTCTATTAGCCAGCCCGGACCTCTATTAGCCAGCCCGGACCTCTATTAGCCAGCCCGGACCTCTATTAGCCAGCCCGGACCTCTATTAGCCGACCCGGACCTCTATTAGCCGACCCGGACCTCTATTAGCCGACCCGGACCTCTATTAGCCAGCCCGGACCTCTATTAGCCAGCCCGGACCTCTATTAGCCAGCCCGGACCTCTATTAGCCAGCCCGGACCTCTATTAGCCAGCCCGGACCTCTATTAGCCGACCCGGACCTCTATTAGCCGACCCGGACCTCTATTAGCCGACCCGGACCTCTATTAGCCAGCCCGGACCTCTATTAGCCGACCCGGACCTCTATTAGCCGACCCGGACCTCTATTAGCCAGCCCGGACCTCTATTAGCCGACCCGGACCTCTATTAGCCGACCCGGACCTCTATTAGCCGGCCCAGACTTTGCGTTCATCAACCAATGTTTGTGCCATGTCATCTACAGTGCAGTCAGACACCAGATTGCTGTAACATATTATGTGATTAGCTGAACGGTAAAATACCTTTCCAGGCGTAAGATCTTGAATGTGTCAGCAACATCTAAGCAGGGAAACAACCCTTGTCTGGCTGAATCTGGTTCGTTAGGTTATGGTTGGACTAACACTACAGTACAGCAGGGTAGATGACTGGGAGCCGGGGTAGATGTCTGGGAGCCGGGGTAGATGTCTGGGAGCCGGGGTAGATGTCTGGGAGCCGGGGTAGATGTCTGGGAGCCGGGGTAGATGTCTGGGAGCCGGGGTAGATGTCTGGGAGCCGGGGTAGATGTCTGGGAGCCGGGGTAGATGTCTGGGAGCCGGGAACAGGGTGGTTCTCCAGCTGTAGAATAACTCTACTACCACTAGGTGGCACTGCAGGGTGGTGACGGCAACAGAGACCGAGGAGTAGCAGTGGCAATGTGCATTGAATGTGACTGACTGGTTGTTAGTGAAATGAGTGAGCTTCTGCATAGCTTGATGATGAGTTGATTAGGAAACTCAGCTGTGTAGTGCTAAGGCACAAGGTGCACTGCTTTGGTTCCCTAGGACCCTGTCTCCCTCTAACTTTTTTACCATGTGTAATGTGTATACTGAATGTCTATAGGCCATTTAAATATATGAATGTATGAGGGATGCAGCCAGTCCTCCAAGTTGTGCAGCAGCTCCTACATTATTTGTTGAACTCTGATGTACAGCATGGCCTGTGTTGTATGACAAACTATTGATTTCCCCTCCCTCCTCCCCCAGGCTGCAGAGATCAAGGCGATGATGTCCTTGGATCGTTCTCCTCTCTTCGCCAGTGGTCTTCATCTCAGTGGGAACAAGTGTACTGTCCTGAGAGATAATCTCCACACTGAGGGGGACAACACGTTAGATGTTAAGATGAGGCCCACTGCTACTGATACCAACTCCTACAGCCTCACCATCGCTAAGAGTGGCAAGGGTACGAACCCCACACACTCACTCTTCTGTACATCATCTCATGTTGTCCTGTATTGGATTATACTGTTTATTAGGTACACCGCCCTGGCCAGTTTATTAGGTGCACCGCCCTGGCCAGTTTATTAGGTGCACCGCCCTGGCCAGTTTATTAGGTACACCGCCCTGGCCAGTTTATTAGGTGCACCGCCCTGGCCAGTTTATTAGGTGCACCGCCCTGGCCAGTTTATTAGGTGCACCGCCCTGGCCAGTTTATTAGGTGCACCGCCCTGGCCAGTTTATTAGGTGCACCGCCCTGGCCAGTTTATTAGGTGCACCGCCCTGGCCAGTTTATTAGGTGCACCGCCCTGGCCAGTTTATTAGGTGCACCGCCCTGGCCAGTTTATTAGGTGCACCGCCCTGGCCAGTTTATTAGGTGCACCGCCCTGGCCAGTTTATTAGGTGCACCGCCCTGGCCAGTTTATTAGGTGCACCGCCCTGGCCAGTTTATTAGGTACAGCACCCTGAGAATATTTGTTCATATGGAAAAAGGTACTATGTTCTAAAGGAGTGTCTCTCCCTTTCTCTCCCTCTCTCCCTTTCTCTCTCTCTCTCTCTCTCTCTCTGTCCTCCCTCTATCAGCTCTGATCATTGTTAAAGGGATGAAGGACATTCCAGGTGGAAAGATCAACATAAAGGCCTCAGACATGATGCAGTACCTGAGGAAGAGTGGCTTCTAACGCTTGACCCCTGACCCCGACACCCCCCCTTAGATGCTGATCTTGGTTCAGTTTAGCATTCCCCCACTAATGGTTAGGATTGGGGGAAGCTCGTCTGTGCCTCGTGGAAACGTTACCCAGCAGCCTCAGTGCCTTGTTGATGATGATATGCAAATGTTCAAACATGTGAAATTATCAGAGTGGCAAATGAAATAAACAGATTTATTCTAAGAAAATATTTATTTTGACTGCTGATTTAATTATTTATTGAGGAGAATGTACTTACTGTGATATTTAGTTAAATGACTAGAATGTTAATGGTAAGTGTGTGTGTACTCTCTCTTTTTCTATATCCATGTTTATAACCAGGTCAGACTGCAGTGTTCAACCTGAGGACCAGACCTGTTTACATTTCAGCCTTATTTAAAATTGATAATTGTTTTCCCCCCTCATCTGTCTACATTCCAAAATTTTGCAAATGTATTAAAGAAAATGTAAAAAAGATCACATTTACATAAGTATTCAGAGCCTTTACTCAGTACTTTGTTGAAACACCTTTGGCAGAGATTACA
The DNA here is from genome assembly GCF_029448725.1 of Salvelinus fontinalis. Classification (NCBI taxonomy): domain Eukaryota; kingdom Metazoa; phylum Chordata; class Actinopteri; order Salmoniformes; family Salmonidae; genus Salvelinus; species Salvelinus fontinalis. The sequence continues at coordinate 59,843,015 of NC_074675.1, read as the reverse complement.
GCCTCAAGTCTTCTTGGGTTTGACGCTACAAGCTTGGCACACCTGTATTTGGGGAGTTTCTCCCATTCTTCTCTGCAGATCCTCTCAACCTCCCTCAGGTTGGATGGGGAGCGTCGCTGCACAGCTATTTTCAGGTCTCTCCAGAGATGTTCGATCGGGTTCATGTCCGGGTTCTGGCTGGGCCACTCAAGGACATTCAGAGACTTGTCCCAAAGCCACTCCTGAGTTGTCTTGTCTGTGTGCTTAGGGTTGTTGTCCTGTTGGAAGGTGAACCTTCACCCCAGTCTGAGGTCCTGAGCGATCTGTAGCCGGTTTTCATCAATGATCTCTCTGTACTTTGCTCCGTTCTTCTTTCCCTCGATCCTGACTAGGCTCCCAGTCCCTGCAGCTGAAAAACATCCCCACAGCATGATGCTGCCACCCCCATGCTTCACTGTAGGGATGCTGCCACCCCCATGCTTCACTGTAGGGATGCTGCCACCCCCATGCTTCACTGTAGGGATGCTGCCACCCCCATGCTTCACTGTAGGGATGCTGCCACCCCCATGCTTCACTGTAGGGATGCTGCCACCCCCATGCTTCACTGTAGGGATGCTGCCACCCCCATGCTTCACTGTAGGGATGCTGCCACCCCCATGCTTCACTGTAGGGATGCTGCCACCCCCATGCTTCACTGTAGGGATGCTGCCACCCCCCATGCTTCACTGTAGGGATGCTGCCACCCCCATGCTTCACTGTAGGGATGCTGCCACCCCCATGCTTCACTGTAGGGATGCTGCCACCCCCATGCTTCACTGTAGGGATGCTGCCACCCCCATGCTTCACTGTAGGGATGCTGCCACCCCCATGCTTCACTGTAGGGATGCTGCCACCCCCATGCTTCACTGTAGGGATGCTGCCACCCCCATGCTTCACCGTAGGGATGCTGCCACCCCCATGCTTCACCGTAGGGATGCTGCCACCCCCATGCTTCACCGTAGGGATGCTGCCACCCCCATGCTTCACCGTAGGGATGCTGCCACCCCCATGCTTCACCGTAGGGATGCTGCCACCCCCATGCTTCACCGTAGGGATGCTGCCACCCCCATGCTTCACCGTAGGGATGCTGCCACCCCCATGCTTCACCGTAGGGATGCTGCCACCCCCATGCTTCACCGTAGGGATGCTGCCACCCCCATGCTTCACCGTAGGGATGCTGCCGCCCCCATGCTTCACCGTAGGGATGCTGCCGCCCCCATGCTTCACCGTAGGGATGCTGCCGCCCCCATGCTTCACCGTAGGGATGCTGCCGCCCCCATGCTTCACCGTAGGGATGCTGCCTTGTTTCCTCCAGACGTGTCGCTTGGCATTCATGAGAAACAAGATTCTCTGGCCTGATCTGAGAGTCTTTTGGTGCCTTTTGGCAAACTCCATGCGAGCTGTCATGTGCATTTTTACTGAGGAGTGGCTTCTGTCTGGCCACTCTACCATTATGGCCTGATTGGTAGAGTGCTGCAGAGATGGTTGTCCTTCTGGAAGGTTCTCTCATCTCCACAGAGGAACTCTGGAGCTCTGTCAGAGTGACCATCGGGTTCTTGGTCACCTCCCTGACCAAGGCCCTTCTCCATGATTGCTCTGTTTAGCCAAGCGGCCAGCTCTAGGAAGAGTTTTGGTGATTCCAAGCTACTTCCATTTAAGAATGATGGAGGCCACTGTGTTCTTGGGGACCTTCAATGCCGCAGAATTTATTTTGGTACCCTTCCCCAGATCTGTGCCTCGACAGAATCCTGTCTCGGAGCTCTACGGGCAATTTCTTCGACCTCACGGCTTGGTTTTTGCTCTGACATGCACTGTCAACTGTGGGACCTTATATAGACAGGTGTGTGCCTTTCCAAATCATGTCCAATCAATTGAATTTACCACAGGTGGAGTCCAATCAGGTTGTAGAATCATCTCAAGGATGTTCAATGTAAACAGAATGCACCTGAACTCAATTTAGAGTCTCATAACAAAGGGTCTGAATACTTATGTCAATAAGGTATATATTTTATTTTTAATATATTTGCAAATATTTCTAAACTTGTTTTTGCTTTGTCATTATGGGGTATTGTGATGTCATTATGATGTATTGTTTGTTGATTGATGAGGAAAAACAATTGAATCCATTTTAGAATAAGGCTGTAAAGTAACAAAATGTGGAAAAAGTCAAGGGGTCTGAATACTTTCTGAATGTACTGTATCTCTATGAAGTATCTGTGTGTAACTAACTACGTAAATCTTAACTCAGCATAAAACGAAACGTCCTCACTGTCAACTGCATTTATTTTCAACAAACTTAACATGTGTAAATATTTGTATGAACATAACAAGATTCAACAACTGAGACATAAACTGAACAAGTTCCACAGACATGTGACTAACAGAAATGGAATAATGTGTCCCTGAACAAAAGGGGGGGGGTCAAAATCAAAAGTAACAGTCAGTATCTGGTGTGGCCACCAGCTGCATTAAGTACTGCAGTGCATCTCATGTACTGCACCAGATTTGCCCGTTCTTGCTGTGAGATGTTACCCCACTCTTCCACCAAGGTACCTGCAAGTTCCTGGACATTTCTGGGGGGAATGGCCCTAGCCCTCACCCTCCGATCCAACAGGTCCCAGACGTGCTCAATGGGATTGAGGTCCTGGTTCTTCGCTGGCCATGGCAGAACACTGACATTCCTGTCTTGCAGGAAATCACGCACAGAACGAGCAGTATGGCTGTTGGCATTGTCATGCTGGAGGGTCATGTCAGGATGAGCCTGCAGGAAGGGTACCACATGAGGGAGGAGGATGTCTTCCCTGTAACGCACAGCGTTGAGATTGCCTGCAATGACAACAAGCTCAGTCTGATGATACTGTGACACACCGCCCCAGACCTTGACGGACCCTCCACCTCCACCTCGATCCTGCTCCAGAGTACAGGCCTCGGTGTAACGCTCATTCCTTCGACGATAAACACGAATCCGACCATCCCCCCTGGTGAGACAAACCCGCGACTCGTCAGTGAAGAGCACTTTTTGCCAGTCCTGTCTGGTCCGGCAACGTTGGGTTTGTGCCCATAGGTGATGTTGTTGCCGGTGATGTCTGGTGAGGACCTGCCCTACAACAGGCCTACAAGCCCTCAGTCCAGCCTCTCTCAGCCTATTGCGGACAGTCTGAGCACTGATGGAGGGATTGTGCGTTCCTGGTGTAACTCGGGCAGTTGTTGTTGCCATCCTGTACCTGTCCCGCAGGTGTGATGTTCAGATGTACCGATCTGTGTAGGTGTTGTTACACGTGGTCTGCCACTAGGAGGACGATCGGCTGTCCGTCCTGTCTCCCTGTAGCGCTGTCTTAGGCGTCTCACAGTACGGACATTGCAATTTATTGTCCTGGCCACATCTCTATGTACCCATTAACACGCTCTCTGTCTGTAACTAACTAGGTATCTCTATGTACCCATTAACACGCTCTCTGTCTGTAACTAACTAGGTATCTCTATGTACCCATTAATACGCTCTCTGTCTGTAACTAACTAGGTATCTCTATGTACCCATTAATACGCTCTCTGTCTGTAACTAACTATGTATCTCTATGAAGTATCTGTCTGTGCCCATTTACACTCTCTCTGTCTAACTATGTATCTCTATGAAGTATCTGTCTGTACCCATTAACACCCTCTCTGTCTGTAACTAACTATGTATCTCTCTGTAAAGTATCTAACTATCTGGTCACAAGGAGAGTAGGAGGGTTAAATATATTTTTGTACCCAGTAGTAAAGGGTAGGGGTGCTGCTGAGGGGACTGGCAAAGGGTAAGAGAGAGAGAGAGAGAGAGAGAGTGTGTGTGTTGGTGCACTGGCCTTTAACGCACCACGTACAGTGAAAAGGGTACATGATTGTGTGTTTGTCGGGTCGCTGGCCTTTTACTGTGAACCCAGAGCGGCTCACATTTCACCTTTAGCTGAACCTTGACCTTTACACCTTAGCTGGAGAGCTAGGGAGCGTCTGACATGAGGAGAGAATGAATGAATGGTCATTGGAAAAGTGATTCAGTCTATAACTACATTGCTTTAAGGCCTGGATTCAAAGTGGAGGCCTACTGCACTGGTGACCATGCGCCTCTTAAAGGTGGCCTGAGAGCCAAACATTTATGCTTCGTGACCCACCCGCTGAGGAGTCTTGAGTTGTGACCCACCAACTGAGGAGTCTTTTGAGTTGCGACCCACCAACCGAGGAGTCTTTTGAGTCGAAACCCACCATAAGGGTTGAGCGGTGAAAAAACAGACACAGACCAAAGAATAAGTCAAAAAATATCATCTTGGCAGCGGTCAGATGCTAATCTTCTGCAATTCTACACATTGCCATGGCTAATGCAGTGTTCTAATGCAGTGCTCTAATGCAGTGCTCTAATGCAGTGTTCTAATGCAGTGTTCTAATGCAGTGCTCTAATGCAGTGTTCTAATGCAGTGCTCTAATGCAGTGTTCTAATGCAGTGTTCTAATGCAGTGCTCTAACGCCGTGTTCTAACGCCGTGTTCTAACGCCGTGTTCTAACGCCGTGTTCTAGTGCCGTGTTCTAGTGCTGTAACATTATAAAAACATCAATGGGGGCCTGATTGTCTAGCTTTAATTTAGTTTATTGTAAATTCTCCAAGATTATAGGCTATTATTAAAAAATATATAGGTCCATTAGCTTTTCTACATACTTCTATTTGGGTTTTATCATTTAAGTTTAAACAAAACGTTTTTCCATCCATTTTTTCCATCCCCACATTTTTTTCAATACACAAGCAACTGTAATCCCACGGCTTTCTGGGACCCGTGCCTCGACCCACAGTTTAGGAAGCACTGCACTATCACTACCTCTACCTGACTAGTGTGGGCTCCTGTACCCTAATAGTAAGTCTCCCTGCTCCTGAAGAGCTGCAGTAAGGCCTTGTGCAGGGTTTAGTTCAAACCAAGCACCACATCACCTCCTCAACTCATTGATCAATATCAGTGATTGGATTAATTACACTAACCGGTTTTCCAGAAGCATCTGAAGTCTAAGTTCCTGTTAGAACCTTCAGAGGAACATTGCTAAATCTCTGTGCTGATCACTAAAACCATAGTTATCAACTTTGCACTTGAAAACGCTCGTAATCTTAAAAAGGTTTATCCAGTCCTAAAGTAGAGCTGTAACCAGTTCTAAAGTAGAGCTGTGTCCAGTCCTAAAGTAGAGCTGTATCCAGTCCTAAAGTAGAGCTGTATCCAGTCCTAAAGTAGAGCTGTAACCAGTCCTAAAGTAGAGCTGTATCCAGTCCTAAAGTAGAGCTGTATCCAGTCCTAAAGTAGAGCTGTAACCAGTCCTAAAGTAGAGCTGTATCCAGTCCTAAAGTAGAGCTGTATCCATGTCTCAGTCCTAAAGTAGAGCTGTATCCAGTCCTAAAGTAGAGCTGTATCCAGTCCTAAAGTAGAGCTGTTTCCAGTCCTAAAGTAGAGCTGTTTCCAGTCCTAAAGTAGAGCTGTATCCAGTCCTAAAGTAGAGCTGTAACCAGTCCTAAAGTAGAGCTGTATCCATGTCTCAGTCCTATAGTAGAGCTGTATCCAGTCCTAAAGTAGAGCTGTATCCAGTCCTAAAGTAGAGCTGTATCCAGTCCTAAAGTAGAGCTGTATCCAGTCCTAAAGTAGAGCTGTAACCAGTCCTAAAGTAGAGCTGTATCCAGTCCTAAAGTAGAGCTGTAACCATGTCTCAGTCCTAAAGTAGAGCTGTATCCAGTCCTAAAGTAGAGCTGTAACCATGTCTCAGTCCTAAAGTAGAGATGTATCCAGTCCTAAAGTAGAGCTGTATCCATGTCTCAGTCCTAAAGTAGAGCTGTAACCATGTCTCAGTCCTAAAGTAGAGCTGTAACCATGTCTCAGTCCTAAAGTAGAGCTGTATCCATGTCTCAGTCCCAAAGTAGAGCTGTATCCAGTCCTAAAGTAGAGCTGTAACCATGTCTCAGTCCTAAAGTAGAGCTGTATCCATGTCTCAGTCCTAAAGTAGAGCTGTATCCAGTCCTAAAGTAGAGCTGTATCCAGTCCTAAAGTAGAGCTGTATCCAGTCCTAAAGTAGAGCTGTATCCAGTCCTAAAGTAGAGCTGTAACCAGTCCTAAAGTAGAGCTGTATCCAGTCCTAAAGTAGAGCTGTAACCATGTCTCAGTCCTAAAGTAGAGCTGTATCCATGTCTCAGTCCTAAAGTAGAGCTGTAACCAGTCCTAAAGTAGAGCTGTATCCATGTCTCAGTCCTAAAGTAGAGCTGTAACCAGTCCTAAAGTAGAGCTGTATCAATGTCTCAGTCCTAAAGTAGAGCTGTATCCATGTCTCAGTCCTAAAGTAGAGCTGTAACCATGTCTCAGTCCTAAAGTAGAGCTGTATCCATGTCTCAGTCCTAAAGTAGAGCTGTATCCATGTCTCAGTCCTAAAGTAGAGCTGTATCCATGTCTCAGTCCTAAAGTAGAGCTGTATCCAGTCCTAAAGTAGAGCTGTATCCAGTCCTAAAGTAGAGCTGTATCCAGTCCTAAAGTAGAGCTGTATCCATGTCTCAGTCCTAAAGTAGAGCTGTATCCATGTCTCAGTCCTAAAGTAGAGCTGTATCCATGTCTCAGTCCTAAAGTAGAGCTGTATCCATGTCTCAGTCCTAAAGTAGAGCTGTATCCAGTCCTAAAGTAGAGCTGTATCCAGTCCTAAAGTAGAGCTGTATCCATGTCTCAGTCCTAAAGTAGAGCTGTATCCAGTCCTAAAGTAGAGCTGTAACCAGTCCTAAAGTAGAGCTGTATCCATGTCTCAGTCCTAAAGTAGAGCTATATCCATGTCTCAGTCCTAAAGTAGAGCTGTAACCATGTCTCAGTCCTAAAGTAGAGCTGTATCCATGTCTCAGTCCTAAAGTAGAGCTGTATCCAGTCCTAAAGTAGAGCTGTATCCATGTCTCAGTCCTAAAGTAGAGCTGTATCCATGTCTCAGTCCTAAAGTAGAGCTGTAACCATGTCTCAGTTCTAAAGTAGAGCTGTATCCAGTCCTAAAGTAGAGCTGTATCCAAGTCTCAGTCCTAAAGTAGAGCTGTAACCATGTCTCAGTCCTAAAGTAGAGCTGTAACCATGTCTCAGTTCTAAAGTAGAGCTGTATCCAGTCCTAAAGTAGAGCTGTATCCATGTCTCAGTCCTAAAGTAGAGCTGTATCCATGTCTCAGTCCTAAAGTAGAGCTGTATCCAGTCCTAAAGTAGAGCTGTAACCATGTCTCAGTCCTAAAGTAGAGCTGTATCCAGTCCTAAAGTAGAGCTGTATCCAGTCCTAAAGTAGAGCTGTAACCATGTCTCAGTCCTAAAGTAGAGCTGTATCCAGTCCTAAAGTAGAGCTGTATCCAGTCCTAAAGTAGAGCTGTATCCAGTCCTAAAGTAGAGCTGTATCCATGTCTCAGTCCTAAAGTAGAGCTGTATCCATGTCTCAATCCTAAAGTAGAGCTGTATCCAGTCCTAAAGTAGAGCTGTAACCATGTCTCAGTCCTAAAGTAGAGCTGTAACCATGTCTCAGTCCTAAAGTAGAGCTGTATCCATGTCTCAGTCCTAAAGTAGAGCTGTATCCAGTCCTAAAGTAGAGCTGTATCCAGTCCTAAAGTAGAGCTGTATCCATGTCTCAGTCCTAAAGTAGAGCTGTATCCAGTCCTAAAGTAGAGCTGTATCCAGTCCTAAAGTAGAGCTGTATCCAGTCCTAAAGTAGAGCTGTATCCATGTCTCAGTCCTAAAGTAGAGCTGTAACCAGTCCTAAAGTAGAGCTGTATCCATGTCTCAGTCCTAAAGTAGAGCTATATCCATGTCTCAGTCCTAAAGTAGAGCTGTAACCATGTCTCAGTCCTAAAGTAGAGCTGTATCCATGTCTCAGTCCTAAAGTAGAGCTGTATCCAGTCCTAAAGTAGAGCTGTATCCATGTCTCAGTCCTAAAGTAGAGCTGTATCCATGTCTCAGTCCTAAAGTAGAGCTGTAACCATGTCTCAGTTCTAAAGTAGAGCTGTATCCAGTCCTAAAGTAGAGCTGTATCCAAGTCTCAGTCCTAAAGTAGAGCTGTAACCATGTCTCAGTCCTAAAGTAGAGCTGTAACCATGTCTCAGTTCTAAAGTAGAGCTGTATCCAGTCCTAAAGTAGAGCTGTATCCATGTCTCAGTCCTAAAGTAGAGCTGTATCCATGTCTCAGTCCTAAAGTAGAGCTGTATCCAGTCCTAAAGTAGAGCTGTAACCATGTCTCAGTCCTAAAGTAGAGCTGTATCCAGTCCTAAAGTAGAGCTGTATCCAGTCCTAAAGTAGAGCTGTAACCATGTCTCAGTCCTAAAGTAGAGCTGTATCCAGTCCTAAAGTAGAGCTGTATCCAGTCCTAAAGTAGAGCTGTATCCAGTCCTAAAGTAGAGCTGTATCCATGTCTCAGTCCTAAAGTAGAGCTGTATCCATGTCTCAATCCTAAAGTAGAGCTGTATCCAGTCCTAAAGTAGAGCTGTAACCATGTCTCAGTCCTAAAGTAGAGCTGTAACCATGTCTCAGTCCTAAAGTAGAGCTGTATCCATGTCTCAGTCCTAAAGTAGAGCTGTATCCAGTCCTAAAGTAGAGCTGTATCCAGTCCTAAAGTAGAGCTGTATCCATGTCTCAGTCCTAAAGTAGAGCTGTATCCAGTCCTAAAGTAGAGCTGTATCCAGTCCTAAAGTAGAGCTGTATCCAGTCCTAAAGTAGAGCTGTATCCATGTCTCAGTCCTAAAGTAGAGCTGTAACCAGTCCTAAAGTAGAGCTGTATCCATGTCTCAGTCCTAAAGTAGAGCTGTAACCAGTCCTAAAGTAGAGCTGTAACCATGTCTCAGTCCTAAAGTAGAGCTGTAACCATGTCTCAGTCCTAAAGTAGAGCTGTAACCATGTCTCAGTCCTAAAGTAGAGCTGTATCCATGTCTCAGTCCTAAAGTAGAGCTGTATCCAGTCCTAAAGTAGAGCTGTATCCATGTCTCAGTCCTAAAGTAGAGCTGTATCCAGTCCTAAAGTAGAGCTGTATCCAGTCCTAAAGTAGAGCTGTATCCATGTCTCAGTCCTAAAGTAGAGCTGTATCCAGTCCTAAAGTAGAGCTGTATCCAGTCCTAAAGTAGAGCTGTATCCAGTCCTAAAGTAGAGCTGTAACCATGTCTCATTCCTAAATTAGAGCTGTATCGATGTCTCAGTCCTAAAGTAGAGATGTATCCAGTCCTAAAGTAGAGCTGTATCCATGTCTCAGTCCTAAAGTAGAGCTGTAACCATGTCTCAGTCCTAAAGTAGAGCTGTATCCATGTCTCAGTCCTAAAGTAGAGCTGTATCCATGTCTCAGTCCTAAAGTAGAGCTGTATCCAGTCCTAAAGTAGAGCTGTATCCAGTCCTAAAGTAGAGCTGTATCCAGTCCTAAAGTAGAGCTGTATCCAGTCCTAAAGTAGAGCTGTATCCAGTCCTAAAGTAGAGCTGTATCCAGTCCTAAAGTAGAGCTGTATCCAGTCCTAAAGTAGAGCTGTATCCATGTCTCAGTCCTAAAGTAGAGCTGTATCCATGTCTCAGTCCTAAAGTAGAGCTGTAACCAGTCCTAAAGTAGAGCTGTATCCATGTCTCAGTCCTAAAGTAGAGCTGTAACCAGTCCTAAAGTAGAGCTGTAACCATGTCTCAGTCCTAAAGTAGAGCTGTAACCATGTCTCAGTCCTAAAGTAGAGCTGTAACCATGTCTCAGTCCTAAAGTAGAGCTGTATCCATGTCTCAGTCCTAAAGTAGAGCTGTATCCAGTCCTAAAGTAGAGCTGTATCCATGTCTCAGTCCTAAAGTAGAGCTGTATCCAGTCCTAAAGTAGAGCTGTATCCAGTCCTAAAGTAGAGCTGTATCCATGTCTCAGTCCTAAAGTAGAGCTGTATCCAGTCCTAAAGTAGAGCTGTATCCAGTCCTAAAGTAGAGCTGTATCCAGTCCTAAAGTAGAGCTGTAACCATGTCTCATTCCTAAATTAGAGCTGTATCGATGTCTCAGTCCTAAAGTAGAGATGTATCCAGTCCTAAAGTAGAGCTGTATCCATGTCTCAGTCCTAAAGTAGAGCTGTAACCATGTCTCAGTCCTAAAGTAGAGCTGTATCCATGTCTCAGTCCTAAAGTAGAGCTGTATCCATGTCTCAGTCCTAAAGTAGAGCTGTATCCAGTCCTAAAGTAGAGCTGTATCCAGTCCTAAAGTAGAGCTGTATCCAGTCCTAAAGTAGAGCTGTATCCAGTCCTAAAGTAGAGCTGTATCCAGTCCTAAAGTAGAGCTGTATCCAGTCCTAAAGTAGAGCTGTATCCAGTCCTAAAGTAGAGCTGTATCCATGTCTCAGTCCTAAAGTAGAGCTGTAACCAGTCCTAAAGTAGAGCTGTATCCATGTCTCAGTCCTAAAGTAGAGCTGTATCCATGTCTCAGTCCTAAAGTAGAGCTGTATCCATGTCTCAGTCCTAAAGTAGAGCTGTATCCATGTCTCAGTCCTAAAGTAGAGCTGTATCCATGTCTCAGTCCTAAAGTAGAGCTGTAACCATGTCTCAGTCCTAAAGTAGAGCTGTATCCATGTCTCAGTCCTAAAGTAGAGCTGTATCCAGTCCTAAAGTAGAGCTGTATCCAGTCCTAAAGTAGAGCTGTATCCATGTCTCAGTCCTAAAGTAGAGCTGTATCCAGTCCTAAAGTAGAGCTGTAACCATGTCTCAGTCCTAAAGTAGAGCTGTATCCATGTCTCAGTCCTAAAGTAGAGCTGTAACCAGTCCTAAAGTAGAGCTGTATCCAGTCCTAAAGTAGAGCTGTATCCATGTCTCAGTCCTAAAGTAGAGCTGTATCCATGCCTCAGTCCTAAAGTAGAGCTGTAACCATGTCTCAGTCCTAAAGTAGAGCTGTATCCAGTCCTAAAGTAGAGCTGTATCCAGTCCTAAATTAGAGCTGTAACCAGTCCTAAAGTAGAGCTGTATCCATGTCTCAGTCCTAAAGTAGAGCTGTATCCAAGTCTCAGTCCTAAAGTAGGGCTGTATCCATGTCTCAGTCCTAAAGTAGAGCTGTATCCAGTCCTAAAGTAGAGCTGTATCCAGTCCTAAAGTAGAGCTGTATCCATGTCTCAGTCCTAAAGTAGAGCTGTATCCATGTCTCAGTCCTAAAGTAGAGCTGTATCCATGTCTCAGTCCTAAAGTAGAGCTGTATCCAGTCCTAAAGTAGAGCTGTATCCAGTCCTAAAGTAGAGCTGTAACCAGTCCTAAAGTAGAGCTGTATCCATGTCTCAGTCCTAAAGTAGAGCTGTATCCAAGTCTCAGTCCTAAAGTAGAGCTGTATCCATGTCTCAGTCCTAAAGTAGAGCTGTATCCAGTCCTAAAGTAGAGCTGTATCCAGTCCTAAAGTAGAGCTGTAACCAGTCCTAAAGTAGAGCTGTATCCATGTCTCAGTCCTAAAGTAGAGCTGTATCCATGTCTCAGTCCTAAAGTAGAGCTGTATCCAAGTCTCAGTCCTAAAGTAGAGCTGTAACCATGTCTCAGTCCTAAAGTAGAGCTGTATCCAGTCCTAAAGTAGAGCTGTATCCAAGTCTCAGTCCTAAAGTAGAGCTGTATCCATGTCTCAGTCCTAAAGTAGAGCTGTATCCAGTCCTAAAGTAGAGCTGTATCCAGTCCTAAAGTAGAGCTGTAACCATGTCTCAGTCCTAAAGTAGAGCTGTAACCATGTCTCAGTCCTAAAGTAGAGCTGTATCCATGTCTCAGTCCTAAAGTAGAGCTGTATCCAAGTCTCAGTCCTAAAGTAGAGCTGTATCCAGTCCTAAAGTAGAGCTGTATCCATGTCTCAGTCCTAAAGTAGAGCTGTATCCAGTCCTAAAGTAGAGCTGTATCCATGTCTCAGTCCTAAAGTAGAGCTGTAACCATGTCTCAGTCCTAAAGTAGAGCTGTAACCAGTCCTAAAGTAGAGCTGTATCCAGTCCTAAAGTAGAGCTGTATCCATGTCTCAGTCCTAAAGTAGAGCTGTATCCATGTCTCAGTCCTAAAGTAGAGCTGTATCCAGTCCTAAAGTAGAGCTGTATCCATGTCTCAGTCCTAAAGTAGAGCTGTATCCATGTCTCAGTCCTAAAGTAGAGCTGTATCCAGTCCTAAAGTAGAGCTGTATCCAGTCCTAAAGTAGAGCTGTATCCAGTCCTAAAGTAGAGCTGTATCCATGTCTCAGTCCTAAAGTAGAGCTGTATCCAGTCCTAAAGTAGAGCTGTATCCAGTCCTAAAGTAGAGCTGTATCCATGTCTCAGTCCTAAAGTAGAGCTGTATCCATGTCTCAGTCCTAAAGTAGAGCTGTATCCATGCCTCAGTCCTAAAGTAGAGCTGTATCCATGTCTCAGTCCTAAAGTAGAGCTGTATCCAGTCCTAAAGTAGAGCTGTATCCAGTCCTAAAGTAGAGCTGTACCAGTCCTAAAGTAGAGCTGTATCCAAGTCTCAGTCCTAAAGTAGAGCTGTATCCAGTCCTAAAGTAGGGCTGTATCCATGTCTCAGTCCTAAAGTAGAGCTGTATCCAGTCCTAAAGTAGAGCTGTATCCATGTCTCAGTCCTAAAGTAGAGCTGTATCCAGTCCTAAAGTAGAGCTGTATCCATGTCTCAGTCCTAAAGTAGAGCTGTATCCAGTCCTAAAGTAGGGCTGTATCCAGTCCTAAAGTAGAGCTGTATCCATGTCTGTCCTAAAGTAGAGCTGTATCCATGTCTCAGTCCTAAAGTAGAGCTGTATCCAGTCCTAAAGTAGAGCTGTATCCATGTCTCAGTCCTAAAGTAGAGCTGTATCCAGTCCTAAAGTAGAGCTGTAACCATGTCTCAGTCCTAAAGTAGAGCTGTATCCATGTCTCAGTCCTAAAGTAGAGCTGTATCCATGTCTCAGTCCTAAAGTAGAGCTGTATCCATGTCTCAGTCCTAAAGTAGAGCTGTATCCATGTCTCAGTCCTAAAGTAGAGCTGTATCCAGTCCTAAAGTAGAGCTGTATCCAAGTCTCAGTCCTAAAGTAGAGCTGTATCCAGTCCTAAAGTAGAGCTGTATCCATGTCTCAGTCCTAAAGTAGAGCTGTAACCATGTCTCAGTTCTAAAGTAGAGCTGTAACCATGTCTCAGTCCTAAAGTAGAGCTGTATCCATGTCTCAGTCCTAAAGTAGAGCTGTATCCATCTCTCAGTCCTAAAGTAGAGCTGTATCCAGTCCTAAAGTAGAGCTGTATCCATGTCTCAGTCCTAAAGTAGAGCTGTATCCATGTCTCAGTCCTAAAGTAGAGCTGTATCCATGTCTCAGTCCTAAAGTAGAGCTGTATCCAGTCCTAAAGTAGAGCTGTATCCAGTCCTAAAGTAGAGCTGTATCCAGTCCTAAAGTAGAGCTGTATCCAGTCCTAAAGTAGAGCTGTATCCAGTCCTAAAGTAGAGCTGTATCCATGTCTCAGTCCTAAAGTAGAGCTGTATCCATGTCTCAGTCCTAAAGTAGAGCTGTATCCATGTCTCAGTCCTAAAGTAGAGCTGTATCCATGTCTCAGTCCTAAAGTAGAGCTGTATCCATGTCTCAGTCCTAAAGTAGAGCTGTATCCAGTCCTAAAGTAGAGCTGTATCCAGTCCTAAAGTAGAGCTGTATCCAGTCCTAAAGTAGAGCTGTATCCATGTCTCAGTCCTAAAGTAGAGCTGTATCCAGTCCTAAAGTAGGGCTGTATCCAGTCCTAAAGTAGAGCTGTATCCATGTCTCAGTCCTAAAGTAGAGCTGTATCCATGTCTCAGTCCTAAAGTAGAGCTGTATCCAGTCCTAAAGTAGAGCTGTATCCATGTCTCAGTCCTAAAGTAGAGCTGTATCCAGTCCTAAAGTAGAGCTGTAACCATGTCTCAGTCCTAAAGTAGAGCTGTATCCATGTCTCAGTCCTAAAGTAGAGCTGTATCCATGTCTCAGTCCTAAAGTAGAGCTGTATCCATGTCTCAGTCCTAAAGTAGAGCTGTATCCATGTCTCAGTCCTAAAGTAGAGCTGTATCCAGTCCTAAAGTAGAGCTGTATCCAAGTCTCAGTCCTAAAGTAGAGCTGTATCCAGTCCTAAAGTAGAGCTGTATCCATGTCTCAGTCCTAAAGTAGAGCTGTAACCATGTCTCAGTCCTAAAGTAGAGCTGTATCCATGTCTCAGTTCTAAAGTAGAGCTGTAACCATGTCTCAGTCCTAAAGTAGAGCTGTATCCATGTCTCAGTCCTAAAGTAGAGCTGTATCCATCTCTCAGTCCTAAAGTAGAGCTGTATCCAGTCCTAAAGTAGAGCTGTATCCATGTCTCAGTCCTAAAGTAGAGCTGTATCCATGTCTCAGTCCTAAAGTAGAGCTGTATCCATGTCTCAGTCCTAAAGTAGAGCTGTATCCAGTCCTAAAGTAGAGCTGTATCCAGTCCTAAAGTAGAGCTGTATCCAGTCCTAAAGTAGAGCTGTATCCAGTCCTAAAGTAGAGCTGTATCCAGTCCTAAAGTAGAGCTGTATCCATGTCTCAGTCCTAAAGTAGAGCTGTATCCATGTCTCAGTCCTAAAGTAGAGCTGTATCCATGTCTCAGTCCTAAAGTAGAGCTGTATCCATGTCTCAGTCCTAAAGTAGAGCTGTATCCATGTCTCAGTCCTAAAGTAGAGCTGTATCCAGTCCTAAAGTAGAGCTGTATCCAGTCCTAAAGTAGAGCTGTATCCAGTCCTAAAGTAGAGCTGTATCCAGTCCTAAAGTAGAGCTGTATCCAGTCCTAAAGTAGAGCTGTATCCATGTCTCAGTCCTAAAGTAGAGCTGTAACCAGTCCTAAAGTAGAGCTGTAACCATGTCTCAGTCCTAAAGTAGAGCTGTATCCATGTCTCAGTCCTAAAGTAGAGCTGTATCCATGTCTCAGTCCTAAAGTAGAGCTGTATCCAGTCCTAAAGTAGAGCTGTATCCATGTCAGATTCATGTGTTCACAGGAACCCCCCTGTTCTCTACCCGATCAGATTCATGTGTTCACAGGAACCCCCCTGTAAGTCAACAGTAGGCCTACATGTTTTAATTTGAAGAAAAAAACTCCAAAGTAATCTGAATTATTATGTGATGCTCTTCAAATCCTCTTACATACTGTTGAATCATTTGGAGAGAGAAACTAGAAAACATATTATATTTTGATTCATAATTTGGAGAGAAAGTAAGAAATATTATATATTGATGAATAATTTGGAGAGAAAGTAAGAAACATCTTATATATTGATGAATAATTTGGAGGGAAACGTGTGTATTCGACACATTAACTCAGACACAGATCTTACCGTCTTTTCAGTTTCTGCATTTCCGAATGTGTCTGATAATTTCCCTTCCGTCCCTAAGCCCTTGTCCTTATATGGGGGCGGCAGGCCGCTAGTGGCGGTCTATATAGCACCCGCGGGGGGACAGGGGTGTCACTTTCCAGAAGGACAGTCGGACAGCCAGCCAGCCGCATCAACCCCCCCTCAGGTACCATGCTTTCTGGGTTACTCGATTCGCTCTGCATACACATAGAATCTTCAGAAACATTTACAGGAAAGACCAACTTGTGTAGTTGTCAATTTAATGTTTCTTTTGCTTTGGCATTCTCAACTCCAGCCTTGTAACTTTGTTTGCTTGTGTTCTATGACTGATAAACCTGATAAACTTTATAAACAGGTCTACAATGAATACATTCATTTTCATTTTAGCGTTTGGGATTGAATCCATGGGATATGTCCTTAGACATTGCAACTGTTCGAAACATACAGTGTAGCCTAGTTCTCATGCGTCTGCGATTGAATTCGTTTTTCATCTTTTCAGTTTTTTGTACACAAACCTCCTCCTGTGTGTTTGTAGACGAATGACAACGTGATGACCTTCCGCCGAGGACTCTAATAGTTCATGTGTTGTAAGCAACAAAGCTGAA
This sequence comes from Salvelinus fontinalis, assembly GCF_029448725.1. Classification (NCBI taxonomy): domain Eukaryota; kingdom Metazoa; phylum Chordata; class Actinopteri; order Salmoniformes; family Salmonidae; genus Salvelinus; species Salvelinus fontinalis. The sequence continues at coordinate 59,827,108 of NC_074675.1, read as the reverse complement.
GGCCTAGAATAAACTCAAATTATTAACTTGACTGCTACTCTCTGCAGATGGATCTGAGCTATACTACAGCCTGTATAGTAAAGCCTGAATATTGATTTAGGCATATACATTTATGACCAGCATGCAATTAAATATTGTAGCGGGATGACTTTAATTCACTTCCACATTTGCAGCGCATTTGATCGTAGTCCAGGCCTACACTACATCTAACAAAGAGAGATAGTTTGCAGGATGTAGACTATGGCATCGGAGGAGGAGCAGGACACTGTTACACAATCTCCCGATAAAGTGCCGGCCAAAGTCCGTCTCACAATCACTGTCGGGCACCGAGCCGGTTCAGTTGCGTCACTGTGATGCTCTTTTGATATTTCTGTGTGCCGTTATACTTCCTCCTGACCATCTAATCTATTCAAACATTCTGTATCCAGGCAGTTACCAAGCACGCACTCGCTTTGATTCCTCGCAGGTCACAGTTGGTGTTGGGTGGAGTTATTGGGCAGCTGAGCCTTTAGCGACTGTTGTCTGCTGTCATCTAACAGGGAGAGAGAGACCAGTGTCCTGTCTTTGTGTGCATGTTGTTGTTCCAGCCTCTCTTGCATCTCTACACTCTTAGAACAAAAGTACTCCAAAGAGTTCTGCAGCTGTCCCCATAGGAGAACCCTTTTTGGTTCCAGGTAGAACTCTTTAGTGTTCCATGTAGAACCAAAAGGGGTTTAGTTTCTCCTAGGGCTGACCCCATTTAGTTTCTCCTAGGGCTGACCCCATTTAGTTTCTCCTAGGGCTGACCCCATTTAGTTTCTCCGAGGGCCGACCCCATTTAGTTTCTCCGAGGGCCGACCCCATTTAGTTTCTCCTAGGGCTGACCCCATTTAGTTTCTCCTAGGGCTGACCCCATTTAGTTTCTCCTAGGGCTGACCCCATTTAGTTTCTCCTAGGGCTGACCCCATTTAGTTTCTCCTAGGGCTGACCCCATTTAGTTTCTCCTAGGGCTGACCCCATTTAGTTTCTCCTAGGGCTGACCCCATTTAGTTTCTCCTAGGGCTGACCCCATTTAGTTTCTCCTAGGGCTGACCCCATTTAGTTTCTCCTAGGGCTGACCCCATTTAGTTTCTCCTAGGGCTGACCCCATTTAGTTTCTCCTAGGGCTGACCCCATTTAGTTTCTCCTAGGGCTGACCCCATTTAGTTTCTCCTAGGGCTGACCCCATTTAGTTTCTCCTAGGGCTGACCCCATTTAGTTTCTCCTAGGGCTGACCCCATTTAGTTTCTCCTAGGGCTGACCCCATTTAGTTTCTCCTAGGGCTGACCCCATTTAGTTTCTCCTAGGGCTGACCCCATTTAGTTTCTCCTAGGGCTGACCCCATTTAGTTTCTCCGAGGGCTGACCCCATTTAGTTTCTCCGAGGGCTGACCCCATTTAGTTTCTCCGAGGGCTGACCCCATTTAGTTTCTCCTAGGGCTGACCCCATTTAGTTTCTCCTAGGGCTGACCCCATTTAGTTTCTCCTAGGGCTGACCCCATTTAGTTTCTCCTAGGGCTGACCCCATTTAGTTTCTCCTAGGGCTGACCCCATTTAGTTTCTCCTAGGGCCTACCCCATTTAGTTTCTCCTAGGGCTGACCCCATTTAGTTTCTCCTAGGGCTGACCCCATTTAGTTTCTCCTAGGGCTGACCCCATTTAGTTTCTCCTAGGGCTGACCCCATTTAGTTTCTCCTAGGGCTGACCCCATTTAGTTTCTCCTAGGGCTGACCCCATTTAGTCTACTGGTCAATAGGCTGCTGGTCGACCAAATTTTTTTTAGTAGCAGTAGCAACAAAAAAAAGAATAATAATCGCGACGCCTGATGGTCGGTGATCTGTTTGTTGACTTGGCTTTTAAAGACCTTAGAAAGACAGGATAGGATGGATATCAGTCTGTAACAGTTTGGGTCTAGAGTGTCTCCCCATTTGAAGAGGGGGATGACCGCGGCAGCTTTCCAATCTTTAGGGATCTCAGAAGACACGAAAGAGAGGTTGAACAGGCTGGTAATAGGGGATGCAACAAATTCGGCAGATAATTTTAGAAAGAGAGGGTCCAGATTGTCTAGCCCAGCTGATTTGTAGGGGTCCAGATTTTGCCGCTCTTTCAGGACATCAGCTATCTGGATTTGGGAGAAGGAGAAATGGGGGAGGCTTGGGCGAGTTGCTGTGGGGGGGTGCAGAGCTGTTGACCGGGGTAGGGGTAGCCAGGTGGAAAGCATGGCCAGCCGTAGAAAAATGCTTATTGAAATTCTCAATTATCGTGGATTTATCGGTGGTGACAGTGTTTCCTAGCTTCAGTACAGTGGGCAGCTGGGAGGAGGTGCTCTTATTCTCCATGGACTTTACAGTGTCCCAAAACTTTTTTGAGTTTGTGCTACAGGATGCAAATTTCTACTTGAAAAAACTAGCCTTGGCTTTTCTAACTGCCTGTGTATATTGGTTCCTGACTTCCCTGAAAAGTTGCATATCACGGGGGCTGTTCGATGCTAATGCAGAACGCCACAGGATGGTTTTGTGCTGGTCGAGGGCAGACAGGTCTGGAGTGAACCAAGGGCTATATCTTTTCCTGTTTTGTTTTTAATGAATGGAGCTTGTTTATTTAAGATGAGAAAGGCACTTTTAAAGAATAACCAGGCATCCTCTACTGACGGGATGAGGTCAATATCCTTCCAGGACACCTAGGCCAGGTCGATTAGAAAGGCTGAATTGTTTCAGGGAGCGTTTGATAGTGATGAGTGGAGGTCGTTTGACCGCGGACCCATTACGGATGCAGGCAATGAGGCAGTGATCGCTGAGATCTTGGTTGAAAACAGCAGAGGTGTATTTGGAGGGCAAGTTGGTTAGGATGATATCTTTGAGGGTGCCCGTGTTTCTCCTATGGGAACAGCCAAAGAACACAGCCCTAGTTTCTCCTATGGGAACAGCCAAAGAACACAGCCCTAGTTTCTGTATTTACATTTAAAAAAATAAGAAATATATAACATCTTAATGTTGCTCTAGGATATTGCAGAGTCTCAGGGAGAGAGTCAGAATCTCGGAGAGAGGCAGAGTCTGAGTCTCAGGGAGAGAGTTAGACAGACATAAAAGATAACTCAAGAACCAGATAGGAAATGTAATCTCAAATGTTCTGAATGTTGAGTGTGGGGGGGAGGGCCGGTGTGTGTGTATTAATAGACACACTGTATTGCGTACTGTAATACAGTAATGCCATGGCCAACAATAACATTGAGTGAAAGGTCACACTGAAGCCTCTAGTGAATCTACAGAAAGGTCAAATTAAAAGGTTAGAGATTAAACAGGCTCTAGACCACTTCACACACACTGCTAACAACACATCTAGCTCAGCACGTATTCACACACACGCACACACACACACACTGCTAACAACACACATAGCTCAGCACGTATTCACACACACACACGCACACACACTGCTAACAACACACATAGCTCAGCACGTATTCACACACACACACGCACACACACTGCTAACAACACACATAGCTCAGCACGTACACACACACACACACTGCTAACAACACATTTAGCTCGGCATGTATACACACACACACACACACACACACACACACACACACACACACACACACACACACACTGCACGTAACCAGGTAACTATACTACACTAACCTACGTAACCAGGTAACCATACTCCTGTGACCTCACTACTCTCTGATAGGCTAGCTGTGTGTGATGCTTGTAGGAGGAAGCACAGTGTGGAGAGTGGGACAGATTCCACTGTGATGCAGACATGAAGCTACCCACACAGTGGCTAAGCTACCCACACAGTGGCTAAGCTACCCACACAGTGGCTAAGCAACCCACACAGTGGCTAAGCTACCCACACAGTGGCTAAGCTACCCACACAGTGGCTAAGCTACCCACACAGTGGCTAAGCTACCCACACAGTGGCTAAGCAACCCACACAGTGGCTAAGCTACCCACACAGTGGCTAAGCTACCCACACAGTGGCTAAGCTACCCACACAGTAGCTAAGCTACCCACACAGTAGCTAAGCTACCCACACAGTGGCTAAGCTACCCACACAGTGGCTAAGCTACCCACACAGTGGCTAAGCTACCCACACAGTAGCTAGGCTACCCACACAGTAGCTAGGCTACCCACACAGTAGATAGGCTACCCACACAGTAGCTAAGCTACCCACACAGTGGCTAAGCTACCTACACAGTAGCTAGGCTACCCACACAGTAGCTAAGCCACCCACACAGTAGCTAAGCTACCCACACAGTAGCTAAGCAACCCACACAGTAGCTAAGCAACCCACACAGTGGCTAAGCAACCCACATAGTGGCTAAGCTACCTACACAGTGGCTAAGCTACCCACTCAGTGGCTAAGCTACCTACACAGTGGCTAAGCTACCTACACAGTGGCTAAGCTACCCACACAGTGGCTAAGCTACCCACACAGTGGCTAAGCTACCTACACAGTGGCTAAGCTACCTACACAGTGGCTAAGCTATCCACACAGTGGCTAAGCTACCTACACAGTGGCTAAGCTACCCACACAGTGGCTAAGCTACCCATACAGTGGCTAAGCTACCCACACAGTGGCTAAGCTACCCACACAGTGGCTAAGCTACCTACACAGTGGCTAAGTCAGGTCACACACACACAGTGGCTAAGCTACCTACACAGTGGCTAAGCTACCCACACAGTGGCTAAGCTACCCACACAGTGGCTAAGCTACCTACACAGTGGCTCAGCTACCCACACAGTGGCTAAGCTACCCTAAGCTACCCACACAGTGGCTAAGCTACCCACACAGTGGCTAAGCTACCCACACAGTGGCTAAGCTACCTACACAGTGGCTAAGCTACCCACACAGTGGCTAAGCTACCCTAAGCTACCCACACAGTGGCTAAGCTACCCACACAGTGGCTAAGCTACCCACACAGTGGCTAAGCTACCCACACAGTGGCTAAGCTACCCACACAGTGGCTAAGCTACCTACACAGTGGCTAAGTCAGGTCACACACACACAGTGGTCACACACAGAGGTGTACATACCGACTACAGTACAGATTGCTAGGAGAGTGGAGACTGACCTGAATTTTGATTGGCTGACAGCAACAGAGTAAATCTGAAGGTCAATATAATAGTTGATTATTCATTTTTTCCCGTTCCCTCCTATCTCTCTTTCTCTCTCCTTCCCCCTGTCCCCTACTATCTCTCTCTATCTCCCCTTCCCTCTGTCCCCTACTATCTCTCCTTCCCCCTGTCCCCTCCTATCTCTCTCCTTCCCCCTGTCCCCTCCTATCTCTCTCCCTTCCCCCTGTCCCCTCCTATCTCTCTCCTTCCCCCTGTCCCCTCCTATCTCTCTCTATCTCTCCTTCCCCCTGTCCCCTCCTATCTCTCTCTATCTCTCCTTCCCCCTGTCCCCTCCTATCTCTCTCCCTTCCCACTGTCCCCTCCTATCTCTCTCCCTTCCCCCTGTCCCCTCCTATCTCTCTCCCTTCCCCCTGTCCCCTCCTATCTCTCTCCTTCCCCCTGTCCCCTCCTATCTCTCTCTATCTCTCCTTCCCCCTGTCCCCTCCTATCTCTCTCTATCTCTCCTTCCCCCTGTCCCCTCCTATCTCTCTCCCTTCCCACTGTCCCCTCCTATCTCTCTCCCTTCCCCCTGTCCCCTCCTATCTCTCTCCCTTCCCCCTGTCCCCTCCTATCTCTCTCCTTCCCCCTGTCCCCTCCTATCTCTCTCTATCTCTCCTTCCCCCTGTCCCCTCCTATCTCTCTCTATCTCTCCTTCCCCCTGTCCCCTCCTATCTCTCTCCCTTCCCACTGTCCCCTCCTATCTCTCTCCCTTCCCCCTGTCCCCTCCTATCTCTCTCCCTTCCCCCTGTCCCCTCCTATCTCTCTCTATCTCTCCTTCCCCCTGTCCCCTCCTATCTCTCTCTATCTCTCCCTTCCCCCTGTCCCCTCCTATCTCTCTCCCTTCCCCCTGTCCCCTCCTATCTCTCTCCCTTCCCCCTGTCCCCTCCTATCTCTCTCTATCTCTCCTTCCCCCTGTCCCCTCCTATCTCTCTCTCATTCCCTCTGTCCCCTCCTATCTCTCTCCCTTCCCCCTGTCCCCTCCTATCTCTCTCTCATTCCCTCTGTCCCCTCCTATCTCTCTCCCTTCCCCCTGTCCCCTCCTATCTCTCTCTCATTCCCTCTGTCCCCTCCTATCTCTCTCCCTTCCCCCTGTCCCCTCCTATCTCTCTCCCTTCCCCCTGTCCCCTCCTATCTCTCTCCCTTCCCCCTGTCCCCTCCTATCTCTCTCTCATTCCCTCTGTCCCCTCCTATCTCTCTCTCATTCCCTCTGTCCCCCCCTATCTCTCTCCCTTCCCCCTGTCCCCTCCTATCTCTCTCTCATTCCCTCTGTCCCCTCCTATCTCTCTCTATCTCTCCTTCCCCCTGTCCCCTCCTATCTCTCTCTATCTCTCCCTTCCCCCTGTCCCCTCCTATCTCTCTCTATCTCTCCCTTCCCCCTGTCCCCTCCTATCTCTCTCCCTTCCCCCTGTCCCCTCCTATCTCTCTCTATCTCTCCCTTCCCCCTGTCCCCTCCTATCTCTCTCCCTTCCCCCTGTCCCCTCCTATCTCTCTCCCTTCCCCCTGTCCCCTCCTATCTCTCTCCCTTCCCCCTGTCCCCTCCTATCTCTCTCCCTTCCCCCTGTCCCCTCCTATCTCTCTCCTTCCCTCTGTCCCCCCCTATCTCTCTCCCTTCCCCCTGTCCCCTCCTATCTCTCTCTCATTCCCTCTGTCCCCTCCTATCTCTCTCTATCTCTCCTTCCCCCTGTCCCCTCCTATCTCTCTCTATCTCTCCCTTCCCCCTGTCCCCTCCTATCTCTCTCTATCTCTCCCTTCCCCCTGTCCCCTCCTATCTCTCTCCCTTCCCCCTGTCCCCTCCTATCTCTCTCTATCTCTCCCTTCCCCCTGTCCCCTCCTATCTCTCTCCCTTCCCCCTGTCCCCTCCTATCTCTCTCCCTTCCCCCTGTCCCCTCCTATCTCTCTCCCTTCCCCCTGTCCCCTCCTATCTCTCTCTATCTCTCCTTCCCCCTGTCCCCTCCTATCTCTCTCCCTTCCCCCTGTCCCCTCCTATCTCTCTCTCATTCCCTCTGTCCCCTCCTATCTCTCTCCCTTCCCTCTGTCCCCTCCTATCTCTCTCTCACTTTCTCCCCCTCATCTCTTTCTATCGCTCCTCTCTAGTCAGGATGTCTATCACTAAGATCCATGCCCGAGAGATCCTCGACTCCAGAGGAAACCCCACCGTGGAGGTGGACCTCTACACCGCCAAAGGTGCACACAATGTTTACATAAAAACATACAGTACCACAATGTTGTTCACCGACCCAGCAGTTTAACCTCTCTGTGTGTTCAGGCCGTTTCAGGGCAGCCGTGCCCAGCGGTGCCTCTACTGGTGTCCATGAGGCTTTGGAGCTGAGAGATGGAGACAAGTCACGCTATCTGGGAAAAGGTGAGTTATGTCTCTCTGGGATCTGTTGAACTGCTCTGATCTAGCTCTCTGGGATCTGTTGATCTGGTCTGATCTGCCTCTCTGGGATCTGTGGATCTGGTCTGATCTACCTCGCTGGGATCTGTTGACCTGGTCTGAGCTACCGCTCTGGGATCTGTTGACCTGGTCTGATCTAAGTCTCTGGGATCTGTTGACCTGGTCTGATCTACCTCTCTGGGATCTGTTGACCTGGTCTGATCTAAGTCTCTGGGATCTGTTGACCTGGTCTGATCTACCTCTCTGGGATCTGTTGACCTGGTCTGATCTAAGTCTCTGGGATCTGTTGACCTGGTCTGATCTACCTCTCTGGGATCTGTTGACCTGGTCTGATCTAAGTCTCTGGGATCTGTTGACCTGGTCTGATCTACCTCTCTGGGATCTGTTGACCTGGTCTGATCTAAGTCTCTGGGATCTGTTGACCTGGTCTGATCTACCTCTCTGGGATCTGTTGACCTGGTCTGATCTAAGTCTCTGGGATCTGTTGACCTGGTCTGATCTAAGTCTCTGGGATCTGTTGACCTGGTCTGATCTAAGTCTCTGGGATCTGTTCACCTGGTCTGATCTACCTCTCTGGGATCTGTTGACCTGGTCTGATCTACCTCTCTGGGATCTATTGACCTGGTCTGATCTAAGTCTCTGGGATCTGTTGACCTGGTCTCATCTACCTCTCTGGGATCTGTTGACCTGGTCTGATCTACCTCTCTGGGATCTGTTGACCTGGTCTGATCTAAGTCTCTGGGATCTGTTGACCTGGTCTGATCTAAGTCTCTGGGATCTGTTGATCTGGATGAGAGATACTCAAATCTAGACCATAAGTCCAGTTCCACTTCTGATTTTAATTTCTACCTGCTAGTTAATTGCAGTCACCTGGTGCGGTACTAGACTAGAGGGTAGAGGTACTGGACTAGAGGGTAGAGGTACTGGACTAGAGGGTAGAGGTACTGGACTAGAGGGTAGAGGTACTGGACTAGAGGGTAGAGGTACTGGACTAGAGGGTAGAGGTACTGGACTAGAGGGTAGAGGTACTGGACTAGAGGGTAGAGGTACTGGACTAGAGGGTAGAGGTACTGGACTAGAGGGTAGAGGTACTGGACTAGAGGGTAGAGGTACTGGACTAGAGGGTAGAGGTACTGGACTAGAGGGTAGAGGTACTGGACTAGAGGGTAGAGGTACTGGACTAGAGGGTAGAGGTACTGGACTAGAGGGTAGAGGTACTGGACTAGAGGGTAGAGGTACTGGACTAGAGGGTAGAGGTACTGGACTAGAGGGTAGAGGTACTGGACTAGAGGGTAGAGGTACTGGACTAGAGGGTAGAGGTACTGGACTAGAGGGTAGAGGTACTGGACTAGAGGGTAGAGGTACTGGACTAGAGGGTAGAGGTACTGGACTAGAGGGTAGAGGTACTGGACTAGAGGGTAGAGGTACTGGACTAGAGGGTAGAGGTACTGGACTAGAGGGTAGAGGTACTGGACTAGAGGGTAGAGGTACTGGACTAGAGGGTAGAGGTACTGGACTAGAGGGTAGAGGTACTGGACTAGAGGGTAGAGGTACTGGACTAGAGGGTAGAGGTACTGGACTATAGAGTCAGGTTTGATCATCCCTGGAGTGGACTGATCGGTTTCTCTGTGATCTAACAGTGTGTTCTATCTCTTTAATATCTTTAGGTACCATTAAGGCTGTGGACTGATCGGTTTCTCTGTGCTCTAACAGTGTTTTCTATCTCTTTAATATCTTTAAAGGTACCATTAAGGCTGTGGATCATGTGAACAAGGACATCGCTGCCAAACTGATTGAGAAGAAGTTCAGTGTTGTTGACCAGGAGAAGATTGACAAATTCATGCTGGAGTTGGACGGAACTGAGAACAAGTGTATGTCTCTTCTCCTTTGTCTTAATTGACATTCAAATTTAGAGTACTTTAAGACAATTTAAACCTTCTGCTTCTATCGAACGTCCCATCAGCACAGGATTCCTTGTCTGCGTCCACGCATCTCCTAGGAAAAGTGTCCTGCTGACGCGTAGAGTCCGTGCATCTCCTAGGAAAAGTGTCCTGCTGACGCGTAGAGTCCGTGCATCTCCTAGGAAAAGTGTCCTGCTGACGCGTAGAGTCCGTGCATCTCCTAGGAAAAGTGTCCTGCTGGCGCGTAGAGTCCGTGCATCTCCTAGGAAAAGTGTCCTGCTGACGCGTAGAGTCCGTGCATCTCCTAGGAAAAGTGTCCTGCTGGCGCGTAGAGTCCGTGCATCTCCTAGGAAAAGTGTCCTGCTGACGCGTAGAGTCCGTGCATCTCCTAGGAAAAGTGTCCTGCTGGCGCGTAGAGTCCGTGCATCTCCTAGGAAAAGTGTCCTGCTGACGTGTAGAGTCCATGCATCTCCTAGGAAAAGTGTCCTGCTGACGCGTAGAGTCCGTGCATCTCCTAGGAAAGTGTCCTGCTGACGTGTAGAGTCCATGCATCTCCTAGGAAAAGTATCCTGCTGACGTGTAGAGTCCGTGCATCTCCTAGGAAAAGTGTCCTGCTGACGCGTAGAGTCCGTGCATCTCCTAGGAAAAGTGTCCTGCTGACGCGTAGAGTCCATGCATCTCCTAGGAAAAGTATCCTGCTGACGCGTAGAGTCCGTGCAGACGGGAGCTTTTGATGATGCATCCTGTTGTTCAAATTAAATGAGGCTTTACACTGTCAAAGTAAACTCTTAGCAGTATGCATATTCACACAGTCTCCTCCCCTTCCACCTGCCCCCCACTCCCCGCCCTCCTGCCTCTTCCTGCCCCCCTCTCTTTCTTGCCTCCCTCACACCCCCTGCCTCATGCCTCTCCCCCTCCTGTAGCTAAGTTTGGAGCCAATGCCATCCTGGGTGTGTCTCTGGCGGTCTGCAAGGCCGGAGCAGCAGAGAAGGGAGTGCCCCTGTACCGACACATCGCTGACCTGGCCGGACACAAGGACGTCATCCTGCCCTGCCCCGTGAGTAAACCCTTAACCTTTAACCCCGACCCCTGCCCCATCATATACCTACCTATATATAATCTAACCAGGACATCACCCTGCCCCGTGAGTTAACCTTTAACCCCGACCCCTGCCCCGTGAGTAAACCTTTAACCTTTTAACTCTTTCCCCTGCCCTGTGAGTAAACCTTTGAACTCTTTCCCCTGCCCCGTGAGTAAATCCCTGCCCCGTGAGTAAACCTTTAACCTTTGAACTCTTTCCCCTGCCCCGTGAGTAAACCCCTGCCCTGTGAGTAAACCTTTAACCCCGACCCCTGCCCCGTGAGTAAACCTTTAACCTTTTAACTCTTTCCCCTGCCCCGTGAGTTAACCTTTAACCTTTTAACTCTTTCCCCTGCCCCGTGAGTTAACCTTTAACCTTTTAACTCTTTCCCCTGCCCCGTGAGTTAACCTTTAACCTTTTAACTCTTTCCCCTGCCCCGTGAGTAAACCTTTAACCTTTAACCCCGACCCCTGCCCCGTGAGTTAACCTTTAACCTTTTAACTCTTTCCCTGCCCTGTGAGTTAACCTTTAACCTTTTAACTCTTTCCCCTGCCCCGTGAGTTAACCTTTAACCTTTTAACTCTTTCCCTGCCCCGTGAGTAAACCTTTAACCTTTGAACTCTTTCCCCTGCCCTGTGAGTACATATGCCTTCATATTTACTACCTTTATACTTGATGTACAGTATATTGTCAGCTTTGGAAATTAAAAATAAATAAAATGGGTAGCATATCAAACTAGAAATGACATTTCCTAAAGAAAATATGTCTGCTTGCCTGCCCTCTCTCCAGGCCTTCAACGTGATCAACGGTGGTAGCCATGCTGGTAACAAGCTCTAACCTCTTCTCTACACCTCCCTCTCTCCTCCTCTCCTCTCCCCCTCCTCCCTCTCTCCTCTCCTCCCTCTCTCCTCCCTCTCTCCTCTCCCTCTCCTCTCCCTCTCCTCCCTCTCTCCTCTCCTCCCTCTCTCCTCTCCTCTCCTCTCCTCCCTCTCTCCTCTCCTCCCTCTCTCCAGGCCTTCAACGTGATCAACGGTGGTAGCCATGCTGGTAACAAGCTGGCCATGCAGGAGTTCATGATCCTGCCCATCGGAGCGGCTAACTTCCACGAGGCCATGAGGATCGGAGCTGAGGTTTACCACAACCTGAAGAACGTGATCAAGGCCAAGTATGGAAAGGATGCCACCAACGTAGGTGATGAGGGCGGCTTCGCACCCAACATCCTGGAGAACAACGAGGGTAAGAGCTTATAGGGCACCCTTGTGGAGCTGCACCACAGGGACTATTACTATAGGGCACCCTTGTGGAGCTGCACCACAGGGACTATTACTATAGGGCACCCTTGTGGAGCTGCACCACAGGGACTATTACTATAGGGCACCCTTGTGGAGCTGCACCACAGGGACTATTACTATAGGGCACCCTTGTGGAGCTGCACCACAGGGACTATTACTATACGTGGTGGCATCCTTTCTCTTGTGGACCTGCACCACAGGGACTATTACTATACGTGGTGGCATCCTTTCTCTTGTGGAGCTGCACCACAGGGACTATTACTATACGTGGTGGCATCCTTTCTCTTGTGGACCTGCACCACAGGGACTATTACTATAGGGCACCCTTGTGGAGCTGCACCACAGGGACTATTACTATAGGGCACCCTTGTGGAGCTGCACCACAGGGACTATTACTGTAGGGCACCCTTGTGGAGCTGCACCACAGGGACTATTACTGCAGGGCACCCTTGTGGAGCTGCACCACAGGGACTATTATAAAGGGCCCCCTGGTGGAGGTGTGTGATACTTTAACCCTTTCTTCTCCCTCCAGCTCTGGAGCTCCTGAAGTCAGCCATTGAGAAGGCCGGCTACCCAGACAAGATCATCATCGGCATGGACGTGGCTGCCTCGGAGTTCTACAAGGCAGGAAAGTACGACCTGGACTTCAAGTCACCTGACGACCCTGCCAGGTACATCACCGGGGATCAGCTGGGAGATCTGTACAAGAGCTTCATCAAGGGATATCCCGGTATGTAGAGAAACACAGGCACACACACACTGTATATACACCCTTCCTCGCTAACTCCTTCGCTCCTCTCCAGTCCAGTCCATTGAGGATCCCTTCGATCAGGATGATTGGGCTGCATGGTCAAAGTTCACCGCCGCCGTCGACATCCAGGTGGGTCCAGTCATTGTTTGTTTATCTTCAGCTCTTCCTATATCTATAGGGGTCTAACTCTGTGTGTTCCTATATCACTACACAACACTAAACTATACATTAATTGCACTGTAACGGTGGCAACCGGTGCCCACAAACTGTTAGGGCCGACATAAAGCTGTCCCAACAACAGAGCTTTATTTTCAGCACCATGCAGCGAAACATTACCACTGCTACACCTGGTTATCAGTGGAGCCTTGTCTGGCAGCAAAACATTACCACTGCTACACCTGGTTATCAGCAGAGCCTTGTCTGGCAGCAAAACATTACCACTGCTACACCTGGTTATCAGCAGAGCCTTGTCTGGCAGCAAAACATTACCACTGCTACACCTGGTTATCAGCAGAGCCTTGTCTGGCAGCAAAACATTACCACTGCTACACCTGGTTATCAGCAGAGCCTTGTCTGGCAGCAAAACATTACCACTGCTACACCTGGTTATCAGCGGAGCCTTGTCTGGCAGCAAAACATTACCACTGCTACACCTGGTTATCAGCGGAGCCTTGTCTGGCAGCAAAACATTACCACTGCTACACCTGGTTATCAGCGGAGCCTTGTCTGGCAGCAAAACATTACCACTGCTACACCTGGTTATCAGCGGAGCCTTGTCTGGCAGCAAAACATTACCACTGCTACACCTGGTTATCAGCGGAGCCTTGTCTGGCAGCAAAACATTACCACTGCTACACCTGGTTATCAGCAGAGCCTTGTCTGGCAGCAAAACATTACCACTGCTACACCTGGTTATCAGCAGAGCCTTGTCTGGCAGCAAAACATTACCACTGCTACACCTGGTTATCAGCAGAGCCTTGTCTGGCAGCAAAACATTACCACTGCTACACCTGGTTATCAGCAGAGCCTTGTCTGGCAGCAAAACATTACCACTGCTATACCTGGTTATCAGCAGAGCCTTGTCTGGCAGCAAAACATTACCACTGCTACACCTGGTTATCAGCAGAGCCTTGTCTGGCAGCAAAACATTCAGCCTCATTTACTGCCTGTTAAAAACCATAGCTGATATGGCTCACTTTTTATATATATTTAATTTTATTTCACCTCTATTTAACCAGGTAGGCCAGTTGAGAACAAGTTCTCATTTACAACTGCGATCTGGCCAAGATAAAGCAAAGCAGTGCGACACAAACAACATCACAGAGTCAGACATAAACAAACACACAGTCAATAACACGATAGAAAAATCTATATACAGTGTGTGCAAATGAGGTAAGATTAGGGAGGTGAGGCAATAAATAGGGCCATAGTGGCAAAATAATTACAATTTAGCAATTAAATACCAGAGTGAAAGATGTGCAGAAGATGTGCAAGTAGAGATACTGGGGTGCAAAAGAGCAATAATAATAATAATAATTGAAGATGAGATGTGTGGGTGGGCTATTTACAGATGGGCTATGTACAGGTATGTACTTGCTTACACTAATAGGGTTTCTACTGTCTCCTTGTGGATTTGTGGAACTTCATATATAGTATATAGTATCCCCTCTTCATGGTTACAGACTCAACAACATTATATAGTATCCCCTCTTCATGATTACAGACCCAACAACATTATATAGTATCCCATCCTCATGGTTCCAGACCCAACAACATTATATAGTATCCCCTCTTCATGGTTACAGACTCAACAACATTATATAGTATCCCCTCTTCATGGTTACAGACTCAACAACATTATATAGTATCCCCTCTTCATGGTTACAGACCCAACAACATTATATAGTATCCTCTCTTCATGGTTCCAGACCCAACAACATTATATAGTATCCCCTCCTCATGGTTCCAGACCCAACAACATTATATAGTATCCCCTCCTCATGGTTACAGACCCAACAACATTATATAGTATCCCTCCTCATGGTTACAGACCCAACAACATTATATAGTATCCCCTCCTCATGGTTACAGACCCAACAACATTATATAGTATCCCTCCTTGTGAAGAGAAGCACATGAGAAAATTATAATACACAAAGTAAGCAAAACAATGAAATGCATCATTCCAACATTGCCTAAAATTATGAATAAGATACTAATGAGATAGACCTAGATAAGCAATAGGATATGTACAAACAATGGCATAAGGGAACGATGAGCGGATAAAGGCAAGCCATTAGTGAGTGAGTAGTTGATATAACTATTTGTTCAGCACTTTTGTACACTCAGTGTATACGTTAACCAATCTGTATGTTATTCTATAGGTGGTGGGAGATGATCTGACCGTAACCAACCCTAAGCGTATCCAGCAGGCTGTGGAGAAGAAGGCCTGTAACTGCCTGCTCCTGAAGGTCAACCAGATCGGCTCCGTCACAGAGTCCATCAAGGCGTAAGTATAGGGCCCCCTCTTAGAGCTGCACCACAGGGACTAAGCTAGAGTGTCTCCTGTTGGAGCTGCAACACAGGGACTATATTACAGGGCCCCCTGCTGGAGCTGCACCACAGGGACTATATTACAGGGCCCCCTGCTGGAGCTGTGCTACAGACTCTATATTACAGGGCCTCCTGCTGGAGCTGTACCACAGAGACTATATTACAGGGCCCCCTGCTGGAGCTGTGCTACAGACTCTATATTACAGGGCCCGCTACTGGAGCTGCACCACAGGGACTATATTACAGGGCCCCCTGCTGGAGCTGCACCACAGGGACTATATTACAGGGCCCCCTGCTGGAGCTGCACCACAGGGACTATATTACAGGGCCCCCTGCTGGAGCTGCACCACAGGGACTATATTACAGGGCCACCTGCTGGCGCTGCGCCTCAGGCACTATATTACAGGGCCCCCTACTGGAGCTGCGCCTCAGGCACTATATTACAGGGCCCCCTGCTGGAGCTGCGCCTCAGGCACTATATTACAGGGCCCCCTGCTGGAGCTGCGCTATAGGCACTATATTACAGGGCCCCCTGCTGGAGCTGCGGTTCAGGCACTATATAACAGGGCCCCCTGCTGGAGCTGCGGTTCAGGCACTATATTACAGGGCCCCCTGCTGGAGCTGCGGTTCAGGCACTATATTACAGGGCCCCCTGCTGGAGCTGCGGTTCAGGCACTATATTACAGGGCCCCCTGCTGGAGCTGCGGTTCAGGCACTATATTACAGGGCCCCCTGCTGGAGCTGCGGTTCAGGCACTATATTACAGGGCCCCCTGCTGGAGCTGCGCTATAGGCACTATATTACAGGGCCCCCTGCTGGAGCTGCGGTTCAGGCACTATATTACAGGGCCCCCTGCTGGAGCTGCGGTTCAGGCACTATATTACAGGGCCCCCTGCTGGAGCTGCGGTTCAGGCAATATATTACAGGGCCCCCTGCTGGAGCTGCGCTATAGGCACTATATTACAGGCCCCCTGCTGGAGCTGCACCACAGGGACTATATTACAGGGCCCCCTGCTGGAGCTGCGCTATAGGCACTATATTACAGGCCCCCTGCTGGAGCTGCACCACAGGGACTATATTACAGGGCCCCCTGCTGGAGCTGCGCTATAGGCACTATATTACAGGGCCCCCTGCTGGAGCTGCACCACAGGGACTATATTACAGGGCCCCCTGCTGGAGCTGCTCTATAGGCACTATATTACAGGGCCCTGCCCCTCAGGCACTATATTACAGGGCCCCCTGCGGGAGCTGCGCCTCAGGCACTATTTTACAGGGCCAAATTGACCATCTCTTATGTGTAACAGGTGTAGTAGCGACTCGGCTTCTCATTATATAGTATTAGTTCATTTTTTGCTTTGAGATTTCTTTCCGTTACGAAAAATAGTTTAGAAGTTGAAATAATGATTTTGTATTATTCTTACAGGTGTAAGCTGGCCCAGTCTAACGGATGGGGTGTGATGGTATCTCATCGTTCCGGAGAGACAGAGGACACTTTCATCGCTGACCTGGTGGTCGGACTCTGCACTGGACAGATCAAGACTGGGGCCCCCTGTAGATCAGAACGTCTGGCCAAATACAACCAGCTGATGAGGTCAGTTATACTAACCCTAGTTAATACCATAGCCTTATAATGCACTGCCCCCTACAGGAATACACCAGCTACTGCACCCTGACTCAGTTAATATACTGGCGCCTTATAATACACTGCCCCCTACAGGAATACACCAGCTACTGCACCCTGACTCAGTTAATATACGGGAGCCTTATAATACACTGCCCCCTACAGGAATACACCAGCTACTGCACCCTGACTCAGTTAATATACTGGAGCCTTATAATACACTGCCCCATACAGGAATACACTAGCTACTGCACCCTGACTCAGTTATTATATACTGGAGCCTTATGGTAGACTGACCCCTACAGGAATACACTAGCTACTGCACCCTGACTCAGTTAATATACTGGAGACTTATAATACACTGCCCCATACAGGAATACACCAGCTACTGCACCCTGACTCAGTTAATATACTGGAGCCTTATAATACACTGCCCCCTACAGGAATACACCAGCTACTGCACCCTGACTCAGTTAATATACTGGAGCCTTATAATACACTGACCCCTACAGGAATACACCAGCTACTGCACCCTGACTCAGTTAATATACTGGAGCCTTATAATACACTGCCCCCTACAGGAATACACCAGCTACTGCACCCTGACTCAGTTAATATACTGGAGCCTTATGGTAGACTGACCCCTACAGGAATACACCAGCTACTGCACCCTGACTCAGTTAATATACTGGAGCCTTATGGTAGACTGACCCCTACAGGAATACACCAGCTACTGCACCCTGACTGACTTTATACTAAGTTACTACTGTAGTGTATACCAGATATATATATATATACCAGATGTGTTCAATTCAAACTGCTGGACAAGATTTTATGTTGCAAAGATGAACGATCCTGACCTCTAACCCCTGACTTCTATGTCCTTCAGGATTGAAGAGGAGCTTGGAGACAAGGCCAAGTTTGCCGGCAAGGACTACCGTCACCCCAAAATCAACTAAACCCTCCATCCTCCTCCATCTCCTCCTTTAACCTATCACGGCTGACTGTCTACCCTCCTCTTGAGGTCAGGGGTCAGAAGAAGACGAAATTCCACTTTTTATGTGTTTTATCTTCGGCCCTTTCATCCCTCCCTCCGTCCCTCCCTTTCATCCCTCCCTCCGTCCCTCCCTTTCATCCCTCCCGACGTCCCCTGTTACGAGTGACTGTTTTGACGTAACGTGAGAAATAAAACAAAACCAAATTTAAAGTGGTGCTCTCCTGTTCCTGTGTACTGCTGCTCTGATCTACATCATTGACTATTTATGTGTGTCAATGGTTCCAATTGGCTCTTACATCCCCCACCATCCTTCTCTCCCAGTAACAATTCCCCAGGTCGTTGATGTAAATGAGAACGTTTTCTCAGTCAAATTACTGGGTTAAATATTTAAAAAAATAAAACAAAATGTAGTGATCTATTTAGACCAGGGTCCATCACCACTACATATGATCTACTATATAGACCAGGGTCCATCACCACTACATATGATCTACTACTATATAGACCAGGGTCCATCACCACTACATATGATCTACTACTATATAGACCAGGGTCCATCACCACTACATATGATCTACTATATAGACCAGGGTCCATCACCACTACATATGATCTACTATATAGACCAGGGTCCACCACCACTACATATGATCTACTATATAGACCAGGGTCCACCACCACTACATATGATCTACTATATAGACCAGGGTCCATCACCACTACATATGATCTACTATATAGACCAGGGTCCATCACCACTACATATGATCTACTATATAGACCAGGGTCCATCACCACTACATATGATCTACTACTATATAGACCAGGGTCCACCACCACTACATATGATCTACTATATAGACCAGGGTCCACCACCACTACATATGATCTACTATATAGACCAGGGTCCACCACCACTACATATGATCTACTATATAGACCAGGGTCCATCACCACTACATATGATCTACTATATAGACCAGGGTCCATCACCACTACATATGATCTACTACTATATAGACCAGGGTCCACCACCACTACATATGATCTACTACTATATAGACCAGGGTCCATCACCACTACATATGATCTACTATATAGACCAGGGTCCACCACCACTACATATGATCTACTATATAGACCAGGGTCCACCACCACTACATATGATCTACTATATAGACCAGGGTCCATCACCACTACATATGATCTACTATATAGACCAGGGTCCACCACCACTACATATGATCTACTATATAGACCAGGGTCCATCACCACTACATATGATCTACTATATAGACCAGGGTCCATCACCACTACATATGATCTACTATATAGACCAGGGTCCACCACCACTACATATGATCTACTATATAGACCAGGGTCCATCACCACTACATATGATCTACTATATAGACCAGGGTCCACCACCACTACATATGATCTACTATATAGACCAGGGTCCATCACCACTACATATGATCTACTATATAGACCAGGGTCCACCACCACTACATATGATCTACTATATAGACCAGGGTCCATCACCACTACATATGATCTACTACTATATAGACCAGGGTCCACCACCACTACATATGATCTACTATATAGACCAGGGTCCATCACCACTACATATGATCTACTATATAGACCAGGGTCCATCACCACTACATATGATCTACTACTATATAGACCAGGGTCCACCACCACTACATATGATCTACTACTATATAGACCAGGGTCCATCACCACTACATATGATCTACTATATAGACCAGGGTCCACCACCACTACATATGATCTACTACTATATAGACCAGGGTCCACCACCACTACATATGATCTACTATATAGACCAGGGTCCATCACCACTACATATGATCTACTACTATATAGACCAGGGTCCATCACCACTACATATGATCTACTATATAGACCAGGGTCCACCACCACTACATATGATCTACTATATAGACCAGGGTCCACCACCACTACATATGATCTACTATATAGACCAGGGTCCATCACCACTACATATGATCTACTATATAGACCAGGGTCCACCACCACTACATATGATCTACTACTATATAGACCAGGGTCCACCACCACTACATATGATCTACTATATAGACCAGGGTCCACCACCACTACATATGATCTACTATATAGACCAGGGTCCATCACCACTACATATGATCTACTACTATATAGACCAGGGTCCACCACCACTACATATGATCTACTATATAGACCAGGGTCCATCACCACTACATATGATCTACTATATAGACCAGGGTCCATCACCACTACATTTGATCTACTATATAGACCAGGGTCCACCACCACTACATATGATCTACTATATAGACCAGGGTCCATCACCACTACATATGATCTACTACTATAGAGACCAGGGTCCACCACCACTACATATGATCTACTATATAGACCAGGGTCCACCACCACTACATATGATCTACTACTATATAGACCAGGGTCCACAACCACTACATATGATCTACTACTATATAGACCAGGGTCCATCACCACTACATATGATCTACTATATAGACCAGGGTCCATCACCACTACATATGATCTACTATATAGACCAGGGTCCACCACCACTACATATGATCTACTACTATATAGACCAGGGTCCATCACCACTACATATGATCTACTATATAGACCAGGGTCCATCACCACTACATATGATCTACTACTATATAGACCAGGGTCCATCACCACTACATATGATCTACTATATAGACCAGGGTCCACCACCACTACATATGATCTACTACTATATAGACCAGGGTCCATCACCACTACATATGATCTACTATATAGACCAGGGTCCACCACCACTACATATGATCTACTATATAGACCAGGGTCCATCACCACTACATATGATCTACTATATAGACCAGGGTCCACCACCACTACATATGATCTACTATATAGACCAGGGTCCATCACCACTACATATGATCTACTATATAGACCAGGGTCCACCACCACTACATATGATCTACTATATAGACCAGGGTCCATCACCACTACATATGATCTACTACTATATAGACCAGGGTCCACCACCACTACATATGATCTACTATATAGACCAGGGTCCACCACCACTACATATGATCTACTATAGAGACCAGGGTCCATCCCCACTACATATGATCTACTACTATATAGACCAGGGTCCACCACCACTACATATGATCTACTATATAGACCAGGGTCCATCACCACTACATATGATCTACTATATAGACCAGGGTCCATCACCACTACATATGATCTACTATATAGACCAGGGTCCATCACCACTACATATGATCTACTATATAGACCAGGGTCCACCACCACTACATATGATCTACTACTATATAGACCAGGGTCCATCACCACTACATATGATCTACTATATAGACCAGGGTCCATCACCACTACATATGATCTACTATATAGACCAGGGTCCATCACCACTACATATGATCTACTATATAGACCAGGGTCCACCACCACTACATATGATCTACTATATAGACCAGGGTCCATCACCACTACATATGATCTACTATATAGACCAGGGTCCACCACCACTACATATGATCTACTACTATATAGACCAGGGTCCATCACCACTACATATGATCTACTACTATATAGACCAGGGTCCATCACCACTACATATGATCTACTATATAGACCAGGGTCCATCACCACTACATATGATCTACTATATAGACCAGGGTCCACCACCACTACATATGATCTACTATATAGACCAGGGTCCATCACCACTACATATGATCTACTATATAGACCAGGGTCCATCACCACTACATATGATCTACTATATAGACCAGGGTCCATCACCACTACATATGATCTACTATATAGACCAGGGTCCATCACCACTACATATGATCTACTACTATATAGACCAGGGTCCATCACCACTACATATGATCTACTATATAGACCAGGGTCCACCACCACTACATATGATCTACTATATAGACCAGGGTCCATCACCACTACATATGATCTACTACTATATAGACCAGGGTCCATCACCACTACATATGATCTACTATATAGACCAGGGTCCATCACCACTACATATGATCTACTACTATATAGACCAGGGTCCACCACCACTACATATGATCTACTACTATATAGACCAGGGTCCATCACCACTACATATGATCTACTACTATATAGACCAGGGTCCACCACCACTACATATGATCTACTACTATATAGACCAGGGTCCATCACCACTACATATGATCTACTATATAGACCAGGGTCCATCACCACTACATATGATCTACTACTATATAGACCAGGGTCCATCACCACTACATATGATCTACTATATAGACCAGGGTCCATCACCACTACATATGATCTACTATATAGACCAGGGTCCACCACCACTACATATGATCTACTATATAGACCAGGGTCCATCACCACTACATATGATCTACTACTATATAGACCAGGGTCCATCACCACTACATATGATCTACTATATAGACCAGGGTCCATCACCACTACATATGATCTACTACTATATAGACCAGGGTCCATCACCACTACATATGATCTACTATATAGACCAGGGTCCATCACCACTACATATGATCTACTATATAGACCAGGGTCCATCACCACTACATATGATCTACTATATAGACCAGGGTCCACCACCACTACATATGATCTACTATATAGACCAGGGTCCATCACCACTACATATGATCTACTATATAGACCAGGGTCCATCACCACTACATATGATCTACTACTATAAGACCAGGGTCCATCACCACTACATATGATCTACTATATAGACCAGGGTCCACCACCACTACATATGATCTACTATATAGACCAGGGTCCACCACCACTACATATGATCTACTACTATATAGACCAGGGTCCATCACCACTACATATGATCTACTATATAGACCAGGGTCCATCACCACTACATATGATCTACTATATAGACCAGGGTCCATCACCACTACATATGATCTACTATATAGACCAGGGTCCACCACCACTACATATGATCTACTATATAGACCAGGGTCCATCACCACTACATATGATCTACTATATAGACCAGGGTCCACCACCACTACATATGATCTACTATATAGACCAGGGTCCATCACCACTACATATGATCTACTATATAGACCAGGGTCCATCACCACTACATATGATCTACTATATAGACCAGGGTCCATCACCACTACATATGATCTACTACTATATAGACCAGGGTCCATCACCACTACATATGATCTACTATATAGACCAGGGTCCATCACCACTACATATGATCTACTACTATAGACCAGGGTCCATCACCACTACATATGATCTACTATATAGACCAGGGTCCATCACCACTACATATGATCTACTATATAGACCAGGGTCCATCACCACTACATATGATCTACTACTATATAGACCAGGGTCCACCACCACTACATATGATCTACTACTATATAGACCAGGGTCCATCACCACTACATATGATCTACTATATAGACCAGGGTCCATCACCACTACATATGATCTACTATATAGACCAGGGTCCATCACCACTACATATGATCTACTATATAGACCAGGGTCCATCACCACTACATATGATCTACTACTATATAGACCAGGGTCCACCACCACTACATATGATCTACTACTATATAGACCAGGGTCCATCACCACTACATATGATCTACTACTATATAGACCAGGGTCCACCACCACTACATATGATCTACTACTATATAGACCAGGGTCCACCACCACTACATATGATCTACTATATAGACCAGGGTCCATCACCACTACATATGATCTACTATATAGACCAGGGTCCATCACCACTACATATGATCTACTATATAGACCAGGGTCCACCACCACTACATATGATCTACTATATAGACCAGGGTCCATCACCACTACATATGATCTACTATATAGACCAGGGTCCATCACCACTACATATGATCTACTACTATATAGACCAGGGTCCACCACCACTACATATGATCTACTACTATATAGACCAGGGTCCATCACCACTACATATGATCTACTACTATATAGACCAGGGTCCATCACCACTACATATGATCTACTATATAGACCAGGGTCCATCACCACTACATATGATCTACTACTATATAGACCAGGGTCCACCACCACTACATATGATCTACTATATAGACCAGGGTCCATCACCACTACATATGATCTACTATATAGACCAGGGTCCATCACCACTACATATGATCTACTACTATATAGACCAGGGTCCACCACCACTACATATGATCTACTATATAGACCAGGGTCCATCACCACTACATATGATCTACTATATAGACCAGGGTCCACCACCACTACATATGATCTACTATATAGACCAGGGTCCACCACCACTACATATGATCTACTATATAGACCAGGGTCCATCACCACTACATATGATCTACTACTATATAGACCAGGGTCCACCACCACTACATATGATCTACTATATAGACCAGGGTCCATCACCACTACATATGATCTACTATATAGACCAGGGTCCATCACCACTACATATGATCTACTATATAGACCAGGGTCCATCACCACTACATATGATCTACTACTATATAGACCAGGGTCCATCACCACTACATATGATCTACTATATAGACCAGGGTCCACCACCACTACATATGATCTACTATATAGACCAGGGTCCATCACCACTACATATGATCTACTATATAGACCAGGGTCCATCACCACTACATATGATCTACTACTATATAGACCAGGGTCCATCACCACTACATATGATCTACTATATAGACCAGGGTCCATCACCACTACATATGATCTACTACTATATAGACCAGGGTCCACCACCACTACATATGATCTACTATATAGACCAGGGTCCATCACCACTACATATGATCTACTATATAGACCAGGGTCCACCACCACTACATATGATCTACTATATAGACCAGGGTCCACCACCACTACATATGATCTACTATATAGACCAGGGTCCATCACCACTACATATGATCTACTACTATATAGACCAGGGTCCACCACCACTACATATGATCTACTATATAGACCAGGGTCCATCACCACTACATATGATCTACTATATAGACCAGGGTCCATCACCACTACATATGATCTACTATATAGACCAGGGTCCATCACCACTACATATGATCTACTACTATATAGACCAGGGTCCATCACCACTACATATGATCTACTATATAGACCAGGGTCCACCACCACTACATATGATCTACTATATAGACCAGGGTCCATCACCACTACATATGATCTACTATATAGACCAGGGTCCATCACCACTACATATGATCTACTACTATATAGACCAGGGTCCATCACCACTACATATGATCTACTATATAGACCAGGGTCCACCACCACTACATATGATCTACTATATAGACCAGGGTCCATCACCACTACATATGATCTACTACTATATAGACCAGGGTCCATCACCACTACATATGATCTACTACTATATAGACCAGGGTCCACCACCACTACATATGATCTACTATATAGACCAGGGTCCATCACCACTACATATGATCTACTACTATATAGACCAGGGTCCATCACCACTACATATGATCTACTACTATAAGACCAGGGTCCATCACCACTACATATGATCTACTATATAGACCAGGGTCCACCACCACTACATATGATCTACTATATAGACCAGGGTCCACCACCACTACATATGATCTACTATATAGACCAGGGTCCATCACCACTACATATGATCTACTATATAGACCAGGGTCCATCACCACTACATATGATCTACTACTATATAGACCAGGGTCCACCACCACTACATATGATCTACTACTATATAGACCAGGGTCCATCACCACTACATATGATCTACTATATAGACCAGGGTCCACCACCACTACATATGATCTACTACTATATAGACCAGGGTCCACCACCACTACATATGATCTACTATATAGACCAGGGTCCACCACCACTACATATGATCTACTATATAGACCAGGGTCCATCACCACTACATATGATCTACTACTATATAGACCAGGGTCCATCACCACTACATATGATCTACTATATAGACCAGGGTCCATCACCACTACATATGATCTACTATATAGACCAGGGTCCACCACCACTACATATGATCTACTATATAGACCAGGGTCCACCACCACTACATATGATCTACTATATAGACCAGGGTCCATCACCACTACATATGATCTACTACTATATAGACCAGGGTCCACCACCACTACATATGATCTACTATATAGACCAGGGTCCATCACCACTACATATGATCTACTATATAGACCAGGGTCCATCACCACTACATATGATCTACTATATAGACCAGGGTCCATCACCACTACATATGATCTACTACTATATAGACCAGGGTCCATCACCACTACATATGATCTACTATATAGACCAGGGTCCACCACCACTACATATGATCTACTATATAGACCAGGGTCCATCACCACTACATATGATCTACTATATAGACCAGGGTCCATCACCACTACATATGATCTACTACTATATAGACCAGGGTCCATCACCACTACATATGATCTACTATATAGACCAGGGTCCATCACCACTACATATGATCTACTACTATATAGACCAGGGTCCACCACCACTACATATGATCTACTATATAGACCAGGGTCCATCACCACTACATATGATCTACTATATAGACCAGGGTCCACCACCACTACATATGATCTACTATATAGACCAGGGTCCACCACCACTACATATGATCTACTATATAGACCAGGGTCCATCACCACTACATATGATCTACTACTATATAGACCAGGGTCCACCACCACTACATATGATCTACTATATAGACCAGGGTCCATCACCACTACATATGATCTACTATATAGACCAGGGTCCATCACCACTACATATGATCTACTATATAGACCAGGGTCCATCACCACTACATATGATCTACTACTATATAGACCAGGGTCCATCACCACTACATATGATCTACTATATAGACCAGGGTCCACCACCACTACATATGATCTACTATATAGACCAGGGTCCATCACCACTACATATGATCTACTATATAGACCAGGGTCCATCACCACTACATATGATCTACTACTATAGACCAGGGTCCATCACCACTACATATGATCTACTATATAGACCAGGGTCCACCACCACTACATATGATCTACTATATAGACCAGGGTCCATCACCACTACATATGATCTACTACTATAAGACCAGGGTCCATCACCACTACATATGATCTACTACTATATAGACCAGGGTCCACCACCACTACATATGATCTACTATATAGACCAGGGTCCATCACCACTACATATGATCTACTACTATATAGACCAGGGTCCATCACCACTACATATGATCTACTACTATATAGACCAGGGTCCATCACCACTACATATGATCTACTATATAGACCAGGGTCCACCACCACTACATATGATCTACTATATAGACCAGGGTCCACCACCACTACATATGATCTACTATATAGACCAGGGTCCATCACCACTACATATGATCTACTATATAGACCAGGGTCCATCACCACTACATATGATCTACTACTATATAGACCAGGGTCCACCACCACTACATATGATCTACTACTATATAGACCAGGGTCCATCACCACTACATATGATCTACTATATAGACCAGGGTCCACCACCACTACATATGATCTACTACTATATAGACCAGGGTCCACCACCACTACATATGATCTACTATATAGACCAGGGTCCACCACCACTACATATGATCTACTATATAGACCAGGGTCCATCACCACTACATATGATCTACTACTATATAGACCAGGGTCCATCACCACTACATATGATCTACTACTATATAGACCAGGGTCCACCACCACTACATATGATCTACTACTATATAGACCAGGGTCCATCACCACTACATATGATCTACTACTATATAGACCAGGGTCCATCACCACTACATATGATCTACTACTATATAGACCAGGGTCCACCACCACTACATATGATCTACTATATAGACCAGGGTCCACCACCACTACATATGATCTACTATATAGACCAGGGTCCATCACCACTACATATGATCTACTATATAGACCAGGGTCCACCACCACTACATATGATCTACTATATAGACCAGGGTCCATCACCACTACATATGATCTACTATATAGACCAGGGTCCATCACCACTACATATGATCTACTACTATATAGACCAGGGTCCACCACCACTACATATGATCTACTATATAGACCAGGGTCCATCACCACTACATATGATCTACTATATAGACCAGGGTCCATCACCACTACATATGATCTACTATATAGACCAGGGTCCACCACCACTACATATGATCTACTATATAGACCAGGGTCCACCACCACTACATATGATCTACTATATAGACCAGGGTCCACCACCACTACATATGATCTACTACTATATAGACCAGGGTCCATCACCACTACATATGATCTACTACTATATAGACCAGGGTCCATCACCACTACATATGATCTACTATATAGACCAGGGTCCATCACCACTACATATGATCTACTATATAGACCAGGGTCCATCACCACTACATATGATCTACTATATAGACCAGGGTCCATCACCACTACATATGATCTACTATATAGACCAGGGTCCACCACCACTACATATGATCTACTACTATATAGACCAGGGTCCATCACCACTACATATGATCTACTATATAGACCAGGGTCCATCACCACTACATATGATCTACTATATAGACCAGGGTCCATCACCACTACATATGATCTACTACTATATAGACCAGGGTCCACCACCACTACATATGATCTACTATATAGACCAGGGTCCATCACCACTACATATGATCTACTATATAGACCAGGGTCCATCACCACTACATATGATCTACTATATAGACCAGGGTCCATCACCACTACATATGATCTACTATATAGACCAGGGTCCACCACCACTACATATGATCTACTATATAGACCAGGGTCCATCACCACTACATATGATCTACTATATAGACCAGGGTCCACCACCACTACATATGATCTACTACTATATAGACCAGGGTCCATCACCACTACATATGATCTACTATATAGACCAGGGTCCATCACCACTACATATGATCTACTACTATATAGACCAGGGTCCACCACCACTACATATGATCTACTATATAGACCAGGGTCCATCACCACTACATATGATCTACTATATAGACCAGGGTCCATCACCACTACATATGATCTACTACTATATAGACCAGGGTCCACCACCACTACATATGATCTACTATATAGACCAGGGTCCATCACCACTACATATGATCTACTACTATATAGACCAGGGTCCACCACCACTACATATGATCTACTATATAGACCAGGGTCCACCACCACTACATATGATCTACTATATAGACCAGGGTCCATCACCACTACATATGATCTACTACTATATAGACCAGGGTCCATCACCACTACATATGATCTACTATATAGACCAGGGTCCACCACCACTACATATGATCTACTATATAGACCAGGGTCCATCACCACTACATATGATCTACTACTATATAGACCAGGGTCCACCACCACTACATATGATCTACTATATAGACCAGGGTCCATCACCACTACATATGATCTACTACTATATAGACCAGGGTCCATCACCACTACATATGATCTACTACTATATAGACCAGGGTCCACCACCACTACATATGATCTACTACTATATAGACCAGGGTCCATCACCACTACATATGATCTACTACTATATAGACCAGGGTCCATCACCACTACATATGATCTACTACTATATAGACCAGGGTCCATCACCACTACATATGATCTACTACTATATAGACCAGGGTCCATCACCACTACATATGATCTACTATATAGACCAGGGTCCACCACCACTACATATGATCTACTATATAGACCAGGGTCCATCACCACTACATATGATCTACTATATAGACCAGGGTCCACCACCACTACATATGATCTACTATATAGACCAGGGTCCATCACCACTACATATGATCTACTATATAGACCAGGGTCCATCACCACTACATATGATCTACTATATAGACCAGGGTCCATCACCACTACATATGATCTACTATATAGACCAGGGTCCATCACCACTACATATGATCTACTACTATATAGACCAGGGTCCATCACCACTACATATGATCTACTATATAGACCAGGGTCCACCACCACTACATATGATCTACTACTATATAGACCAGGGTCCACCACCACTACATATGATCTACTATATAGACCAGGGTCCACCACCACTACATATGATCTACTATATAGACCAGGGTCCATCACCACTACATATGATCTACTATATAGACCAGGGTCCATCACCACTACATATGATCTACTACTATATAGACCAGGGTCCATCACCACTACATATGATCTACTATATAGACCAGGGTCCACCACCACTACATATGATATACTACTATATAGACCAGGGTCCACCACCACTACATATGATCTACTATATAGACCAGGGTCCATCACCACTACATATGATCTACTATATAGACCAGGGTCCACCACCACTACATATGATCTACTACTATATAGACCAGGGTCCATCACCACTACATATGATCTACTACTATATAGACCAGGGTCCATCACCACTACATATGATCTACTATATAGACCAGGGTCCATCACCACTACATATGATCTACTACTATATAGACCAGGGTCCATCACCACTACATATGATCTACTATATAGACCAGGGTCCACCACCACTACATATGATCTACTATATAGACCAGGGTCCACCACCACTACATATGATCTACTACTATAGACCAGGGTCCATCACCACTACATATGATCTACTACTATAAGACCAGGGTCCATCACCACTACATATGATCTACTATATAGACCAGGGTCCACCACCACTACATATGATCTACTACTATATAGACCAGGGTCCATCACCACTACATATGATCTACTATATAGACCAGGGTCCATCACCACTACATATGATCTACTACTATATAGACCAGGGTCCATCACCACTACATATGATCTACTATATAGACCAGGGTCCATCACCACTACATATGATCTACTACTATATAGACCAGGGTCCACCACCACTACATATGATCTACTATATAGACCAGGGTCCATCACCACTACATATGATCTACTACTATATAGACCAGGGTCCACCACCACTACATATGATCTACTACTATATAGACCAGGGTCCACCACCACTACATATGATCTACTATATAGACCAGGGTCCATCACCACTACATATGATCTACTACTATATAGACCAGGGTCCACCACCACTACATATGATCTACTACTATAGAGACCAGGGTCCATCACCACTACATATGATCTACTACTATATAGACCAGGGTCCACCACCACTACATATGATCTACTATATAGACCAGGGTCCATCACCACTACATATGATCTACTATATAGACCAGGGTCCATCACCACTACATATGATCTACTATATAGACCAGGGTCCATCACCACTACATATGATCTACTATATAGACCAGGGTCCATCACCACTACATATGATCTACTATATAGACCAGGGTCCATCACCACTACATATGATCTACTACTATATAGACCAGGGTCCACCACCACTACATATGATCTACTATATAGACCAGGGTCCATCACCACTACATATGATCTACTACTATATAGACCAGGGTCCATCACCACTACATATGATCTACTATATAGACCAGGGTCCATCACCACTACATATGATCTACTACTATATAGACCAGGGTCCATCACCACTACATATGATCTACTATATAGACCAGGGTCCATCACCACTACATATGATCTACTATATAGACCAGGGTCCACCACCACTACATATGATCTACTACTATATAGACCAGGGTCCACCACCACTACATATGATCTACTATATAGACCAGGGTCCATCACCACTACATATGATCTACTACTATATAGACCAGGGTCCATCACCACTACATATGATCTACTATATAGACCAGGGTCCATCACCACTACATATGATCTACTACTATATAGACCAGGGTCCACCACCACTACATATGATCTACTATATAGACCAGGGTCCATCACCACTACATATGATCTACTACTATATAGACCAGGGTCCACCACCACTACATATGATCTACTATATAGACCAGGGTCCATCACCACTACATATGATCTACTATATAGACCAGGGTCCACCACCACTACATATGATCTACTATATAGACCAGGGTCCATCACCACTACATATGATCTACTATATAGACCAGGGTCCATCACCACTACATATGATCTACTATATAGACCAGGGTCCATCACCACTACATATGATCTACTATATAGACCAGGGTCCACCACCACTACATATGATCTACTACTATATAGACCAGGGTCCATCACCACTACATATGATCTACTATATAGACCAGGGTCCATCACCACTACATATGATCTACTATATAGACCAGGGTCCACCACCACTACATATGATCTACTATATAGACCAGGGTCCATCACCACTACATATGATCTACTACTATATAGACCAGGGTCCATCACCACTACATATGATCTACTATATAGACCAGGGTCCACCACCACTACATATGATCTACTATATAGACCAGGGTCCATCACCACTACATATGATCTACTACTATATAGACCAGGGTCCACCACCACTACATATGATCTACTATATAGACCAGGGTCCATCACCACTACATATGATCTACTACTATATAGACCAGGGTCCATCACCACTACATATGATCTACTATATAGACCAGGGTCCATCACCACTACATATGATCTACTATATAGACCAGGGTCCATCACCACTACATATGATCTACTATATAGACCAGGGTCCACCACCACTACATATGATCTACTATATAGACCAGGGTCCATCACCACTACATATGATCTACTATATAGACCAGGGTCCATCACCACTACATATGATCTACTATATAGACCAGGGTCCATCACCACTACATATGATCTACTACTATATAGACCAGGGTCCATCACCACTACATATGATCTACTATATAGACCAGGGTCCACCACCACTACATATGATCTACTATATAGACCAGGGTCCATCACCACTACATATGATCTACTATATAGACCAGGGTCCACCACCACTACATATGATCTACTATATAGACCAGGGTCCATCACCACTACATATGATCTACTATATAGACCAGGGTCCACCACCACTACATATGATCTACTACTATATAGACCAGGGTCCACCACCACTACATATGATCTACTATATAGACCAGGGTCCATCACCACTACATATGATCTACTATATAGACCAGGGTCCACCACCACTACATATGATCTACTACTATATAGACCAGGGTCCACCACCACTACATATGATCTACTATATAGACCAGGGTCCATCACCACTACATATGATCTACTATATAGACCAGGGTCCACCACCACTACATATGATCTACTACTATATAGACCAGGGTCCACCACCACTACATATGATCTACTATATAGACCAGGGTCCACCACCACTACATATGATCTACTACTATATAGACCAGGGTCCATCACCACTACATATGATCTACTATATAGACCAGGGTCCATCACCACTACATATGATCTACTACTATATAGACCAGGGTCCACCACCACTACATATGATCTACTATATAGACCAGGGTCCATCACCACTACATATGATCTACTATATAGACCAGGGTCCATCACCACTACATATGATCTACTACTATATAGACCAGGGTCCACCACCACTACATATGATCTACTATATAGACCAGGGTCCACCACCACTACATATGATCTACTACTATATAGACCAGGGTCCACCACCACTACATATGATCTACTATATAGACCAGGGTCCATCACCACTACATATGATCTACTACTATATAGACCAGGGTCCACCACCACTACATATGATCTACTACTATAGAGACCAGGGTCCATCACCACTACATATGATCTACTACTATATAGACCAGGGTCCACCACCACTACATATGATCTACTATATAGACCAGGGTCCATCACCACTACATATGATCTACTATATAGACCAGGGTCCATCACCACTACATATGATCTACTATATAGACCAGGGTCCACCACCACTACATATGATCTACTACTATATAGACCAGGGTCCATCACCACTACATATGATCTACTATATAGACCAGGGTCCATCACCACTACATATGATCTACTACTATATAGACCAGGGTCCACCACCACTACATATGATCTACTACTATATAGACCAGGGTCCATCACCACTACATATGATCTACTATATAGACCAGGGTCCATCACCACTACATATGATCTACTATATAGACCAGGGTCCACCACCACTACATATGATCTACTACTATAGAGACCAGGGTCCACCACCACTACATATGATCTACTATATAGACCAGGGTCCACCACCACTACATATGATCTACTACTATATAGACCAGGGTCCACCACCACTACATATGATCTACTACTATATAGACCAGGGTCCATCACCACTACATATGATCTACTACTATATAGACCAGGGTCCATCACCACTACATATGATCTACTATATAGACCAGGGTCCACCACCACTACATATGATCTACTATATAGACCAGGGTCCACCACCACTACATATGATCTACTACTATATAGACCAGGGTCCATCACCACTACATATGATCTACTATATAGACCAGGGTCCATCACCACTACATATGATCTACTATATAGACCAGGGTCCATCACCACTACATATGATCTACTATATAGACCAGGGTCCATCACCACTACATATGATCTACTATATAGACCAGGGTCCACCACCACTACATATGATCTACTATATAGACCAGGGTCCATCACCACTACATA
The DNA here is from genome assembly GCF_029448725.1 of Salvelinus fontinalis. Taxonomy (NCBI): domain Eukaryota; kingdom Metazoa; phylum Chordata; class Actinopteri; order Salmoniformes; family Salmonidae; genus Salvelinus; species Salvelinus fontinalis. Next base: position 59,792,078 of record NC_074675.1, on the reverse strand, counting down.
TGATCTACTACTATATAGACCAGGGTCCATCACCACTACATATGATCTACTATATAGACCAGGGTCCACCACCACTACATATGATCTACTATATAGACCAGGGTCCATCACCACTACATATGATCTACTACTATATAGACCAGGGTCCACCACCACTACATATGATCTACTATATAGACCAGGGTCCACCACCACTACATATGATCTACTATATAGACCAGGGTCCATCACCACTACATATGATCTACTACTATATAGACCAGGGTCCACCACCACTACATATGATCTACTATATAGACCAGGGTCCACCACCACTACATATGATCTACTACTATATAGACCAGGGTCCATCACCACTACATATGATCTACTATATAGACCAGGGTCCATCACCACTACATATGATCTACTATATAGACCAGGGTCCACCACCACTACATATGATCTACTATATAGACCAGGGTCCATCACCACTACATATGATCTACTATATAGACCAGGGTCCATCACCACTACATATGATCTACTACTATATAGACCAGGGTCCATCACCACTACATATGATCTACTATATAGACCAGGGTCCATCACCACTACATATGATCTACTACTATATAGACCAGGGTCCATCACCACTACATATGATCTACTATATAGACCAGGGTCCATCACCACTACATATGATCTACTATATAGACCAGGGTCCACCACCACTACATATGATCTACTATATAGACCAGGGTCCATCACCACTACATATGATCTACTATATAGACCAGGGTCCATCACCACTACATATGATCTACTATATAGACCAGGGTCCATCACCACTACATATGATCTACTATATAGACCAGGGTCCATCACCACTACATATGATCTACTATATAGACCAGGGTCCACCACCACTACATATGATCTACTATATAGACCAGGGTCCACCACCACTACATATGATCTACTATATAGACCAGGGTCCATCACCACTACATATGATCTACTATATAGACCAGGGTCCACCACCACTACATATGATCTACTACTATATAGACCAGGGTCCATCACCACTACATATGATCTACTATATAGACCAGGGTCCACCACCACTACATATGATCTACTATATAGACCAGGGTCCATCACCACTACATATGATCTACTATATAGACCAGGGTCCATCACCACTACATATGATCTACTACTATATAGACCAGGGTCCATCACCACTACATATGATCTACTATATAGACCAGGGTCCACCACCACTACATATGATCTACTACTATATAGACCAGGGTCCACCACCACTACATATGATCTACTACTATATAGACCAGGGTCCACCACCACTACATATGATCTACTACTATATAGACCAGGGTCCACCACCACTACATATGATCTACTACTATAGAGACCAGGGTCCATCACCACTACATATGATCTACTATATAGACCAGGGTCCACCACCACTACATATGATCTACTATATAGACCAGGGTCCATCACCACTACATATGATCTACTATATAGACCAGGGTCCATCACCACTACATATGATCTACTATATAGACCAGGGTCCACCACCACTACATATGATCTACTACTATATAGACCAGGGTCCATCACCACTACATATGATCTACTATATAGACCAGGGTCCATCACCACTACATATGATCTACTACTATATAGACCAGGGTCCACCACCACTACATATGATCTACTACTATATAGACCAGGGTCCATCACCACTACATATGATCTACTATATAGACCAGGGTCCATCACCACTACATATGATCTACTATATAGACCAGGGTCCACCACCACTACATATGATCTACTACTATAGAGACCAGGGTCCACCACCACTACATATGATCTACTATATAGACCAGGGTCCACCACCACTACATATGATCTACTACTATATAGACCAGGGTCCACCACCACTACATATGATCTACTACTATATAGACCAGGGTCCATCACCACTACATATGATCTACTACTATATAGACCAGGGTCCATCACCACTACATATGATCTACTATATAGACCAGGGTCCACCACCACTACATATGATCTACTATATAGACCAGGGTCCACCACCACTACATATGATCTACTACTATATAGACCAGGGTCCATCACCACTACATATGATCTACTATATAGACCAGGGTCCATCACCACTACATATGATCTACTATATAGACCAGGGTCCATCACCACTACATATGATCTACTATATAGACCAGGGTCCATCACCACTACATATGATCTACTATATAGACCAGGGTCCACCACCACTACATATGATCTACTATATAGACCAGGGTCCATCACCACTACATATGATCTACTATATAGACCAGGGTCCATCACCACTACATATGATCTACTATATAGACCAGGGTCCACCACCACTACATATGATCTACTATATAGACCAGGGTCCATCACCACTACATATGATCTACTACTATATAGACCAGGGTCCACCACCACTACATATGATCTACTATATAGACCAGGGTCCACCACCACTACATATGATCTACTATATAGACCAGGGTCCATCACCACTACATATGATCTACTACTATATAGACCAGGGTCCACCACCACTACATATGATCTACTACTATATAGACCAGGGTCCACCACCACTACATATGATCTACTACTATATAGACCAGGGTCCATCACCACTACATATGATCTACTATATAGACCAGGGTCCATCACCACTACATATGATCTACTATATAGACCAGGGTCCACCACCACTACATATGATCTACTATATAGACCAGGGTCCATCACCACTACATATGATCTACTATATAGACCAGGGTCCATCACCACTACATATGATCTACTACTATATAGACCAGGGTCCATCACCACTACATATGATCTACTATATAGACCAGGGTCCATCACCACTACATATGATCTACTACTATATAGACCAGGGTCCATCACCACTACATATGATCTACTATATAGACCAGGGTCCATCACCACTACATATGATCTACTATATAGACCAGGGTCCACCACCACTACATATGATCTACTATATAGACCAGGGTCCATCACCACTACATATGATCTACTATATAGACCAGGGTCCATCACCACTACATATGATCTACTATATAGACCAGGGTCCATCACCACTACATATGATCTACTATATAGACCAGGGTCCATCACCACTACATATGATCTACTATATAGACCAGGGTCCACCACCACTACATATGATCTACTATATAGACCAGGGTCCACCACCACTACATATGATCTACTATATAGACCAGGGTCCATCACCACTACATATGATCTACTATATAGACCAGGGTCCACCACCACTACATATGATCTACTACTATATAGACCAGGGTCCATCACCACTACATATGATCTACTATATAGACCAGGGTCCACCACCACTACATATGATCTACTATATAGACCAGGGTCCATCACCACTACATATGATCTACTATATAGACCAGGGTCCATCACCACTACATATGATCTACTACTATATAGACCAGGGTCCATCACCACTACATATGATCTACTATATAGACCAGGGTCCACCACCACTACATATGATCTACTATATAGACCAGGGTCCACCACCACTACATATGATCTACTATATAGACCAGGGTCCATCACCACTACATATGATCTACTATATAGACCAGGGTCCACCACCACTACATATGATCTACTATATAGACCAGGGTCCATCACCACTACATATGATCTACTATATAGACCAGGGTCCATCACCACTACATATGATCTACTACTATATAGACCAGGGTCCATCACCACTACATATGATCTACTATATAGACCAGGGTCCACCACCACTACATATGATCTACTATATAGACCAGGGTCCACCACCACTACATATGATCTACTATATAGACCAGGGTCCACCACCACTACATATGATCTACTATATAGACCAGGGTCCATCACCACTACATATGATCTACTATATAGACCAGGGTCCACCACCACTACATATGATCTACTACTATATAGACCAGGGTCCATCACCACTACATATGATCTACTATATAGACCAGGGTCCACCACCACTACATATGATCTACTACTATATAGACCAGGGTCCATCACCACTACATATGATCTACTACTATATAGACCAGGGTCCACCACCACTACATATGATCTACTATATAGACCAGGGTCCATCACCACTACATATGATCTACTACTATATAGACCAGGGTCCACCACCACTACATATGATCTACTATATAGACCAGGGTCCACCACCACTACATATGATCTACTATATAGACCAGGGTCCACCACCACTACATATGATCTACTACTATATAGACCAGGGTCCACCACCACTACATATGATCTACTATATAGACCAGGGTCCACCACCACTACATATGATCTACTACTATATAGACCAGGGTCCACCACCACTACATATGATCTACTATATAGACCAGGGTCCACCACCACTACATATGATCTACTACTATATAGACCAGGGTCCACCACCACTACATATGATCTACTACTATATAGACCAGGGTCCATCACCACTACATATGATCTACTACTATATAGACCAGGGTCCACCACCACTACATATGATCTACTACTATATAGACCAGGGTCCACCACCACTACATATGATCTACTATATAGACCAGGGTCCATCACCACTACATATGATCTACTATATAGACCAGGGTCCATCACCACTACATATGATCTACTATATAGACCAGGGTCCACCACCACTACATATGATCTACTATATAGACCAGGGTCCACCACCACTACATATGATCTACTATATAGACCAGGGTCCATCACCACTACATATGATCTACTATATAGACCAGGGTCCATCACCACTACATATGATCTACTATATAGACCAGGGTCCACCACCACTACATATGATCTACTACTATATAGACCAGGGTCCATCACCACTACATATGATCTACTATATAGACCAGGGTCCATCACCACTACATATGATCTACTATATAGACCAGGGTCCACCACCACTACATATGATCTACTATATAGACCAGGGTCCACCACCACTACATATGATCTACTACATAGACCAGGGTCCACCACCACTACATATGATCTACTATATAGACCAGGGTCCATCACCACTACATATGATCTACTATATAGACCAGGGTCCATCACCACTACATATGATCTACTATATAGACCAGGGTCCATCACCACTACATATGATCTACTACTATATAGACCAGGGTCCACTACCACTACATATGATCTACTATATAGACCAGGGTCCATCACCACTACATATGATCTACTATATAGACCAGGGTCCATCACCACTACATATGATCTACTATATAGACCAGGGTCCATCACCACTACATATGATCTACTATATAGACCAGGGTCCATCACCACTACATATGATCTACTATATAGACCAGGGTCCATCACCACTACATATGATCTACTATATAGACCAGGGTCCACCACCACTACATATGATCTACTACTATATAGACCAGGGTCCATCACCACTACATATGATCTACTATATAGACCAGGGTCCATCACCACTACATATGATCTACTACTATATAGACCAGGGTCCATCACCACTACATATGATCTACTATATAGACCAGGGTCCATCACCACTACATATGATCTACTATATAGACCAGGGTCCATCACCACTACATATGATCTACTATATAGACCAGGGTCCACCACCACTACATATGATCTACTATATAGACCAGGGTCCATCACCACTACATATGATCTACTACTATATAGACCAGGGTCCATCACCACTACATATGATCTACTATATAGACCAGGGTCCATCACCACTACATATGATCTACTACTATATAGACCAGGGTCCATCACCACTACATATGATCTACTATATAGACCAGGGTCCATCACCACTACATATGATCTACTATATAGACCAGGGTCCATCACCACTACATATGATCTACTATATAGACCAGGGTCCACCACCACTACATATGATCTACTATATAGACCAGGGTCCATCACCACTACATATGATCTACTACTATATAGACCAGGGTCCATCACCACTACATATGATCTACTATATAGACCAGGGTCCATCACCACTACATATGATCTACTACTATATAGACCAGGGTCCATCACCACTACATATGATCTACTATATAGACCAGGGTCCACCACCACTACATATGATCTACTATATAGACCAGGGTCCATCACCACTACATATGATCTACTACTATATAGACCAGGGTCCATCACCACTACATATGATCTACTATATAGACCAGGGTCCATCACCACTACATATGATCTACTATATAGACCAGGGTCCATCACCACTACATATGATCTACTACTATATAGACCAGGGTCCATCACCACTACATATGATCTACTACTAATAGACCAGGGTCCATCACCACTACATATGATCTACTATATAGACCAGGGTCCATCACCACTACATATGATCTACTACTATATAGACCAGGGTCCATCACCACTACATATGATCTACTACTATATAGACCAGGGTCCATCACCACTACATATGATCTACTATATAGACCAGGGTCCACCACCACTACATATGATCTACTACTATATAGACCAGGGTCCATCACCACTACATATGATCTACTATATAGACCAGGGTCCACCACCACTACATATGATCTACTATATAGACCAGGGTCCATCACCACTACATATGATCTACTATATAGACCAGGGTCCACCACCACTACATATGATCTACTACTATATAGACCAGGGTCCATCACCACTACATATGATCTACTATATAGACCAGGGTCCATCACCACTACATATGATCTACTACTATATAGACCAGGGTCCACCACCACTACATATGATCTACTATATAGACCAGGGTCCATCACCACTACATATGATCTACTATATAGACCAGGGTCCATCACCACTACATATGATCTACTATATAGACCAGGGTCCATCACCACTACATATGATCTACTATATAGACCAGGGTCCATCACCACTACATATGATCTACTACTATATAGACCAGGGTCCATCACCACTACATATGATCTACTATATAGACCAGGGTCCATCACCACTACATATGATCTACTATATAGACCAGGGTCCATCACCACTACATATGATCTACTACTATATAGACCAGGGTCCATCACCACTACATATGATCTACTACTATATAGACCAGGGTCCATCACCACTACATATGATCTACTATATAGACCAGGGTCCATCACCACTACATATGATCTACTATATAGACCAGGGTCCATCACCACTACATATGATCTACTATATAGACCAGGGTCCATCACCACTACATATGATCTACTACTATATAGACCAGGGTCCACCACCACTACATATGATCTACTACTATATAGACCAGGGTCCACCACCACTACATATGATCTACTATATAGACCAGGGTCCATCACCACTACATATGATCTACTATATAGACCAGGGTCCATCACCACTACATATGATCTACTATATAGACCAGGGTCCATCACCACTACATATGATCTACTACTATATAGACCAGGGTCCACCACCACTACATATGATCTACTATATAGACCAGGGTCCATCACCACTACATATGATCTACTACTATATAGACCAGGGTCCATCACCACTACATATGATCTACTACTATATAGACCAGGGTCCACCACCACTACATATGATCTACTATATAGACCAGGGTCCATCACCACTACATATGATCTACTACTATATAGACCAGGGTCCATCACCACTACATATGATCTACTATATAGACCAGGGTCCATCACCACTACATATGATCTACTATATAGACCAGGGTCCATCACCACTACATATGATCTACTATATAGACCAGGGTCCATCACCACTACATATGATCTACTATATAGACCAGGGTCCACCACCACTACATATGATCTACTACTATATAGACCAGGGTCCATCACCACTACATATGATCTACTATATAGACCAGGGTCCACCACCACTACATATGATCTACTATATAGACCAGGGTCCATCACCACTACATATGATCTACTATATAGACCAGGGTCCATCACCACTACATATGATCTACTACTATATAGACCAGGGTCCATCACCACTACATATGATCTACTACTATATAGACCAGGGTCCATCACCACTACATATGATCTACTATATAGACCAGGGTCCATCACCACTACATATGATCTACTATATAGACCAGGGTCCATCACCACTACATATGATCTACTATATAGACCAGGGTCCATCACCACTACATATGATCTACTATATAGACCAGGGTCCACCACCACTACATATGATCTACTATATAGACCAGGGTCCATCACCACTACATATGATCTACTACTATATAGACCAGGGTCCATCACCACTACATATGATCTACTACTATATAGACCAGGGTCCATCACCACTACATATGATCTACTACTATATAGACCAGGGTCCACCACCACTACATATGATCTACTACTATATAGACCAGGGTCCATCACCACTACATATGATCTACTACTATATAGACCAGGGTCCATCACCACTACATATGATCTACTATATAGACCAGGGTCCATCACCACTACATATGATCTACTATATAGACCAGGGTCCATCACCACTACATATGATCTACTATATAGACCAGGGTCCATCACCACTACATATGATCTACTATATAGACCAGGGTCCATCACCACTACATATGATCTACTACTATATAGACCAGGGTCCATCACCACTACATATGATCTACTACTATAGACCAGGGTCCATCACCACTACATATGATCTACTATATAGACCAGGGTCCATCACCACTACATATGATCTACTATATAGACCAGGGTCCACCACCACTACATATGATCTACTACTATATAGACCAGGGTCCATCACCACTACATATGATCTACTATATAGACCAGGGTCCATCACCACTACATATGATCTACTATATAGACCAGGGTCCATCACCACTACATATGATCTACTACTATATAGACCAGGGTCCACCACCACTACATATGATCTACTATATAGACCAGGGTCCATCACCACTACATATGATCTACTACTATTAGACCAGGGTCCACCACCACTACATATGATCTACTATATAGACCAGGGTCCATCACCACTACATATGATCTACTATATAGACCAGGGTCCACCACCACTACATATGATCTACTATATAGACCAGGGTCCATCACCACTACATATGATCTACTATATAGACCAGGGTCCATCACCACTACATATGATCTACTATATAGACCAGGGTCCATCACCACTACATATGATCTACTACTATATAGACCAGGGTCCACCACCACTACATATGATCTACTATATAGACCAGGGTCCATCACCACTACATATGATCTACTATATAGACCAGGGTCCATCACCACTACATATGATCTACTATATAGACCAGGGTCCACCACCACTACATATGATCTACTATATAGACCAGGGTCCATCACCACTACATATGATCTACTATATAGACCAGGGTCCATCACCACTACATATGATCTACTATATAGACCAGGGTCCACCACCACTACATATGATCTACTACTATATAGACCAGGGTCCATCACCACTACATATGATCTACTACTATATAGACCAGGGTCCACCACCACTACATATGATCTACTATATAGACCAGGGTCCATCACCACTACATATGATCTACTATATAGACCAGGGTCCATCACCACTACATATGATCTACTACTATAAGACCAGGGTCCACCACCACTACATATGATCTACTACTATAGAGACCAGGGTCCACCACCACTACATATGATCTACTACTATATAGACCAGGGTCCACCACCACTACATATGATCTACTACTATATAGACCAGGGTCCACCACCACTACATATGATCTACTACTATATAGACCAGGGTCCACCACCACTACATATGATCTACTACTATAGAGACCAGGGTCCATCACCACTACATATGATCTACTACTATATAGACCAGGGTCCACCACCACTACATATGATCTACTATATAGACCAGGGTCCATCACCACTACATATGATCTACTATATAGACCAGGGTCCATCACCACTACATATGATCTACTATATAGACCAGGGTCCACCACCACTACATATGATCTACTACTATATAGACCAGGGTCCATCACCACTACATATGATCTACTATATAGACCAGGGTCCATCACCACTACATATGATCTACTACTATATAGACCAGGGTCCACCACCACTACATATGATCTACTACTATATAGACCAGGGTCCATCACCACTACATATGATCTACTATATAGACCAGGGTCCATCACCACTACATATGATCTACTATATAGACCAGGGTCCACCACCACTACATATGATCTACTACTATAGAGACCAGGGTCCACCACCACTACATATGATCTACTATATAGACCAGGGTCCACCACCACTACATATGATCTACTATATAGACCAGGGTCCACCACCACTACATATGATCTACTACTATATAGACCAGGGTCCATCACCACTACATATGATCTACTACTATATAGACCAGGGTCCATCACCACTACATATGATCTACTATATAGACCAGGGTCCACCACCACTACATATGATCTACTATATAGACCAGGGTCCACCACCACTACATATGATCTACTACTATATAGACCAGGGTCCATCACCACTACATATGATCTACTATATAGACCAGGGTCCATCACCACTACATATGATCTACTATATAGACCAGGGTCCATCACCACTACATATGATCTACTATATAGACCAGGGTCCATCACCACTACATATGATCTACTATATAGACCAGGGTCCACCACCACTACATATGATCTACTATATAGACCAGGGTCCATCACCACTACATATGATCTACTACTATATAGACCAGGGTCCACCACCACTACATATGATCTACTATATAGACCAGGGTCCACCACCACTACATATGATCTACTATATAGACCAGGGTCCATCACCACTACATATGATCTACTACTATATAGACCAGGGTCCACCACCACTACATATGATCTACTATATAGACCAGGGTCCATCACCACTACATATGATCTACTACTATATAGACCAGGGTCCATCACCACTACATATGATCTACTATATAGACCAGGGTCCATCACCACTACATATGATCTACTACTATATAGACCAGGGTCCATCACCACTACATATGATCTACTATATAGACCAGGGTCCATCACCACTACATATGATCTACTATATAGACCAGGGTCCACCACCACTACATATGATCTACTATATAGACCAGGGTCCATCACCACTACATATGATCTACTATATAGACCAGGGTCCATCACCACTACATATGATCTACTATATAGACCAGGGTCCATCACCACTACATATGATCTACTATATAGACCAGGGTCCATCACCACTACATATGATCTACTATATAGACCAGGGTCCACCACCACTACATATGATCTACTATATAGACCAGGGTCCACCACCACTACATATGATCTACTATATAGACCAGGGTCCATCACCACTACATATGATCTACTATATAGACCAGGGTCCACCACCACTACATATGATCTACTACTATATAGACCAGGGTCCATCACCACTACATATGATCTACTATATAGACCAGGGTCCACCACCACTACATATGATCTACTATATAGACCAGGGTCCATCACCACTACATATGATCTACTATATAGACCAGGGTCCATCACCACTACATATGATCTACTACTATATAGACCAGGGTCCATCACCACTACATATGATCTACTATATAGACCAGGGTCCACCACCACTACATATGATCTACTATATAGACCAGGGTCCACCACCACTACATATGATCTACTATATAGACCAGGGTCCATCACCACTACATATGATCTACTATATAGACCAGGGTCCACCACCACTACATATGATCTACTATATAGACCAGGGTCCATCACCACTACATATGATCTACTATATAGACCAGGGTCCATCACCACTACATATGATCTACTACTATATAGACCAGGGTCCATCACCACTACATATGATCTACTATATAGACCAGGGTCCACCACCACTACATATGATCTACTATATAGACCAGGGTCCACCACCACTACATATGATCTACTATATAGACCAGGGTCCACCACCACTACATATGATCTACTATATAGACCAGGGTCCATCACCACTACATATGATCTACTATATAGACCAGGGTCCACCACCACTACATATGATCTACTACTATATAGACCAGGGTCCATCACCACTACATATGATCTACTATATAGACCAGGGTCCACCACCACTACATATGATCTACTACTATATAGACCAGGGTCCATCACCACTACATATGATCTACTATATAGACCAGGGTCCACCACCACTACATATGATCTACTATATAGACCAGGGTCCATCACCACTACATATGATCTACTACTATATAGACCAGGGTCCACCACCACTACATATGATCTACTATATAGACCAGGGTCCATCACCACTACATATGATCTACTATATAGACCAGGGTCCACCACCACTACATATGATCTACTACTATATAGACCAGGGTCCACCACCACTACATATGATCTACTATATAGACCAGGGTCCACCACCACTACATATGATCTACTACTATATAGACCAGGGTCCACCACCACTACATATGATCTACTATATAGACCAGGGTCCACCACCACTACATATGATCTACTACTATATAGACCAGGGTCCACCACCACTACATATGATCTACTACTATATAGACCAGGGTCCATCACCACTACATATGATCTACTACTATATAGACCAGGGTCCACCACCACTACATATGATCTACTATATAGACCAGGGTCCACCACCACTACATATGATCTACTACTATATAGACCAGGGTCCATCACCACTACATATGATCTACTATATAGACCAGGGTCCATCACCACTACATATGATCTACTACTATATAGACCAGGGTCCATCACCACTACATATGATCTACTATATAGACCAGGGTCCATCACCACTACATATGATCTACTATATAGACCAGGGTCCATCACCACTACATATGATCTACTATATAGACCAGGGTCCACCACCACTACATATGATCTACTATATAGACCAGGGTCCATCACCACTACATATGATCTACTACTATATAGACCAGGGTCCATCACCACTACATATGATCTACTATATAGACCAGGGTCCATCACCACTACATATGATCTACTACTATATAGACCAGGGTCCATCACCACTACATATGATCTACTATATAGACCAGGGTCCATCACCACTACATATGATCTACTATATAGACCAGGGTCCATCACCACTACATATGATCTACTATATAGACCAGGGTCCACCACCACTACATATGATCTACTATATAGACCAGGGTCCATCACCACTACATATGATCTACTACTATATAGACCAGGGTCCATCACCACTACATATGATCTACTATATAGACCAGGGTCCATCACCACTACATATGATCTACTACTATATAGACCAGGGTCCATCACCACTACATATGATCTACTATATAGACCAGGGTCCACCACCACTACATATGATCTACTATATAGACCAGGGTCCATCACCACTACATATGATCTACTACTATATAGACCAGGGTCCATCACCACTACATATGATCTACTATATAGACCAGGGTCCATCACCACTACATATGATCTACTATATAGACCAGGGTCCATCACCACTACATATGATCTACTACTATATAGACCAGGGTCCATCACCACTACATATGATCTACTACTATATAGACCAGGGTCCATCACCACTACATATGATCTACTATATAGACCAGGGTCCATCACCACTACATATGATCTACTACTATATAGACCAGGGTCCATCACCACTACATATGATCTACTACTATATAGACCAGGGTCCATCACCACTACATATGATCTACTATATAGACCAGGGTCCACCACCACTACATATGATCTACTACTATATAGACCAGGGTCCATCACCACTACATATGATCTACTATATAGACCAGGGTCCACCACCACTACATATGATCTACTATATAGACCAGGGTCCATCACCACTACATATGATCTACTATATAGACCAGGGTCCACCACCACTACATATGATCTACTACTATATAGACCAGGGTCCATCACCACTACATATGATCTACTATATAGACCAGGGTCCATCACCACTACATATGATCTACTACTATATAGACCAGGGTCCACCACCACTACATATGATCTACTATATAGACCAGGGTCCATCACCACTACATATGATCTACTATATAGACCAGGGTCCATCACCACTACATATGATCTACTATATAGACCAGGGTCCATCACCACTACATATGATCTACTATATAGACCAGGGTCCATCACCACTACATATGATCTACTACTATATAGACCAGGGTCCATCACCACTACATATGATCTACTATATAGACCAGGGTCCATCACCACTACATATGATCTACTATATAGACCAGGGTCCATCACCACTACATATGATCTACTACTATATAGACCAGGGTCCATCACCACTACATATGATCTACTACTATATAGACCAGGGTCCATCACCACTACATATGATCTACTATATAGACCAGGGTCCATCACCACTACATATGATCTACTATATAGACCAGGGTCCATCACCACTACATATGATCTACTATATAGACCAGGGTCCATCACCACTACATATGATCTACTACTATATAGACCAGGGTCCACCACCACTACATATGATCTACTACTATATAGACCAGGGTCCACCACCACTACATATGATCTACTATATAGACCAGGGTCCATCACCACTACATATGATCTACTATATAGACCAGGGTCCATCACCACTACATATGATCTACTATATAGACCAGGGTCCATCACCACTACATATGATCTACTACTATATAGACCAGGGTCCACCACCACTACATATGATCTACTATATAGACCAGGGTCCATCACCACTACATATGATCTACTACTATATAGACCAGGGTCCATCACCACTACATATGATCTACTACTATATAGACCAGGGTCCACCACCACTACATATGATCTACTATATAGACCAGGGTCCATCACCACTACATATGATCTACTACTATATAGACCAGGGTCCATCACCACTACATATGATCTACTATATAGACCAGGGTCCATCACCACTACATATGATCTACTATATAGACCAGGGTCCATCACCACTACATATGATCTACTATATAGACCAGGGTCCATCACCACTACATATGATCTACTATATAGACCAGGGTCCACCACCACTACATATGATCTACTACTATATAGACCAGGGTCCATCACCACTACATATGATCTACTATATAGACCAGGGTCCACCACCACTACATATGATCTACTACTATATAGACCAGGGTCCATCACCACTACATATGATCTACTATATAGACCAGGGTCCATCACCACTACATATGATCTACTACTATATAGACCAGGGTCCATCACCACTACATATGATCTACTACTATATAGACCAGGGTCCATCACCACTACATATGATCTACTATATAGACCAGGGTCCATCACCACTACATATGATCTACTATATAGACCAGGGTCCATCACCACTACATATGATCTACTATATAGACCAGGGTCCATCACCACTACATATGATCTACTATATAGACCAGGGTCCACCACCACTACATATGATCTACTATATAGACCAGGGTCCATCACCACTACATATGATCTACTACTATATAGACCAGGGTCCATCACCACTACATATGATCTACTACTATATAGACCAGGGTCCATCACCACTACATATGATCTACTACTATATAGACCAGGGTCCACCACCACTACATATGATCTACTACTATATAGACCAGGGTCCATCACCACTACATATGATCTACTACTATATAGACCAGGGTCCATCACCACTACATATGATCTACTATATAGACCAGGGTCCATCACCACTACATATGATCTACTATATAGACCAGGGTCCATCACCACTACATATGATCTACTATATAGACCAGGGTCCATCACCACTACATATGATCTACTATATAGACCAAGGTCCATCACCACTATATATGATCTACTACTATATAGACCAGGGTCCATCACCACTACATATGATCTACTACTATATAGACCAGGGTCCATCACCACTACATATGATCTACTATATAGACCAGGGTCCATCACCACTACATATGATCTACTATATAGACCAGGGTCCATCACCACTACATATGATCTACTATATAGACCAGGGTCCACCACCACTACATATGATCTACTACTATATAGACCAGGGTCCATCACCACTACATATGATCTACTACTATATAGACCAGGGTCCATCACCACTACATATGATCTACTATATAGACCAGGGTCCATCACCACTACATATGATCTACTACTATATAGACCAGGGTCCACCACCACTACATATGATCTACTATATAGACCAGGGTCCATCACCACTACATATGATCTACTACTATTTAGACCAGGGTCCACCACCACTACATATGATCTACTATATAGACCAGGGTCCATCACCACTACATATGATCTACTATATAGACCAGGGTCCACCACCACTACATATGATCTACTATATAGACCAGGGTCCATCACCACTACATATGATCTACTATATAGACCAGGGTCCATCACCACTACATATGATCTACTATATAGACCAGGGTCCATCACCACTACATATGATCTACTACTATATAGACCAGGGTCCACCACCACTACATATGATCTACTACTATATAGACCAGGGTCCATCACCACTACATATGATCTACTATATAGACCAGGGTCCATCACCACTACATATGATCTACTATATAGACCAGGGTCCACCACCACTACATATGATCTACTACTATATAGACCAGGGTCCATCACCACTACATATGATCTACTATATAGACCAGGGTCCATCACCACTACATATGATCTACTATATAGACCAGGGTCCACCACCACTACATATGATCTACTACTATATAGACCAGGGTCCATCACCACTACATATGATCTACTACTATATAGACCAGGGTCCATCACCACTACATATGATCTACTATATAGACCAGGGTCCACCACCACTACATATGATCTACTATATAGACCAGGGTCCATCACCACTACATATGATCTACTATATAGACCAGGGTCCACCACCACTACATATGATCTACTATATAGACCAGGGTCCACCACCACTACATATGATCTACTACTATATAGACCAGGGTCCATCACCACTACATATGATCTACTACTATATAGACCAGGGTCCATCACCACTACATATGATCTACTACTATATAGACCAGGGTCCACCACCACTACATATGATCTACTATATAGACCAGGGTCCATCACCACTACATATGATCTACTATATAGACCAGGGTCCACCACCACTACATATGATCTACTATATAGACCAGGGTCCATCACCACTACATATGATCTACTATATAGACCAGGGTCCATCACCACTACATATGATCTACTACTATATAGACCAGGGTCCACCACCACTACATATGATCTACTACTATATAGACCAGGGTCCACCACCACTACATATGATCTACTATATAGACCAGGGTCCATCACCACTACATATGATCTACTATATAGACCAGGGTCCACCACCACTACATATGATCTACTACTATATAGACCAGGGTCCATCACCACTACATATGATCTACTATATAGACCAGGGTCCATCACCACTACATATGATCTACTATATAGACCAGGGTCCACCACCACTACATATGATCTACTACTATATAGACCAGGGTCCATCACCACTACATATGATCTACTATATAGACCAGGGTCCACCACCACTACATATGATCTACTATATAGACCAGGGTCCATCACCACTACATATGATCTACTATATAGACCAGGGTCCACCACCACTACATATGATCTACTACTATATAGACCAGGGTCCACCACCACTACATATGATCTACTACTATATAGACCAGGGTCCACCACCACTACATATGATCTACTATATAGACCAGGGTCCACCACCACTACATATGATCTACTATATAGACCAGGGTCCACCACCACTACATATGATCTACTACTATATAGACCAGGGTCCACCACCACTACATATGATCTACTATATAGACCAGGGTCCATCACCACTACATATGATCTACTATATAGACCAGGGTCCACCACCACTACATATGATCTACTACTATATAGACCAGGGTCCATCACCACTACATATGATCTACTATATAGACCAGGGTCCACCACCACTACATATGATCTACTATATAGACCAGGGTCCATCACCACTACATATGATCTACTACTATATAGACCAGGGTCCATCACCACTACATATGATCTACTATATAGACCAGGGTCCATCACCACTACATATGATCTACTATATAGACCAGGGTCCATCACCACTACATATGATCTACTACTATATAGACCAGGGTCCATCACCACTACATATGATCTACTATATAGACCAGGGTCCATCACCACTACATATGATCTACTATATAGACCAGGGTCCATCACCACTACATATGATCTACTATATAGACCAGGGTCCACCACCACTACATATGATCTACTATATAGACCAGGGTCCATCACCACTACATATGATCTACTATATAGACCAGGGTCCATCACCACTACATATGATCTACTATATAGACCAGGGTCCATCACCACTACATATGATCTACTATATAGACCAGGGTCCATCACCACTACATATGATCTACTATATAGACCAGGGTCCATCACCACTACATATGATCTACTATATAGACCAGGGTCCATCACCACTACATATGATCTACTATATAGACCAGGGTCCACCACCACTACATATGATCTACTATATAGACCAGGGTCCACCACCACTACATATGATCTACTACTATAGAGACCAGGGTCCACCACCACTACATATGATCTACTATATAGACCAGGGTCCACCACCACTACATATGATCTACTATATAGACCAGGGTCCACCACCACTACATATGATCTACTATATAGACCAGGGTCCATCACCACTACATATGATCTACTATATAGACCAGGGTCCACCACCACTACATATGATCTACTATATAGACCAGGGTCCATCACCACTACATATGATCTACTATATAGACCAGGGTCCATCACCACTACATATGATCTACTATATAGACCAGGGTCCACCACCACTACATATGATCTACTATATAGACCAGGGTCCACCACCACTACATATGATCTACTACTATATAGACCAGGGTCCATCACCACTACATATGATCTACTATATAGACCAGGGTCCACCACCACTACATATGATCTACTATATAGACCAGGGTCCATCACCACTACATATGATCTACTACTATATAGACCAGGGTCCACCACCACTACATATGATCTACTACTATATAGACCAGGGTCCATCACCACTACATATGATCTACTATATAGACCAGGGTCCATCACCACTACATATGATCTACTATATAGACCAGGGTCCATCACCACTACATATGATCTACTATATAGACCAGGGTCCACCACCACTACATATGATCTACTACTATATAGACCAGGGTCCATCACCACTACATATGATCTACTATATAGACCAGGGTCCATCACCACTACATATGATCTACTATATAGACCAGGGTCCACCACCACTACATATGATCTACTACTATATAGACCAGGGTCCACCACCACTACATATGATCTACTATATAGACCAGGGTCCATCACCACTACATATGATCTACTACTATATAGACCAGGGTCCACCACCACTACATATGATCTACTATAGAGACCAGGGTCCATCACCACTACATATGATCTACTACTATATAGACCAGGGTCCACCACCACTACATATGATCTACTATATAGACCAGGGTCCACCACCACTACATATGATCTACTACTATATAGACCAGGGTCCATCACCACTACATATGATCTACTATATAGACCAGGGTCCACCACCACTACATATGATCTACTATATAGACCAGGGTCCATCACCACTACATATGATCTACTACTATATAGACCAGGGTCCATCACCACTACATATGATCTACTATATAGACCAGGGTCCACCACCACTACATATGATCTACTATATAGACCAGGGTCCATCACCACTACATATGATCTACTATATAGACCAGGGTCCACCACCACTACATATGATCTACTATATAGACCAGGGTCCATCACCACTACATATGATCTACTATATAGACCAGGGTCCATCACCACTACATATGATCTACTATATAGACCAGGGTCCACCACCACTACATATGATCTACTACTATATAGACCAGGGTCCATCACCACTACATATGATCTACTATATAGACCAGGGTCCATCACCACTACATATGATCTACTATATAGACCAGGGTCCATCACCACTACATATGATCTACTATATAGACCAGGGTCCACCACCACTACATATGATCTACTATATAGACCAGGGTCCATCACCACTACATATGATCTACTATATAGACCAGGGTCCACCACCACTACATATGATCTACTATATAGACCAGGGTCCATCACCACTACATATGATCTACTATATAGACCAGGGTCCACCACCACTACATATGATCTACTACTATATAGACCAGGGTCCATCACCACTACATATGATCTACTACTATAGAGACCAGGGTCCACCACCACTACATATGATCTACTACTATATAGACCAGGGTCCATCACCACTACATATGATCTACTATATAGACCAGGGTCCACCACCACTACATATGATCTACTATATAGACCAGGGTCCATCACCACTACATATGATCTACTATATAGACCAGGGTCCACCACCACTACATATGATCTACTATATAGACCAGGGTCCATCACCACTACATATGATCTACTACTATATAGACCAGGGTCCATCACCACTACATATGATCTACTATATAGACCAGGGTCCATCACCACTACATATGATCTACTATATAGACCAGGGTCCACCACCACTACATATGATCTACTATATAGACCAGGGTCCATCACCACTACATATGATCTACTATATAGACCAGGGTCCATCACCACTACATATGATCTACTATATAGACCAGGGTCCACCACCACTACATATGATCTACTATATAGACCAGGGTCCATCACCACTACATATGATCTACTATATAGACCAGGGTCCATCACCACTACATATGATCTACTACTATATAGACCAGGGTCCATCACCACTACATATGATCTACTATATAGACCAGGGTCCACCACCACTACATATGATCTACTATATAGACCAGGGTCCATCACCACTACATATGATCTACTACTATATAGACCAGGGTCCACCACCACTACATATGATCTACTATATAGACCAGGGTCCATCACCACTACATATGATCTACTATATAGACCAGGGTCCATCACCACTACATATGATCTACTATATAGACCAGGGTCCACCACCACTACATATGATCTACTACTATATAGACCAGGGTCCACCACCACTACATATGATCTACTATATAGACCAGGGTCCATCACCACTACATATGATCTACTATATAGACCAGGGTCCACCACCACTACATATGATCTACTATATAGACCAGGGTCCATCACCACTACATATGATCTACTATATAGACCAGGGTCCATCACCACTACATATGATCTACTATATAGACCAGGGTCCACCACCACTACATATGATCTACTATATAGACCAGGGTCCATCACCACTACATATGATCTACTATATAGACCAGGGTCCATCACCACTACATATGATCTACTATATAGACCAGGGTCCATCACCACTACATATGATCTACTATATAGACCAGGGTCCACCACCACTACATATGATCTACTATATAGACCAGGGTCCATCACCACTACATATGATCTACTATATAGACCAGGGTCCATCACCACTACATATGATCTACTATATAGACCAGGGTCCATCACCACTACATATGATCTACTATATAGACCAGGGTCCACCACCACTACATATGATCTACTACTATATAGACCAGGGTCCATCACCACTACATATGATCTACTATATAGACCAGGGTCCACCACCACTACATATGATCTACTATATAGACCAGGGTCCATCACCACTACATATGATCTACTATATAGACCAGGGTCCATCACCACTACATATGATCTACTACTATATAGACCAGGGTCCACCACCACTACATATGATCTACTACTATATAGACCAGGGTCCACCACCACTACATATGATCTACTACTATATAGACCAGGGTCCATCACCACTACATATGATCTACTATATAGACCAGGGTCCACCACCACTACATATGATCTACTATATAGACCAGGGTCCATCACCACTACATATGATCTACTATATAGACCAGGGTCCATCACCACTACATATGATCTACTACTATATAGACCAGGGTCCACCACCACTACATATGATCTACTATATAGACCAGGGTCCATCACCACTACATATGATCTACTATATAGACCAGGGTCCACCACCACTACATATGATCTACTATATAGACCAGGGTCCACCACCACTACATATGATCTACTATATAGACCAGGGTCCATCACCACTACATATGATCTACTATATAGACCAGGGTCCACCACCACTACATATGATCTACTATATAGACCAGGGTCCATCACCACTACATATGATCTACTATATAGACCAGGGTCCATCACCACTACATATGATCTACTATATAGACCAGGGTCCATCACCACTACATATGATCTACTATATAGACCAGGGTCCACCACCACTACATATGATCTACTACTATATAGACCAGGGTCCATCACCACTACATATGATCTACTATATAGACCAGGGTCCACCACCACTACATATGATCTACTATATAGACCAGGGTCCATCACCACTACATATGATCTACTACTATATAGACCAGGGTCCACCACCACTACATATGATCTACTACTATATAGACCAGGGTCCATCACCACTACATATGATCTACTATATAGACCAGGGTCCATCACCACTACATATGATCTACTATATAGACCAGGGTCCATCACCACTACATATGATCTACTATATAGACCAGGGTCCATCACCACTACATATGATCTACTACTATATAGACCAGGGTCCATCACCACTACATATGATCTACTATATAGACCAGGGTCCATCACCACTACATATGATCTACTATATAGACCAGGGTCCACCACCACTACATATGATCTACTACTATATAGACCAGGGTCCACCACCACTACATATGATCTACTATATAGACCAGGGTCCATCACCACTACATATGATCTACTACTATATAGACCAGGGTCCACCACCACTACATATGATCTACTATATAGACCAGGGTCCATCACCACTACATATGATCTACTACTATATAGACCAGGGTCCACCACCACTACATATGATCTACTACTATATAGACCAGGGTCCATCACCACTACATATGATCTACTATATAGACCAGGGTCCATCACCACTACATATGATCTACTATATAGACCAGGGTCCACCACCACTACATATGATCTACTATATAGACCAGGGTCCACCACCACTACATATGATCTACTATATAGACCAGGGTCCATCACCACTACATATGATCTACTACTATATAGACCAGGGTCCATCACCACTACATATGATCTACTATATAGACCAGGGTCCACCACCACTACATATGATCTACTATATAGACCAGGGTCCATCACCACTACATATGATCTACTACTATATAGACCAGGGTCCACCACCACTACATATGATCTACTATATAGACCAGGGTCCATCACCACTACATATGATCTACTATATAGACCAGGGTCCATCACCACTACATATGATCTACTATATAGACCAGGGTCCACCACCACTACATATGATCTACTACTATATAGACCAGGGTCCACCACCACTACATATGATCTACTATATAGACCAGGGTCCATCACCACTACATATGATCTACTATATAGACCAGGGTCCACCACCACTACATATGATCTACTATATAGACCAGGGTCCATCACCACTACATATGATCTACTATATAGACCAGGGTCCATCACCACTACATATGATCTACTATATAGACCAGGGTCCACCACCACTACATATGATCTACTATATAGACCAGGGTCCACCACCACTACATATGATCTACTATATAGACCAGGGTCCACCACCACTACATATGATCTACTATATAGACCAGGGTCCATCACCACTACATATGATCTACTATATAGACCAGGGTCCATCACCACTACATATGATCTACTATATAGACCAGGGTCCACCACCACTACATATGATCTACTATATAGACCAGGGTCCATCACCACTACATATGATCTACTATATAGACCAGGGTCCATCACCACTACATATGATCTACTATATAGACCAGGGTCCACCACCACTACATATGATCTACTATATAGACCAGGGTCCACCACCACTACATATGATCTACTACTATATAGACCAGGGTCCATCACCACTACATATGATCTACTATATAGACCAGGGTCCACCACCACTACATATGATCTACTATATAGACCAGGGTCCATCACCACTACATATGATCTACTATATAGACCAGGGTCCATCACCACTACATATGATCTACTACTATATAGACCAGGGTCCACCACCACTACATATGATCTACTACTATATAGACCAGGGTCCACCACCACTACATATGATCTACTATATAGACCAGGGTCCATCACCACTACATATGATCTACTATATAGACCAGGGTCCACCACCACTACATATGATCTACTATATAGACCAGGGTCCATCACCACTACATATGATCTACTATATAGACCAGGGTCCATCACCACTACATATGATCTACTACTATATAGACCAGGGTCCACCACCACTACATATGATCTACTATATAGACCAGGGTCCATCACCACTACATATGATCTACTATATAGACCAGGGTCCACCACCACTACATATGATCTACTATATAGACCAGGGTCCATCACCACTACATATGATCTACTATATAGACCAGGGTCCACCACCACTACATATGATCTACTATATAGACCAGGGTCCATCACCACTACATATGATCTACTATATAGACCAGGGTCCATCACCACTACATATGATCTACTATATAGACCAGGGTCCATCACCACTACATATGATCTACTATATAGACCAGGGTCCATCACCACTACATATGATCTACTATATAGACCAGGGTCCACCACCACTACATATGATCTACTACTATATAGACCAGGGTCCATCACCACTACATATGATCTACTACTATATAGACCAGGGTCCATCACCACTACATATGATCTACTATATAGACCAGGGTCCACCACCACTACATATGATCTACTATATAGACCAGGGTCCATCACCACTACATATGATCTACTATATAGACCAGGGTCCACCACCACTACATATGATCTACTACTATATAGACCAGGGTCCATCACCACTACATATGATCTACTACTATATAGACCAGGGTCCACCACCACTACATATGATCTACTACTATATAGACCAGGGTCCATCACCACTACATATGATCTACTACTATATAGACCAGGGTCCATCACCACTACATATGATCTACTATATAGACCAGGGTCCATCACCACTACATATGATCTACTACTATATAGACCAGGGTCCATCACCACTACATATGATCTACTATATAGACCAGGGTCCACCACCACTACATATGATCTACTATATAGACCAGGGTCCACCACCACTACATATGATCTACTACTATATAGACCAGGGTCCATCACCACTACATATGATCTACTATATAGACCAGGGTCCACCACCACTACATATGATCTACTATATAGACCAGGGTCCATCACCACTACATATGATCTACTACTATATAGACCAGGGTCCACCACCACTACATATGATCTACTACTATATAGACCAGGGTCCATCACCACTACATATGATCTACTATATAGACCAGGGTCCATCACCACTACATATGATCTACTACTATATAGACCAGGGTCCATCACCACTACATATGATCTACTACTATATAGACCAGGGTCCATCACCACTACATATGATCTACTACATATAGACCAGGGTCCACCACCACTACATATGATCTACTACTATATAGACCAGGGTCCATCACCACTACATATGATCTACTATATAGACCAGGGTCCACCACCACTACATATGATCTACTATATAGACCAGGGTCCATCACCACTACATATGATCTACTACTATATAGACCAGGGTCCATCACCACTACATATGATCTACTACTATATAGACCAGGGTCCATCACCACTACATATGATCTACTATATAGACCAGGGTCCATCACCACTACATATGATCTACTACTATATAGACCAGGGTCCATCACCACTACATATGATCTACTATATAGACCAGGGTCCATCACCACTACATATGATCTACTATATAGACCAGGGTCCACCACCACTACATATGATCTACTACTATATAGACCAGGGTCCATCACCACTACATATGATCTACTATATAGACCAGGGTCCATCACCACTACATATGATCTACTATATAGACCAGGGTCCACCACCACTACATATGATCTACTACTATATAGACCAGGGTCCATCACCACTACATATGATCTACTATATAGACCAGGGTCCATCACCACTACATATGATCTACTATATAGACCAGGGTCCACCACCACTACATATGATCTACTATATAGACCAGGGTCCATCACCACTACATATGATCTACTATATAGACCAGGGTCCATCACCACTACATATGATCTACTATATAGACCAGGGTCCATCACCACTACATATGATCTACTACTATATAGACCAGGGTCCACCACCACTACATATGATCTACTACTATATAGACCAGGGTCCATCACCACTACATATGATCTACTATATAGACCAGGGTCCATCACCACTACATATGATCTACTACTATATAGACCAGGGTCCATCACCACTACATATGATCTACTATATAGACCAGGGTCCACCACCACTACATATGATCTACTATATAGACCAGGGTCCATCACCACTACATATGATCTACTATATAGACCAGGGTCCACCACCACTACATATGATCTACTACTATATAGACCAGGGTCCACCACCACTACATATGATCTACTATATAGACCAGGGTCCATCACCACTACATATGATCTACTATATAGACCAGGGTCCACCACCACTACATATGATCTACTATATAGACCAGGGTCCATCACCACTACATATGATCTACTATATAGACCAGGGTCCACCACCACTACATATGATCTACTACTATATAGACCAGGGTCCATCACCACTACATATGATCTACTATATAGACCAGGGTCCACCACCACTACATATGATCTACTATATAGACCAGGGTCCATCACCACTACATATGATCTACTATATAGACCAGGGTCCATCACCACTACATATGATCTACTATATAGACCAGGGTCCACCACCACTACATATGATCTACTATATAGACCAGGGTCCACCACCACTACATATGATCTACTATATAGACCAGGGTCCATCACCACTACATATGATCTACTATATAGACCAGGGTCCATCACCACTACATATGATCTACTACTATATAGACCAGGGTCCACCACCACTACATATGATCTACTATATAGACCAGGGTCCATCACCACTACATATGATCTACTACTATATAGACCAGGGTCCACCACCACTACATATGATCTACTACTATATAGACCAGGGTCCATCACCACTACATATGATCTACTATATAGACCAGGGTCCATCACCACTACATATGATCTACTACTATATAGACCAGGGTCCACCACCACTACATATGATCTACTACTATATAGACCAGGGTCCACCACCACTACATATGATCTACTATATAGACCAGGGTCCATCACCACTACATATGATCTACTACTATATAGACCAGGGTCCACCACCACTACATATGATCTACTATATAGACCAGGGTCCATCACCACTACATATGATCTACTACTATATAGACCAGGGTCCACCACCACTACATATGATCTACTATATAGACCAGGGTCCACCACCACTACATATGATCTACTACTATATAGACCAGGGTCCACCACCACTACATATGATCTACTACTATATAGACCAGGGTCCATCACCACTACATATGATCTACTACTATATAGACCAGGGTCCACCACCACTACATATGATCTACTACTATATAGACCAGGGTCCATCACCACTACATATGATCTACTATATAGACCAGGGTCCATCACCACTACATATGATCTACTATATAGACCAGGGTCCACCACCACTACATATGATCTACTATATAGACCAGGGTCCATCACCACTACATATGATCTACTATATAGACCAGGGTCCATCACCACTACATATGATCTACTATATAGACCAGGGTCCATCACCACTACATATGATCTACTATATAGACCAGGGTCCATCACCACTACATATGATCTACTATATAGACCAGGGTCCATCACCACTACATATGATCTACTACTATATAGACCAGGGTCCACCACCACTACATATGATCTACTATATAGACCAGGGTCCATCACCACTACATATGATCTACTATATAGACCAGGGTCCATCACCACTACATATGATCTACTATATAGACCAGGGTCCATCACCACTACATATGATCTACTATATAGACCAGGGTCCACCACCACTACATATGATCTACTATATAGACCAGGGTCCATCACCACTACATATGATCTACTATATAGACCAGGGTCCATCACCACTACATATGATCTACTACTATATAGACCAGGGTCCATCACCACTACATATGATCTACTATATAGACCAGGGTCCATCACCACTACATATGATCTACTACTATATAGACCAGGGTCCACCACCACTACATATGATCTACTATATAGACCAGGGTCCATCACCACTACATATGATCTACTATATAGACCAGGGTCCACCACCACTACATATGATCTACTACTATATAGACCAGGGTCCATCACCACTACATATGATCTACTATATAGACCAGGGTCCATCACCACTACATATGATCTACTATATAGACCAGGGTCCACCACCACTACATATGATCTACTACTATATAGACCAGGGTCCATCACCACTACATATGATCTACTATATAGACCAGGGTCCATCACCACTACATATGATCTACTATATAGACCAGGGTCCACCACCACTACATATGATCTACTATATAGACCAGGGTCCATCACCACTACATATGATCTACTATATAGACCAGGGTCCACCACCACTACATATGATCTACTACTATATAGACCAGGGTCCACCACCACTACATATGATCTACTATATAGACCAGGGTCCATCACCACTACATATGATCTACTACTATATAGACCAGGGTCCACCACCACTACATATGATCTACTATATAGACCAGGGTCCATCACCACTACATATGATCTACTACTATATAGACCAGGGTCCATCACCACTACATATGATCTACTACTATATAGACCAGGGTCCACCACCACTACATATGATCTACTACTATATAGACCAGGGTCCATCACCACTACATATGATCTACTATATAGACCAGGGTCCACCACCACTACATATGATCTACTACTATATAGACCAGGGTCCATCACCACTACATATGATCTACTATATAGACCAGGGTCCATCACCACTACATATGATCTACTATATAGACCAGGGTCCACCACCACTACATATGATCTACTATATAGACCAGGGTCCATCACCACTACATATGATCTACTATATAGACCAGGGTCCATCACCACTACATATGATCTACTACTATATAGACCAGGGTCCATCACCACTACATATGATCTACTACTATATAGACCAGGGTCCATCACCACTACATATGATCTACTATATAGACCAGGGTCCATCACCACTACATATGATCTACTATATAGACCAGGGTCCATCACCACTACATATGATCTACTATATAGACCAGGGTCCATCACCACTACATATGATCTACTACTATATAGACCAGGGTCCATCACCACTACATATGATCTACTACTATATAGACCAGGGTCCATCACCACTACATATGATCTACTATATAGACCAGGGTCCATCACCACTACATATGATCTACTATATAGACCAGGGTCCATCACCACTACATATGATCTACTACTATATAGACCAGGGTCCACCACCACTACATATGATCTACTATATAGACCAGGGTCCATCACCACTACATATGATCTACTACTATATAGACCAGGGTCCACCACCACTACATATGATCTACTACTATATAGACCAGGGTCCATCACCACTACATATGATCTACTACTATATAGACCAGGGTCCACCACCACTACATATGATCTACTATATAGACCAGGGTCCACCACCACTACATATGATCTACTACTATATAGACCAGGGTCCATCACCACTACATATGATCTACTATATAGACCAGGGTCCATCACCACTACATATGATCTACTATATAGACCAGGGTCCATCACCACTACATATGATCTACTACTATATAGACCAGGGTCCATCACCACTACATATGATCTACTATATAGACCAGGGTCCATCACCACTACATATGATCTACTATATAGACCAGGGTCCATCACCACTACATATGATCTACTATATAGACCAGGGTCCACCACCACTACATATGATCTACTACTATATAGACCAGGGTCCACCACCACTACATATGATCTACTATATAGACCAGGGTCCATCACCACTACATATGATCTACTATATAGACCAGGGTCCATCACCACTACATATGATCTACTATATAGACCAGGGTCCATCACCACTACATATGATCTACTATATAGACCAGGGTCCATCACCACTACATATGATCTACTATATAGACCAGGGTCCATCACCACTACATATGATCTACTACTATATAGACCAGGGTCCACCACCACTACATATGATCTACTATATAGACCAGGGTCCACCACCACTACATATGATCTACTATATAGACCAGGGTCCATCACCACTACATATGATCTACTATATAGACCAGGGTCCACCACCACTACATATGATCTACTATATAGACCAGGGTCCATCACCACTACATATGATCTACTATATAGACCAGGGTCCATCACCACTACATATGATCTACTATATAGACCAGGGTCCATCACCACTACATATGATCTACTACTATATAGACCAGGGTCCACCACCACTACATATGATCTACTATATAGACCAGGGTCCATCACCACTACATATGATCTACTACTATATAGACCAGGGTCCATCACCACTACATATGATCTACTATATAGACCAGGGTCCATCACCACTACATATGATCTACTATATAGACCAGGGTCCATCACCACTACATATGATCTACTATATAGACCAGGGTCCATCACCACTACATATGATCTACTATATAGACCAGGGTCCACCACCACTACATATGATCTACTATATAGACCAGGGTCCATCACCACTACATATGATCTACTACTATAAGACCAGGGTCCATCACCACTACATATGATCTACTACTATATAGACCAGGGTCCATCACCACTACATATGATCTACTATATAGACCAGGGTCCACCACCACTACATATGATCTACTATATAGACCAGGGTCCACCACCACTACATATGATCTACTATATAGACCAGGGTCCATCACCACTACATATGATCTACTACTATATAGACCAGGGTCCACCACCACTACATATGATCTACTATATAGACCAGGGTCCACCACCACTACATATGATCTACTACTATATAGACCAGGGTCCATCACCACTACATATGATCTACTATATAGACCAGGGTCCATCACCACTACATATGATCTACTATATAGACCAGGGTCCACCACCACTACATATGATCTACTATATAGACCAGGGTCCACCACCACTACATATGATCTACTATATAGACCAGGGTCCATCACCACTACATATGATCTACTATATAGACCAGGGTCCACCACCACTACATATGATCTACTACTATAGAGACCAGGGTCCACCACCACTACATATGATCTACTATATAGACCAGGGTCCACCACCACTACATATGATCTACTATATAGACCAGGGTCCACCACCACTACATATGATCTACTACTATATAGACCAGGGTCCACCACCACTACATATGATCTACTACTATATAGACCAGGGTCCATCACCACTACATATGATCTACTATATAGACCAGGGTCCACCACCACTACATATGATCTACTATATAGACCAGGGTCCATCACCACTACATATGATCTACTACTATATAGACCAGGGTCCACCACCACTACATATGATCTACTACTATATAGACCAGGGTCCACCACCACTACATATGATCTACTACTATATAGACCAGGGTACATCACCACTACATATGATCTACTATATAGACCAGGGTCCATCACCACTACATATGATCTACTACTATATAGACCAGGGTCCATCACCACTACATATGATCTACTATATAGACCAGGGTCCATCACCACTACATATGATCTACTATATAGACCAGGGTCCACCACCAATACATATGATCTACTACTATATAGACCAGGGTCCATCACCACTACATATGATCTACTACTATATAGACCAGGGTCCATCACCACTACATATGATCTACTATATAGACCAGGGTCCATCACCACTGCATATGATCTACTATAGAGACCAGGGTCCATCACCACTACATATGATCTACTACTATATAGACCAGGGTCCACCACCACTACATATGATCTACTATGTAGACCAGGGTCCATCACCACTACATATGATCTACTACTATATAGACCAGGGTCCATCACCACTACATATGATCTACTATATAGACCAGGGTCCACCACCACTACATATGATCTACTACTATATAGACCAGGGTCCACCACCACTACATATGATCTACTATATAGACCAGGGTCCATCACCACTACATATGATCTACTATATAGACCAGGGTCCACCACCACTACATATGATCTACTATATAGACCAGGGTCCATCACCACTACATATGATCTACTACTATATAGACCAGGGTCCATCACCACTACATATGATCTACTACTATATAGACCAGGGTCCATCACCACTACATATGATCTACTATATAGACCAGGGTCCATCACCACTACATATGATCTACTACTATATAGACCAGGGTCCACCACCACTACATATGATCTACTACTATATAGACCAGGGTCCATCACCACTACATATGATCTACTACTATATAGACCAGGGTCCATCCCCACTACATATGATCTACTATATAGACCAGGGTCCATCACCACTACATATGATCTACTATATAGACCAGGGTCCATCACCACTACATATGATCTACTATATAGACCAGGGTCCATCACCACTACATATGATCTACTACTATATAGACCAGGGTCCACCACCACTACATATGATCTACTACTATATAGACCAGGGTCCATCACCACTACATATGATCTACTATATAGACCAGGGTCCATCACCACTACATATGATCTACTATATAGACCAGGGTCCATCACCACTACATATGATCTACTATATAGACCAGGGTCCATCACCACTACATATGATCTACTATATAGACCAGGGTCCACCACCACTACATATGATCTACTATATAGACCAGGGTCCATCACCACTACATATGATCTACTATATAGACCAGGGTCCACCACCACTACATATGATCTACTATATAGACCAGGGTCCATCACCACTACATATGATCTACTATATAGACCAGGGTCCACCACCACTACATATGATCTACTACTATATAGACCAGGGTCCACCACCACTACATATGATCTACTATATAGACCAGGGTCCATCACCACTACATATGATCTACTACTATATAGACCAGGGTCCACCACCACTACATATGATCTACTACTATATAGACCAGGGTCCACCACCACTACATATGATCTACTATATAGACCAGGGTCCATCACCACTACATATGATCTACTACTATATAGACCAGGGTCCACCACCACTACATATGATCTACTACTATATAGACCAGGGTCCACCACCACTACATATGATCAGGTGTCTGGTATAGGGGGATATAACTAGTAGTGTCTGGTATAGGGGGATATAACTAGTAGTGTCTGCTATAGGGGGATAGAACTAGTAGTGTCTGGTATAGGGGGATAGAACTAGTAGTGTCTGGTATAGAACTAGTAGTGTCTGGTATAGAACTAGTAGTGTCTGGTATAGGGGGATAGAACTAGTAGTGTCTGGTATAGGGGGATAGAACTAGTAGTGTCTGATATAGGGGGATAGAACTAGTAGTGTCTGGTATAGGGGGATAGAACTAGTAGTGTCTGGTATAGGGGGATAGAACTAGTAGTGTCTGGTATTGAACTAGTAGTGTCTGGTATAGAACTAGTAGTGTCTGGTATAGAGCTAGTAGTGTCTGGTATAGAACTAGTAGTGTCTGGTATAGGGGGATATAACTAGTAGTGTCTGGTATAGGGGGATAGAATTAGTAGTGTCTGGTATAGGGGGATAGAACTAGTAGTGTCTGGTATAGGGGGATAGAACTAGTAGTGTCTGGTATAGAACTAGTAGTGTCTGGTATAGGGGGATATAACTAGTAGTGTCTGGTATTGAACTAGTAGTGTCTGGTATAGAACTAGTAGTGTCTGGTATAGAACTAGTAGTGTCTGGTATAGAACTAGTAGTGTCTGGTATAGGGGGATAGAACTGGTAGTGTCTGGTATAGGGGGATAGAACTAGTAGTGTCTGGTATAGGGGGATAGAACTAGTAGTGTCTGGTATAGGGGGATAGAACTAGTAGTGTCTGGTATAGAACTAGTAGTGTCTGGGATAGAACTAGTAGTGTCTGGTATAGGGGGATAGAACTAGTAGTGTCTGGTATAGAACTAGTAGTGTCTGGTATAGGGGGATATAACTAGTAGTGTCTGGTATAGGGGGATAGAACTAGTAGTGTCTGGTATAGAACTAGTAGTGTCTGGGATAGGGGGATATAACTAGTAGTGTCTGGTATAGGGGGATAGAACTAGTAGTGTCTGGTATAGAACTAGTAGTGTCTGGGATAGGGGGATATAACTAGTAGTGTCTGGTATAGAACTAGTAGTGTCTGGGATAGAACTAGTAGTGTCTGGTATAGGGGGATAGAACTGGTAGTGTCTGGTATAGGGGGATAGAACTAGTAGTGTCTGCTATAGGGGGATAGAACTAGTAGTGTCTGGTATAGGGGGATAGAACTAGTAGTGTCTGGTATAGAACTAGTAGTGTCTGGTATAGGGGGATATAACTAGTAGTGTCTGGTATAGGGGGATAGAACTAGTAGTGTCTGGTATAGGGGGATAGAACTAGTAGTGTCTGGTATAGAACTAGTAGTGTCTGGTATAGGGGGATAGAACTAGTAGTGTCTGGTATAGGGGGATATAACTAGTAGTGTCTGGTATAGGGGGATAGAACTAGTAGTGTCTGGTATAGGGGGATAGAACTAGTAGTGTCTGGTATAGGGGGATATAACTAGTAGTGTCTGGTATAGGGGGATAGAACTAGTAGTGTCTGGTATAGAACTAGTAGTGTCTGGTATAGGGGGATAGAACTAGTAGTGTCTGGTATAGGGGGATATAACTAGTAGTGTCTGGTATAGGGGGATAGAACTAGTAGTGTCTGGTATAGGGGGATAGAACTAGTAGTGTCTGGTATAGAACTAGTAGTGTCTGGTATAGGGGGATAGAACTAGTAGTGTCTGGTATAGGGGGATATAACTAGTAGTGTCTGGTATAGGGGGATAGAACTAGTAGTGTCTGGTATAGGGGGATATAACTAGTAGTGTCTGGTATAGGGGGATAGAACTAGTAGTGTCTGGTATAGGGGGATAGAACTAGTAGTGTCTGGTATAGAACTAGTAGTGTCTGGTATAGGGGGATATAACTAGTAGTGTCTGGTATAGGGGGATATAACTAGTAGTGTCTGGTATAGGGGGATAGAACTAGTAGTGTCTGATATAGGGGGATATAACTAGTAGTGTCTGGTATAGGGGGATAGAACTAGTAGTGTCTGGTATAGGGGGATAGAACTAGTAGTGTCTGGTATAGGGGGATAGAACTAGTAGTGTCTGGTATAGGGGGATATAACTAGTAGTGTCTGGTATAGGGGGATAGAACTAGTAGTGTCTGGTATAGGGGGATATAACTAGTAGTGTCTGGTATAGGGGGATATAACTAGTAGTGTCTGGTATAGGGGGATATAACTAGTAGTGTCTGGTATAGGGGGATAGAACTAGTAGTGTCTGGTATACGGGGATAGAACTAGTAGTGTCTGGTATAGGGGGATAGAACTAGTAGTGTCTGGTATAGGGGGATAGAACTAGTAGTGTCTGGTACAGGGGGATATAACTAGTAGTGTCTGGTATAGGGGGATATAACTAGTAGTGTCTGGTATAGGGGGATATAACTAGTAGTGTCTGGTATAGGGGGATAGAACTAGTAGTGTCTGGTATACGGGGATAGAACTAGTAGTGTCTGGTATAGGGGGATAGAACTAGTAGTGTCTGGTATAGGGGGATAGAACTAGTAGTGTCTGGTATAGGGGGATAGAACTAGTAGTGTCTGGTATAGGGGGATATAACTAGTAGTGTCTGGTATAGGGGGATAGAACTAGTAGTGTCTGGTATAGAACTAGTAGTGTCTGGTATAGAACTAGTAGTGTCGGGTATAGAACTATTAGTGTCTGGTATAGGGGGATAGAACTAGTAGTGTCTGGTATAGGGGGAAAGAACTAGTAGTGTCTGGTATAGGGGGATAGAACCAGTAGTGTCTGGTATAGGGGGATAGAACTAGTAGTGTCTGGTATAGAACTAGTAGTGTCTGGTATAGAACTAGTAGTGTCTGGTATAGAACTAGTAGTGTCTGGTATAGGGGGATAGAACTAGTAGTGTCTGGTATAGGGGGATAGAACTAGTAGTGTCTGGTATAGGGGGATAGAACTAGTAGTGTCTGGTATAGGGGGATAGAACTAGTAGTGTCTGATATAGGGGGATATAACTAGTAGTGTCTGGTATAGGGGGATAGAACTAGTAGTGTCTGGTATAGGGGGATAGAACTAGTAGTGTCTGGTATAGGGGGATAGAACTAGTAGTGTCTGGTATAGGGGGATAGAACTAGTAGTGTCTGGTATAGGGGGATAGAACTAGTAGTGTCTGGTATAGGGGGATAGAACTAGTAGTGTCTGGTATTGAACTAGTAGTGTCTGGTATAGGGGGATAGAACTGGTAGTGTCTGGTATAGGG
Source organism: Salvelinus fontinalis (assembly GCF_029448725.1). Taxonomy (NCBI): domain Eukaryota; kingdom Metazoa; phylum Chordata; class Actinopteri; order Salmoniformes; family Salmonidae; genus Salvelinus; species Salvelinus fontinalis. The sequence goes on along the minus strand of NC_074675.1, from coordinate 59,754,088 downwards.
GGATAGAACTAGTAGTGTCTGGTATAGGGGGATAGAACTAGTAGTGTCTGGTATAGGGGGATAGAACTAGTAGTGTCTGGTATAGAACTAGTAGTGTCTGGGATAGAACTAGTAGTGTCTGGTATAGAACTAGTAGTGTCTGGGATAGAACTAGTAGTGTCTGGTATAGGGGGATAGAACTAGTAGTGTCTGGTATAGGGGGATAGAACTAGTAGTGTCTGGTATAGGGGGATAGAACTAGTAGTGTCTGGTATAGGGGGATAGAACTAGTAGTGTCTGGTATAGGGGGAAAGAACTAGTAGTGTCTGGTATAGGGGGATAGAACTAGTAGTGTCTGGTATAGGGGGATAGAACTAGTAGTGTCTGGTATTGAACTAGTAGTGTCTGGGATAGAACTAGTAGTGTCTGGTATAGGGGGATAGAACTAGTAGTGTCTGGTATAGGGGGATAGAACTAGTAGTGTCTGGTATAGGGGGATAGAACTAGTAGTGTCTGGTATAGGGGGATAGAACTAGTAGTGTCTGGTATAGAACTAGTAGTGTCTGGTATAGGGGGATAGAACTAGTAGTGTCTGGTATAGGGGGATAGAACTAGTAGTGTCTGGTATACGGGGATAGAACTAGTAGTGTCTGGGATAGAACCAGTAGTGTCTGGTATAGGGGGATAGAACTAGTAGTGTCTGGTATAGAACTAGTAGTGTCTGGTATAGAACTAGTAGTGTCTGGTATAGGGGAATAGAACTGGTAGTGTCTGGTATAGGGGGATAGAACTAGTAGTGTCTGGTATAGAACTAGTAGTGTCTGGTATAGGGGGATAGAACTAGTAGTGTCTGGTATAGGGGGATAGAACTAGTAGTGTCTGGTATAGGGGGATAGAACTAGTAGTGTCTGGTATAGGGGGATAGAACTAGTAGTGTCTGGTATTGAACTAGTAGTGTCTGGTTTAGGGGGATATAACTACTAGTGTCTGGTATAGGGGGATAGAACTAGTAGTGTCTGGTATAGGGGGATAGAACTAGTAGTGTCTGGTATAGGGGGATAGGACTAGTAGTGTCTGGTATAGGGGGATAGAACTAGTAGTGTCTGGTATAGGGGGATAGAACTAGTAGTGTCTGGTATAGGGGGATAGAACTAGTAGTGTCTGGTATAGGGGGATAGAACTAGTAGTGTCTGGTATTGAACTAGTAGTGTCTGGTATAGGGGGATAGAACTAGTAGTGTCTGGTATAGGGGGATAGAACTAGTAGTGTCTGGTATAGGGGGATAGAACTAGTAGTGTCTGGTATAGGGGGATAGAACTAGTAGTGTCTGGTATAGGGGGATAGAACTAGTAGTGTCTGGTATAGGGGGATAGAACTAGTAGTGTCTGGTATAGGGGGATAGAACTAGTAGTGTCTGGTATAGGGGGATAGAACTAGTAGTGTCTGGTATAGGGGGATAGAACTAGTAGTGTCTGGTATAGGGGGATATAACTAGTAGTGTCTGGTATAGGGGGATAGAACTAGTAGTGTCTGGTATAGGGGGATAGAACTAGTAGTGTCTGGTATAGGGGGATAGAACTAGTAGTGTCTGGTATAGGGGGATAGAACTAGTAGTGTCTGGTATAGGGGGATAGAACTAGTAGTGTCTGGTATAGGGGGATATAACTAGTAGTGTCTGGTATAGGGGGATAGAACTAGTAGTGTCTGGTATACGGGGATAGAACTAGTAGTGTCTGGTATAGGGGGATAGAACTAGTAGTGTCTGGTATAGGGGGATAGAACTAGTAGTGTCTGGTATAGGGGGATATAACTAGTAGTGTCTGGTATAGAACTAGTAGTGTCTGGTATAGAACTAGTCGTGTCTGGTATAGAACTAGTAGTGTCTGGTATAGAACTAGTAGTGTCTGGTATAGGGGGATAGAACTAGTAGTGTCTGGTATAGGGGGATAGAACTAGTAGTGTCTGGTATAGGGGGATAGAACTAGTAGTGTCTGGTATAGGGGGATAGAACTAGTAGTGTCTGGTATAGGGGGATATAACTAGTAGTGTCTGGTATAGGGGGATAGAACTAGTAGTGTCTGGTATAGGGGGATATAACTAGTAGTGTCTGGTATAGGGGGATATAACTAGTAGTGTCTGGTATAGGGGGATAGAACTAGTAGTGTCTGGGATAGAACTAGTAGTGTCTGGTATAGGGGGATAGAACTAGTAGTGTCTGGTATAGGGGGATATAACTAGTAGTGTCTGGTATAGGGGGATAGAACTAGTAGTGTCTGGTATAGGGGGATAGAACTAGTAGTGTCTGGTATAGGGGGATATAACTAGTAGTGTCTGGCATAGGGGGATAGAACTAGTAGTGTCTGGTATAGAACTAGTAGTGTCTGGTATAGAACTAGTAGTGTCTGGTATAGAACTAGTAGTGTCTGGTATAGGGGGATAGAACTGGTAGTGTCTGGTATAGGGGGATAGAACTAGTAGTGTCTGGTATAGGGGGATAGAACTAGTAGTGTCTGGTATAGGGGGATAGAACTAGTAGTGTCTGGTATAGAACTAGTAGTGTCTGGTATAGGGGGATAGAACTAGTAGTGTCTGGTATTGAACTAGTAGTGTCTGGTATAGAACTAGTAGTGTCTGGTATAGAACTAGTAGTGTCTGGTATAGAACTAGTAGTGTCTGGTATAGGGGGATAGAACTGGTAGTGTCTGGTATAGGGGGATAGAACTAGTAGTGTCTGGTATAGGGGGATAGAACTAGTAGTGTCTGGTATAGGGGGATAGAACTAGTAGTGTCTGGTATAGAACTAGTAGTGTCTGGTATAGGGGGATAGAACTAGTAGTGTCTGGTATTGAACTAGTAGTGTCTGGTATAGAACTAGTAGTGTCTGGTATAGAACTAGTAGTGTCTGGTATTGAACTAGTAGTGTCTGGGATAGAACTAGTAGTGTCTGGTATAGAACTAGTAGTGTCTGGGATAGAACTAGTAGTGTCTGGTATAGGGGGATAGAACTAGTAGTGTCTGGTATTGAACTAGTAGTGTCTGGGATAGAACTAGTAGTGTCTGGTATAGGGGGATAGAACTAGTAGTGTCTGGTATAGAACTAGTAGTGTCTGGTATAGGGGGATAGAACTAGTAGTGTCTGGTATAGGGGGATAGAACTAGTAGTGTCTGGTATAGGGGGATAGAACTAGTAGTGTCTGGTATAGGGGGATAGAACTAGTAGTGTCTGGTATAGGGGGATAGAACTAGTAGTGTCTGGTATAGGGGGATAGAACTAGTAGTGTCTGGTATAGGGGGATATAACTAGTAGTGTCTGGTATAGGGGGATAGAACTAGTAGTGTCTAGTATAGTGGGATAGAACTAGTAGTGTCTGGTATACGGGGATAGAACTAGTAGTGTCTGGTATAGGGGGATAGAACTAGTAGTGTCTGGTATAGGGGGATATAACTAGTAGTGTCTGGTATAGGGGGATATAACTAGTAGTGTCTGGTATAGAACTAGTAGTGTCTGGTATAGAACTAGTAGTGTCTGGTATAGAACTAGTAGTGTCGGGTATAGAACTATTAGTGTCTGGTATAGAACTAGTAGTGTCTGGTATAGGGGGATAGAACTAGTAGTGTCTGGTATAGGGGGATAGAACTAGTAGTGTCTGGTATAGGGGGATAGAACTAGTAGTGTCTGATATAGGGGGATATAACTAGTAGTGTCTGGTATACGGGGATAGAACTAGTAGTGTCTGGTATAGGGGGATAGAACTAGTAGTGTCTAGTATAGGGGGATATAACTAGTAGTGTCTGGTATAGGGGGATAGAACTAGTAGTGTCTAATATAGGGGGATAGAACTAGTAGTGTCTGGTATAGGGGGATAGAACTAGTAGTGTCTGGTATAGGGGGATATAACTAGTAGTGTCTGGTATAGGGGGATAGAACTAGTAGTGTCTGGTATAGGGGGATAGAACTAGTAGTGTCTGGTATAGAACTAGTAGTGTCTGGTATAGGGGGATAGAACTAGTAGTGTCTGGTATTGAACTAGTAGTGTCTGGTATAGAACTAGTAGTGTCTGGTATAGAACTAGTAGTGTCTGGTATTGAACTAGTAGTGTCTGGGATAGAACTAGTAGTGTCTGGTATAGGGGGATAGAACTAGTAGTGTCTGGTATTGAACTAGTAGTGTCTGGGATAGAACTAGTAGTGTCTGGTATAGGGGGATAGAACTAGTAGTGTCTGGTATAGAACTAGTAGTGTCTGGTATAGAACTAGTAGTGTCTGGTATAGGGGGATAGAACTAGTAGTGTCTGGTATAGGGGGATAGAACTAGTAGTGTCTGGTATAGGGGGATAGAACTAGTAGTGTCTGGTATAGGGGGATAGAACTAGTAGTGTCTGGTATAGGGGGATAGAACTAGTAGTGTCTGGTATTGAACTAGTAGTGTCTGGGATAGAACTAGTAGTGTCTGGTATAGGGGGATAGAACTAGTAGTGTCTGGTATAGGGGGATAGAACTAGTAGTGTCTGGTATAGGGGGATAGAACTAGTAGTGTCTGGTATAGGGGGATAGAACTAGTAGTGTCTGGTATTGAACTAGTAGTGTCTGGTATAGGGGGATAGAACTAGTAGTGTCTGGTATAGGGGGATAGAACTAGTAGTGTCTGGTATAGGGGGATAGAACTAGTAGTGTCTGGTATAGGGGGATATAACTAGTAGTGTCTGGTATAGGGGGATATAACTAGTAGTGTCTGGTATAGGGGGATATAACTAGTAGTGTCTGGTATAGGGGGATAGAACTAGTAGTGTCTGGTATAGGGGGATAGAACTAGTAGTGTCTGGTATAGGGGGATAGAACTAGTAGTGTCTGGTATAGGGGGATAGAACTAGTAGTGTCTGGTATAGAACTAGTAGTGTCTGGTATAGGGGGATAGAACTAGTAGTGTCTGGTATAGGGGGATAGAACTAGTAGTGTCTGGTATAGGGGGATAGAACTAGTAGTGTCTGGTATAGGGGGATAGAACTAGTAGTGTCTGGTATAGGGGGATAGAACTAGTAGTGTCTGGTATAGGGGGATATAACTAGTAGTGTCTGGTATAGAACTAGTAGTGTCTGGTATAGAACTAGTCGTGTCTGGTATAGAACTAGTAGTGTCTGGTATAGAACTAGTAGTGTCTGGTATAGGGGGATAGAACTAGTAGTGTCTGGTATAGGGGGATAGAACTAGTAGTGTCTGGTATAGGGGGATAGAACTAGTAGTGTCTGGTATAGGGGGATAGAACTAGTAGTGTCTGGTATAGGGGGATAGAACTAGTAGTGTCTGGTATAGGGGGATAGAACTAGTAGTGTCTGGTATAGGGGGATAGAACTAGTAGTGTCTGGGATAGAACTAGTAGTGTCTGGTATAGGGGGATAGAACTAGTAGTGTCTGGGATAGAACTAGTAGTGTCTGGTATAGGGGGATAGAACTAGTAGTGTCTGGTATAGGGGGATAGAACTAGTAGTGTCTGGTATAGGGGGATATAACTAGTAGTGTCTGGTATAGGGGGATAGAACTAGTAGTGTCTGGTATAGGGGGATAGAACTAGTAGTGTCTGGTATAGGGGGATATAACTAGTAGTGTCTGGTATAGGGGGATAGAACTAGTAGTGTCTGGTATAGGGGGATAGAACTAGTAGTGTCTGGTATAGGGGGATATAACTAGTAGTGTCTGGTATAGGGGGATAGAACTAGTAGTGTCTGGTATAGAACTAGTAGTGTCTGGTATAGGGGGATAGAACTAGTAGTGTCTGGTATAGGGGGATAGAACTAGTAGTGTCTGGTATAGGGGGATAGAACTAGTAGTGTCTGGTATAGGGGGATAGAACTAGTAGTGTCTGGTATAGGGGGATAGAACTAGTAGTGTCTGGTATAGGGGGATAGAACTAGTAGTGTCTGGTATAGGGGGATAGAACTAGTAGTGTCTGGTATAGGGGGATATAACTAGTAGTGTCTGGTATACGGGGATATAACTAGTAGTGTCTGGTATAGGGGGATATAACTAGTAGTGTCTGGTATAGGGGGATAGAACTAGTAGTGTCTGGTATAGGGGGATAGAACTAGTAGTGTCTGGTATAGGGGGATATAACTAGTAGTGTCTGGTATAGGGGGATATAACTAGTAGTGTCTGGTATAGGGGGATAGAACTAGTAGTGTCTGGTATAGGGGGATAGAACTAGTAGTGTCTGGTATAGGGGGATAGAACTAGTAGTGTCTGGTATAGGGGGATAGAACTAGTAGTGTCTGGTATAGGGGGATAGAACTAGTAGTGTCTGGTATAGGGGGATAGAACTAGTAGTGTCTGGTATAGGGGGATAGAACTAGTAGTGTCTGGTATAGGGGGATATAACTAGTAGTGTCTGGTATAGGGGGATAGAACTAGTAGTGTCTGGTATAGGGGGATAGAACTAGTAGTGTCTGGTATAGAACTAGTAGTGTCTGGTATAGGGGGATAGAACTAGTAGTGTCTGGTATAGGGGGATATAACTAGTAGTGTCTGGTATAGGGGGATATAACTAGTAGTGTCTGGTATAGGGGGATATAACTAGTAGTGTCTGGTATAGGGGGATAGAACTAGTAGTGTCTGGTATAGGGGGATAGAACTAGTAGTGTCTGGTATAGGGGGATAGAACTAGTAGTGTCTGGTATAGGGGGATATAACTAGTAGTGTCTGGTATAGGGGGATATAACTAGTAGTGTCTGGTATAGAACTAGTAGTGTCTGGTATAGAACTAGTAGTGTCTGGTATAGAACTAGTAGTGTCGGGTATAGAACTAGTAGTGTCTGGTATAGGGGGATAGAACTAGTAGTGTCTGGTATAGGGGGATAGAACTAGTAGTGTCTGGTATAGGGGGATAGAACTAGTAGTGTCTGGTATAGGGGGATAGAACTAGTAGTGTCTGGTATAGGGGGATAGAACTAGTAGTGTCTGGTATAGAACTAGTAGTGTCTGGTATAGGGGGATAGAACTAGTAGTGTCTGGTATAGGGGGATAGAACTAGTAGTGTCTGGTATAGGGGGATAGAACTAGTAGTGTCTGGTATAGAACTAGTAGTGTCTGGTATAGAACTAGTAGTGTCTGGTATAGAACTAGTAGTGTCTGGTATAGGGGAATAGAACTGGTAGTGTCTGGTATAGGGGGATAGAACTAGTAGTGTCTGGTATAGGGGGATATAACTAGTAGTGTCTGGTATAGAACTAGTAGTGTCTGGTATAGGGGGATAGAACTAGTAGTGTCTGGTATAGGGGGATAGAACTAGTAGTGTCTGGTATAGGGGGATAGAACTAGTAGTGTCTGGTATAGAACTAGTAGTGTCTGGTATAGGGGGATAGAACTAGTAGTGTCTGGTATTGAACTAGTAGTGTCTGGTATAGAACTAGTAGTGTTTGGTATAGAACTAGTAGTGTCTGGTATTGAACTAGTAGTGTCTGGGATAGAACTAGTAGTGTCTGGTATAGGGGGATAGAACTAGTAGTGTCTGGTATTGAACTAGTAGTGTCTGGTATAGAACTAGTAGTGTCTGGGATAGAACTAGTAGTGTCTGGTATAGAACTAGTAGTGTCTGGTATAGGGGGATAGAACTAGTAGTGTCTGGTATTGAACTAGTAGTGTCTGGTATAGGGGGATAGAACTAGTAGTGTCTGGTATTGAACTAGTAGTGTCTGGTATAGAACTAGTAGTGTCTGGGATATAACTAGTAGTGTCTGGTATAGGGGGATATAACTAGTAGTGTCTGGTATAGGGGGATAGAACTAGTAGTGTCTGGTATAGGGGGATAGAACTAGTAGTGTCTGGTATTGAACTAGTAGTGTCTGGGATAGAACTAGTAGTGTCTGGTATAGGGGGATAGAACTAGTAGTGTCTGGTATAGGGGGATAGAACTAGTAGTGTCTGGTATAGGGGGATAGAACTAGTAGTGTCTGGTATAGGGGGATAGAACTAGTAGTGTCTGGTATAGGGGGATAGAACTAGTAGTGTCTGGTATAGAACTAGTAGTGTCTGGTATAGGGGGATAGAACTAGTAGTGTCTGGTATAGGGGGATAGAACTAGTAGTGTCTGGTATAGAACTAGTAGTGTCTGGTATAGAACTAGTAGTGTCTGGTATAGGGGGATAGAACTAGTAGTGTCTGGTATAGGGGGATAGAACTAGTAGTGTCTGGTATAGGGGGATAGAACTAGTAGTGTCTGGTATAGGGGGATAGAACTAGTAGTGTCTGGTATAGGGGGATAGAACTAGTAGTGTCTGGTATAGGGGGATAGAACTAGTAGTGTCTGGTATAGGGGGATAGAACTAGTAGTGTCTGGTATAGGGGGATAGAACTAGTAGTGTCTGGTATAGGGGGATAGAACTAGTAGTGTCTGGTATTGAACTAGTAGTGTCTGGTATAGGGGGATAGAACTAGTAGTGTCTGGTATAGGGGGATAGAACTAGTAGTGTCTGGTATAGGGGGATAGAACTAGTAGTGTCTGGTATAGGGGGATAGAACTAGTAGTGTCTGGTATAGGGGGATAGAACTAGTAGTGTCTGGTATAGGGGGATATAACTAGTAGTGTCTGGTATAGGGGGATAGAACTAGTAGTGTCTGGTATAGGGGGATAGAACTAGTAGTGTCTGGTATAGGGGGATATAACTAGTAGTGTCTGGTATAGGGGGATATAACTAGTAGTGTCTGGTATAGGGGGATAGAACTAGTAGTGTCTGGTATAGGGGGATAGAACTAGTAGTGTCTGGTATAGGGGGATAGAACTAGTAGTGTCTGGTATAGGGGGATAGAACTAGTAGTGTCTGGTATAGGGGGATAGAACTAGTAGTGTCTGGTATAGGGGGATAGAACTAGTAGTGTCTGGTATAGAACTAGTAGTGTCTGGTATAGTAACTAGTAGTGTCTGGTATAGAACTAGTAGTGTCTGGTATAGAACTAGTAGTGTCTGGTATAGGGGGATAGAACTAGTAGTGTCTGGTATAGGGGGATAGAACTAGTAGTGTCTGGTATAGGGGGATAGAACTAGTAGTGTCTGGTATAGGGGGATAGAACTAGTAGTGTCTGGTATAGGGGGATAGAACTAGTAGTGTCTGGTATTGAACTAGTAGTGTCTGGTATAGGGGGATAGAACTAGTAGTGTCTGGTATAGAACTAGTAGTGTCTGGTATAGGGGGATAGAACTAGTAGTGTCTGGTATAGGGGGATAGAACTAGTAGTGTCTGGTATAGGGGGATAGAACTAGTAGTGTCTGGTATAGGGGGATAGAACTAGTAGTGTCTGGTATATGAACTAGTAGTGTCTGGTATAGGGGGATAGAACTAGTAGTGTCTGGTATAGGGGGATAGAACTAGTAGTGTCTGGTATAGGGGGATAGAACTAGTAGTGTCTGGTATAGGGGGATAGAACTAGTAGTGTCTGGTATAGGGGGATAGAACTAGTAGTGTCTGGTATAGGGGGATAGAACTAGTAGTGTCTGGTATAGGGGGATAGAACTAGTAGTGTCTGGTATAGGGGGATAGAACTAGTAGTGTCTGGTATAGGGGGATAGAACTAGTAGTGTCTGGTATAGGGGGATAGAACTAGTAGTGTCTGGTATAGGGGGATAGAACTAGTAGTGTCTGGTATAGAACTAGTAGTGTCTGGTATAGAACTAGTAGTGTCTGGTATAGAACTAGTAGTGTCTGGTATAGGGGGATAGAACTAGTAGTGTCTGGTATAGGGGGATAGAACTAGTAGTGTCTGGTATAGGGGGATAGAACTAGTAGTGTCTGGTATAGGGGGATAGAACTAGTAGTGTCTGGTATAGAACTAGTAGTGTCTGGTATAGGGGGATAGAACTAGTAGTGTCTGGTATTGAACTAGTAGTGTCTGGTATAGAACTAGTAGTGTCTGGTATAGAACTAGTAGTGTCTGGTATAGAACTAGTAGTGTCTGGTATAGGGGGATAGAACTAGTAGTGTCTGGTATAGGGGGATAGAACTAGTAGTGTCTGGTATAGGGGGATAGAACTAGTAGTGTCTGGTATAGAACTAGTAGTGTCTGGTATAGGGGGATAGAACTAGTAGTGTCTGGTATTGAACTAGTAGTGTCTGGTATAGAACTAGTAGTGTCTGGTATAGAACTAGTAGTGTCTGGTATTGAACTAGTAGTGTCTGGGATAGAACTAGTAGTGTCTGGTATAGGGGGATAGAACTAGTAGTGTCTGGTATAGGGGGATAGAACTAGTAGTGTCTGGTATAGGGGGATAGAACTAGTAGTGTCTGGTATAGGGGGATAGAACTAGTAGTGTCTGGTATAGAACTAGTAGTGTCTGGTATAGGGGGATAGAACTAGTAGTGTCTGGTATAGGGGGATAGAACTAGTAGTGTCTGGTATAGGGGGATAGAACTAGTAGTGTCTGGTATAGGGGGATAGAACTAGTAGTGTCTGGTATAGGGGGATAGAACTAGTAGTGTCTGGTATAGGGGGATAGAACTAGTAGTGTCTGGTATAGGGGGATAGAACTAGTAGTGTCTGGTATAGGGGGATAGAACTAGTAGTGTCTGGTATAGGGGGATAGAACTAGTAGTGTCTGGTATAGGGGGATAGAACTAGTAGTGTCTGGTATAGGGGGATAGAACTAGTAGTGTCTGGTATAGGGGGATAGAACTAGTAGTGTCTGGTATAGGGGGATAGAACTAGTAGTGTCTGGTATAGGGGGATAGAACTAGTAGTGTCTGGTATAGGGGGATATAACTAGTAGTGTCTGGTATAGGGGGATAGAACTAGTAGTGTCTGGTATAGGGGGATAGAACTAGTAGTGTCTGGTATAGAACTAGTAGTGTCTGGTATAGGGGGATAGAACTAGTAGTGTCTGGTATAGGGGGATATAACTAGTAGTGTCTGGTATAGGGGGATATAACTAGTAGTGTCTGGTATAGAACTAGTAGTGTCTGGTATAGGGGGATAGAACTAGTAGTGTCTGGTATAGGGGGATAGAACTAGTAGTGTCTGGTATAGGGGGATAGAACTAGTAGTGTCTGGTATAGAACTAGTAGTGTCTGGTATAGGGGGATAGAACTAGTAGTGTCTGGTATAGGGGGATAGAACTAGTAGTGTCTGGTATAGGGGGATAGAACTAGTAGTGTCTGGTATAGGGGGATATAACTAGTAGTGTCTGGTATAGGGGGATAGAACTAGTAGTGTCTGGTATAGAACTAGTAGTGTCTGGTATAGGGGGATAGAACTAGTAGTGTCTGGTATAGGGGGATAGAACTAGTAGTGTCTGGTATAGGGGGATAGAACTAGTAGTGTCTGGTATACGGGGATATAACTAGTAGTGTCTGGTATAGGGGGATATAACTAGTAGTGTCTGGTATAGGGGGATATAACTAGTAGTGTCTGGTATACGGGGATATAACTAGTAGTGTCTGGTATAGGGGGATAGAACTAGCAGTGTCTGGTATACGGGGATATAACTAGTAGTGTCTGGTATAGGGGGATAGAACTAGTAGTGTCTGGTATAGGGGGATATAACTAGTAGTGTCTGGTATAGGGGGATAGAACTAGTAGTGTCTGGTATAGGGGGATAGAACTAGTAGTGTCTGGTATAGAACTAGTAGTGTCTGGTATAGGGGGATAGAACTAGTAGTGTCTGGTATAGGGGGATAGAACTAGTAGTGTCTGGTATAGGGGGATAGAACTAGTAGTGTCTGGTATAGGGGGATAGAACTAGTAGTGTCTGGTATAGGGGGATAGAACTAGTAGTGTCTGGTATAGGGGGATATAACTAGTAGTGTCTGGTATAGAACTAGTAGTGTCTGGTATAGAACTAGTAGTGTCTGGTATAGAACTAGTAGTGTCTGGTATAGAACTAGTAGTGTCTGGTATAGAACTAGTAGTGTCTGGTATAGGGGGATAGAACTAGTAGTGTCTGGTATAGGGGGATAGAACTAGTAGTGTCTGGTATAGGGGGATAGAACTAGTAGTGTCTGGTATAGGGGGATAGAACTAGTAGTGTCTGGTATAGGGGGATAGAACTAGTAGTGTCTGGTATAGGGGGATAGAACTAGTAGTGTCTGGTATAGAACTAGTAGTGTCTGGTATAGGGGGATAGAACTAGTAGTGTCTGGTATAGGGGGATAGAACTAGTAGTGTCTGGTATAGAACTAGTAGTGTCTGGTATAGAACTAGTAGTGTCTGGTATAGGGGGATATAACTAGTAGTGTCTGGTATAGAACTAGTAGTGTCTGGTATAGGGGGATAGAACTAGTAGTGTCTGGTATAGGGGGATAGAACTAGTAGTGTCTGGTATAGGGGGATAGAACTAGTAGTGTCTGGTATAGGGGGATAGAACTAGTAGTGTCTGGTATAGAACTAGTAGTGTCTGGTATAGGGGGATAGAACTAGTAGTGTCTGGTATTGAACTAGTAGTGTCTGGTATAGAACTAGTAGTGTCTGGTATAGAACTAGTAGTGTCTGGTATAGAACTAGTAGTGTCTGGTATAGGGGGATAGAACTAGTAGTGTCTGGTATAGGGGGATAGAACTAGTAGTGTCTGGTATAGGGGGATAGAACTAGTAGTGTCTGGTATAGGGGGATAGAACTAGTAGTGTCTGGTATAGAACTAGTAGTGTCTGGTATAGGGGGATAGAACTAGTAGTGTCTGGTATTGAACTAGTAGTGTCTGGTATAGAACTAGTAGTGTCTGGTATAGAACTAGTAGTGTCTGGTATTGAACTAGTAGTGTCTGGGATAGAACTAGTAGTGTCTGGTATAGGGGGATAGAACTAGTAGTGTCTGGTATAGGGGGATAGAACTAGTAGTGTCTGGTATAGGGGGATAGAACTAGTAGTGTCTGGTATAGGGGGATAGAACTAGTAGTGTCTGGTATAGGGGGATAGAACTAGTAGTGTCTGGTATAGGGGGATAGAACTAGTAGTGTCTGGTATAGGGGGATAGAACTAGTAGTGTCTGGTATAGGGGGATAGAACTAGTAGTGTCTGGTATAGGGGGATAGAACTAGTAGTGTCTGGTATAGGGGGATAGAACTAGTAGTGTCTGGTATAGAACTAGTAGTGTCTGGTATAGGGGGATAGAACTAGTAGTGTCTGGTATAGGGGGATAGAACTAGTAGTGTCTGGTATAGGGGGATATAACTAGTAGTGTCTGGTATAGGGGGATATAACTAGTAGTGTCTGGTATAGGGGGATAGAACTAGTAGTGTCTGGTATAGGGGGATAGAACTAGTAGAGTCTGGTATAGAACTAGTAGTGTCTGGTATAGAACTAGTAGTGTCTGGTATAGAACAAGTAGTGTCTGGTATAGAACTAGTAGTGTCTGGTATAGGGGGATAGAACTAGTAGTGTCTGGTATAGGGGGATAGAATTAGTAGTGTCTGGTATAGGGGGATAGAACTAGTAGAGTCTGGTATAGAACTAGTAGTGTCTGGTATAGAACAAGTAGTGTCTGGTATAGAACTAGTAGTGTCTGGTATAGGGGGATAGAACTAGTAGTGTCTGGTATAGGGGGATAGAACTAGTAGTGTCTGGTATAGGGGGATAGAACTAGTAGTGTCTGGTATAGGGGGATAGAACTAGTAGTGTCTGGTATAGGGGGATATAACTAGTAGTGTCTGGTATAGGGGGATAGAACTAGTAGTGTCTGGTATAGGGGGATAGAACTAGTAGTGTCTGGTATAGGGGGATAGAACTAGTAGTGTCTGGTATAGGGGGATATAACTAGTAGTGTCTGGTATAGGGGGATAGAACTAGTAGTGTCTGGTATACGGGGATAGAACTAGTAGTGTCTGGTATAGGGGGATAGAACTAGTAGTGTCTGGTATAGGGGGATAGAACTAGTAGTGTCTGGTATAGGGGGATATAACTAGTAGTGTCTGGTATAGAACTAGTAGTGTCTGGTATAGAACTAGTCGTGTCTGGTATAGAACTAGTAGTGTCTGGTATAGAACTAGTAGTGTCTGGTATAGGGGGATAGAACTAGTAGTGTCTGGTATAGGGGGATAGAACTAGTAGTGTCTGGTATAGGGGGATATAACTAGTAGTGTCTGGTATAGAACTAGTAGTGTCTGGTATAGTACTAGTAGTGTCTGGTATAGAACAAGTAGTGTCTGGTATAGAACTAGTAGTGTCTGGTATAGGGGGATAGAACTAGTAGTGTCTGGTATAGGGGGATAGAACTAGTAGTGTCTGGTATAGGGGGATAGAACTAGTAGTGTCTGGTATAGGGGGATAGAACTAGTAGTGTCTGGTATAGGGGGATAGAACTAGTAGTGTCTGGTATAGGGGGATAGAACTAGTAGTGTCTGGTATAGAACTAGTAGTGTCTGGTATAGAACTAGTAGTGTCTGGTATAGAACTAGTAGTGTCTGGTATAGGGGGATAGAACTGGTAGTGTCTGGTATAGGGGGATAGAACTAGTAGTGTCTGGTATAGGGGGATAGAACTAGTAGTGTCTGGTATAGGGGGATAGAACTAGTAGTGTCTGGTATAGAACTAGTAGTGTCTGGTATAGGGGGATAGAACTAGTAATGTCTGGTATTGAACTAGTAGTGTCTGGTATAGAACTAGTAGTGTCTGGTATAGAACTAGTAGTGTCTGGTATAGAACTAGTAGTGTCTAGTATAGGGGGATAGAACTGGTAGTGTCTGGTATAGGGGGATAGAACTAGTAGTGTCTGGTATAGGGGGATAGAACTAGTAGTGTCTGGTATAGAACTAGTAGTGTCTGGTATAGGGGGATAGAACTAGTAGTGTCTGGTATTGAACTAGTAGTGTCTGGTATAGAACTAGTAGTGTCTGGTATAGAACTAGTAGTGTCTGGTATTGAACTAGTAGTGTCTGGGATAGAACTAGTAGTGTCTGGTATAGGGGGATAGAACTAGTAGTGTCTGGTATAGAACTAGTAGTGTCTGGTATAGAACTAGTAGTGTCTGGTATTGAACTAGTAGTGTCTGGTATAGAACTAGTAGTGTCTGGGATAGAACTAGTAGTGTCTGGTATAGGGGGATAGAACTAGTAGTGTCTGGTATTGAACTAGTAGTGTCTGGTATAGAACTAGTAGTGTCTGGTATAGAACTAGTAGTGTCTGGGATAGAACTAGTAGTGTCTGGTATAGGGGGATAGAACTAGTAGTGTCTGGTATTGAACTAGTAGTGTCTGGTATAGAACTAGTAGTGTCTGGTATAGAACTAGTAGTGTCTGGTATTGAACTAGTAGTGTCTGGTATAGAACTAGTAGTGTCTGGGATAGAACTAGTAGTGTCTGGTATAGGGGGATAGAACTAGTAGTGTCTGGGATAGAACTAGTAGTGTCTGGTATAGAACTAGTAGTGTCTGGTATTGAACTAGTAGTGTCTGGTATAGAACTAGTAGTGTCTGGGATAGAACTAGTAGTGTCTGGTATAGGGGGATAGAACTAGTAGTGTCTGGTATTGAACTAGTAGTGTCTGGTATAGAACTAGTAGTGTCTGGTATAGAACTAGTAGTGTCTGGTATTGAACTAGTAGTGTCTGGTATAGAACTAGTAGTGTCTGGGATAGAACTAGTAGTGTCTGGTATAGGGGGATAGAACTAGTAGTGTCTGGTATAGGGGGATAGAACTAGTAGTGTCTGGTATAGGGGGATAGAACTAGTAGTGTCTGGTATTGAACTAGTAGTGTCTGGTATAGAACTAGTAGTGTCTGGGATAGAACTAGTAGTGTCTGGTATAGGGGGATAGAACTAGTAGTGTCTGGTATTGAACTAGTAGTGTCTGGTATTGAACTAGTAGTGTCTGGGATAGAACTAGTAGTGTCTGGTATAGGGGGATAGAACTAGTAGTGTCTGGTATAGAACTAGTAGTGTCTGGTATAGGGGGATAGAACTAGTAGTGTCTGGTATAGGGGGATAGAACTAGTAGTGTCTGGTATTGAACTAGTAGTGTCTGGTATAGGGGGATAGAACTAGTAGTGTCTGGTATAGGGGGATAGAACTAGTAGTGTCTGGTATAGGGGGATAGAACTAGTAGTGTCTGGTATAGGGGGATAGAACTAGTAGTGTCTGGTATAGGGGGATAGAACTAGTAGTGTCTGGTATAGGGGGATAGAACTAGTAGTGTCTGGTATAGGGGGATAGAACTAGTAGTGTCTGATATAGGGGGATATAACTAGTAGTGTCTGGTATAGGGGGATAGAACTAGTAGTGTCTGGTATAGGGGGATAGAACTAGTAGTGTCTGGTATAGGGGGATAGAACTAGTAGTGTCTGGTATAGGGGGATAGAACTAGTAGTGTCTGGTATTGAACTAGTAGTGTCTGGTATAGGGGGATAGAACTAGTAGTGTCTGGTATAGGGGGATAGAACTAGTAGTGTCTGGTATAGGGGGATAGAACTAGTAGTGTCTGGTATAGGGGGATAGAACTAGTAGTGTCTGGTATAGGGGGATAGAACTAGTAGTGTCTGGTATAGGGGGATAGAACTAGTAGTGTCTGGTATAGGGGGATAGAACTAGTAGTGTCTGATATAGGGGGATATAACTAGTAGTGTCTGGTATAGGGGGATATAACTAGTAGTGTCTGGTATAGGGGGATATAACTAGTAGTGTCTGGTATAGGGGGATAGAACTAGTAGTGTCTGGTATAGAACTAGTAGTGTCTGGTATAGGGGGATAGAACTAGTAGTGTCTGGTATAGGGGGATAGAACTAGTAGTGTCTGGTATAGGGGGATAGAACTAGTAGTGTCTGGTATAGGGGATATAACTAGTAGTGTCTGGTATAGGGGGATAGAACTAGTAGTGTCTGGTATAGAACTAGTAGTATCTCGTATAGGGGGATAGAACTAGTAGTGTCTGGTATAGAACTAGTAGTGTCTGGTATAGGGGGATATAATTAGTAGTGTCTGGTATAGGGGGATAGAACTAGTAGTGTCTGGTATACGGGGATATAACTAGTAGTGTCTGGTATAGGGGGATATAACTAGTAGTGTCTGGTATACGGGGATATAACTAGTAGTGTCTGGTATAGGGAGATAGAACTAGCAGTGTCTGGTATACGGGGATATAACTAGTAGTGTCTGGTATAGGGGGATAGAACTAGTAGTGTCTGGTATAGGGGGATATAACTAGTAGTGTCTGGTATAGGGGGATAGAACTAGTAGTGTCTGGTATAGGGGGATAGAACTAGTAGTGTCTGGTATAGGGGGATAGAACTAGTAGTGTCTGGTATAGGGGGATAGAACTAGTAGTGTCTGGTATAGGGGGATAGAACTAGTAGTGTCTGGTATAGAACTAGTAGTGTCTGGTATAGGGGGATATAACTAGTAGTGTCTGGTATAGGGGGATATAACTAGTAGTGTCTGGTATAGGGGGATAGAACTAGTAGTGTCTGGTATACGGGGATAGAACTAGTAGTGTCTGGTATAGTGGGATAGAACTAGTAGTGTCTGGTATAGGGGGATAGAACTAGTAGTGTCTGGTATAGGGGGATATAACTAGTAGCGTCTGGTATAGAACTAGTAGTGTCTGGTATAGAACTAGTAGTGTCTGGTATAGAACTAGTAGTGTCTGGTATAGAACTAGTAGTGTCTGGTATAGAACTAGTAGTGTCTGGTATAGGGGGATAGAACTGGTAGTGTCTGGTATAGGGGGATAGAACTAGTAGTGTCTGGTATAGGGGGATAGAACTAGTAGTGTCTGGTATAGGGGGATAGAACTAGTAGTGTCTGGTATAGAACTAGTAGTGTCTGGTATAGGGGGATAGAACTAGTAGTGTCTGGTATTGAACTAGTAGTGTCTGGTATAGAACTAGTAGTGTCTGGTATAGAACTAGTAGTGTCTGGTATAGAACTAGTAGTGTCTAGTATAGGGGGATAGAACTGGTAGTGTCTGGTATAGGGGGATAGAACTAGTAGTGTCTGGTATAGGGGGATAGAACTAGTAGTGTCTGGTATAGGGGGATAGAACTAGTAGTGTCTGGTATTGAACTAGTAGTGTCTGGTATAGAACTAGTAGTGTCTGGTATAGAACTAGTAGTGTCTGGTCTTGAACTAGTAGTGTCTGGGATAGAACTAGTAGTGTCTGGTATAGAACTAGTAGTGTCTGGTATAGGGGGATAGAACTAGTAGTGTCTGGTATAGAACTAGTAGTGTCTGGTCTTGAACTAGTAGTGTCTGGGATATAACTAGTAGTGTCTGGTATAGAACTAGTAGTGTCTGGTATAGGGGGATAGAACTAGTAGTGTCTGGTATAGGGGGATAGAACTAGTAGTGTCTGGTATAGGGGGATAGAACTAGTAGTGTCTGGTATAGGGGGATAGAACTAGTAGTGTCTGGTATAGAACTAGTAGTGTCTGGTATAGGGGGATAGAACTAGTAGTGTCTAGTATAGGGGGATAGAACTAGTAGTGTCTGATATAGGGGGATATAACTAGTAGTGTCTGGTATAGGGGGATATAACTAGTAGTGTCTGGTATAGGGGGATATAACTAGTAGTGTCTGGTATAGGGGGATTGAACTAGTAGTGTCTGGTATAGGGGGATAGAACTAGTAGAGTCTGGTATAGAACTAGTAGTGTCTGGTATAGAACTAGTAGTGTCTGGTATAGAACTAGTAGTGTCTGGTATAGGGGGATAGAACTAGTAGTGTCTGGTATAGGGGGATAGAATTAGTAGTGTCTGGTATAGGGGGATAGAACTAGTAGTGTCTGGTATAGGGGGATAGAACTAGTAGTGTCTGGTATAGGGGGATAGAACTAGTAGTGTCTGGTATAGGGGGATAGAACTAGTAGTGTCTGGTATAGGGGGATAGAACTAGTAGTGTCTGGTATAGGGGGATATAACTAGTAGTGTCTGGTATAGGGGGATAGAACTAGTAGTGTCTGGTATACGGGGATAGAACTAGTAGTGTCTGGTATAGGGGGATAGAACTAGTAGTGTCTGGTATAGGGGGATAGAACTAGTAGTGTGTGGTATAGGGGGATATAACTAGTAGTGTCTGGTATAGAACTAGTAGTGTCTGGTATAGAACTAGTCGTGTCTGGTATAGAACTAGTAGTGTCTGGTATAGAACTAGTAGTGTCTGGTATAGGGGGATAGAACTAGTAGTGTCTGGTATAGGGGGATAGAATTACTAGTGTCTGGTATAGGGGGATAGAACTAGTAGTGTCTGGTATAGGGGGATAGAACTAGTAGTGTCTGGTATAGGGGGATAGAACTAGTAGTGTCTGGTATAGGGGGATAGAACTAGTAGTGTCTGGTATAGGGGGATAGAACTAGTAGTGTCTGGTATAGGGGGATAGAACTAGTAGTGTCTGGTATAGGGGGATAGAACTAGTAGTGTCTGGGATAGAACTAGTAGTGTCTGGTATAGGGGGATAGAACTAGTAGTGTCTGGTATAGAACTAGTAGTGTCTGGTATAGGGGGATAGAACTAGTAGTGTCTGGTATAGGGGGATAGAACTAGTAGTGTCTGGTATTGAACTAGTAGTGTCTGGTATAGGGGGATAGAACTAGTAGTGTCTGGTATAGGAGGATAGAACTAGTAGTGTCTGGTATAGAACTAGTAGTGTCTGGTATAGAACTAGTAGTGTCTGGTATAGGGGGATAGAACTAGTAGTGTCTGGTATAGGGGGATAGAACTAGTAGTGTCTGGTATAGGGGGATAGAACTAGTAGTGTCTGGTATAGGGGGATAGAACTAGTAGTGTCTGGTATAGGGGGATAGAACTAGTAGTGTCTGGTATAGGGGGATAGAACTAGTAGTGTCTGGTATTGAACTAGTAGTGTCTGGTATAGGGGGATAGAACTAGTAGTGTCTGGTATAGGGGGATAGAACTAGTAGTGTCTGGTATAGGGGGATAGAACTAGTAGTGTCTGGTATACGGGGATAGAACTAGTAGTGTCTGGTATAGGGGGATAGAACTAGTAGTGTCTGGTATAGGGGGATAGAACTAGTAGTGTCTGGTATAGGGGGATATAACTAGTAGTGTCTGGTATAGAACTAGTAGTGTCTGGTATAGTACTAGTAGTGTCTGGTATAGAACAAGTAGTGTCTGGTATAGAACTAGTAGTGTCTGGTATAGGGGGATAGAACTAGTAGTGTCTGGTATAGGGGGATAGAATTAGTAGTGTCTGGTATAGGGGGATATAACTAGTAGTGTCTGGTATAGGGGGATAGAACTAGTAGTGTCTGGTATAGGGGGATAGAACTAGTAGTGTCTGGTATAGGGGGATAGAACTAGTAGTGTCTGGTATAGAACTAGTAGTGTCTGGTATAGAACTAGTAGTGTCTGGTATAGAACTAGTAGTGTCTGGTATAGGGGGATAGAACTGGTAGTGTCTGGTATAGGGGGATAGAACTAGTAGTGTCTGGTATAGGGGGATAGAACTAGTAGTGTCTGGTATAGGGGAATAGAACTAGTAGTGTCTGGTATAGAACTAGTAGTGTCTGGTATAGGGGGATAGAACTAGTAGTGTCTGGTATTGAACTAGTAGTGTCTGGTATAGAACTAGTAGTGTCTGGTATAGAACTAGTAGTGTCTGGTATAGAACTAGTAGTGTCTAGTATAGGGGGATAGAACTGGTAGTGTCTGGTATAGGGGGATAGAACTAGTAGTGTCTGGTATAGGGGGATAGAACTAGTAGTGTCTGGTATAGGGGGATAGAACTAGTAGTGTCTGGTATAGAACTAGTAGTGTCTGGTATAGGGGGATAGAACTAGTAGTGTCTGGTATTGAACTAGTAGTGTCTGGTATAGAACTAGTAGTGTCTGGTATAGAACTAGTAGTGTCTGGTATTGAACTAGTAGTGTCTGGGATAGAACTAGTAGTGTCTGGTATAGGGGGATAGAACTAGTAGTGTCTGGTATAGGGGGATAGAACTAGTAGTGTCTGGTATAGGGGGATAGAACTAGTAGTGTCTGGTATAGGGGGATAGAACTAGTAGTGTCTGGTATAGGGGGATAGAACTAGTAGTGTCTGGTATAGGGGGATAGAACTAGTAGTGTCTGGTATAGGGGGATAGAACTAGTAGTGTCTGGTATAGGGGGATAGAACTAGTAGTGTCTGGTATACGGGGATAGAGCTAGTAGTGTCTGGTATAGGGGGATATAACTAGTAGTGTCTGCTATAGGGGGATAGAACTAGTAGTGTCTGGTATTGAACTAGTAGTGTCTGGGATAGAACTAGTAGTGTCTGGTATAGGGGGATAGAACTAGTAGTGTCTGGTATAGGGGGATAGAACTAGTAGTGTCTGGTATAGGGGGATAGAACTAGTAGTGTCTGGTATAGGGGGATATAACTAGTAGTGTCTGGTATAGAACTAGTAGTGTCTGGTATAGGGGGATATAACTAGTAGTGTCTGGTATAGAACTAGTAGTGTCTGGTATAGGGGGATATAACTAGTAGTGTCTGGTATAGGGGGATAGAACTAGTAGTGTCTGGTATAGGGGGATAGAACTAGTAGTGTCTGGTATAGGGGGATAGAACTAGTAGTGTCTGGTATTGAACTAGTAGTGTCTGGTATAGAACTAGTAGTGTCTGGTATAGAACTAGTAGTGTCTGGTATTGAACTAGTAGTGTCTGGTATAGAACTAGTAGTGTCTGGTATAGAACTAGTAGTGTCTGGTATAGAACTAGTAGTGTCTGGTATAGGGGGATAGAACTAGTAGTGTCTGGTATAGGGGGATAGAACTAGTAGTGTCTGGTATTGAACTAGTAGTGTCTGGTATAGAACTAGTAGTGTCTGGTATAGGGGGATAGAACTAGTAGTGTCTGGTATAGGGGGATAGAACTAGTAGTGTCTGGTATTGAACTAGTAGTGTCTGGTATAGAACTAGTAGTGTCTGGTATAGAACTAGTAGTGTCTGGTATAGGGGGATAGAACTAGTAGTGTCTGGTATAGGGGGATAGAACTAGTAGTGTCTGGTATAGAACTAGTAGTGTCTGGTATAGGGGGATAGAACTAGTAGTGTCTGGTATAGGGGGATAGAACTAGTAGTGTCTGGTATTGAACTAGTAGTGTCTGGTATAGGGGGATAGAACTAGTAGTGTCTGGTATAGGGGGATAGAACTAGTAGTGTCTGGTATAGGGGGATAGAACTAGTAGTGTCTGGTATACGGGGATATAACTAGTAGTGTCTGGTATAGGGGGATAGAACTAGTAGTGTCTGGTATAGGGGGATAGAACTAGTAGTGTCTGGTATAGGGGGATAGAACTAGTAGTGTCTGGTATAGGGGGATATAACTAGTAGTGTCTGGTATAGGGGGATAGAACTAGTAGTGTCTGGTATAGGGGGATAGAACTAGTAGTGTCTGGTATAGGGGGATAGAACTAGTAGTGTCTGGTATAGGGGGATAGAACTAGTAGTGTCTGGTATTGAACTAGTAGTGTCTGGTATAGGGGGATAGAACTAGTAGTGTCTGGTATAGGGGGATAGAACTAGTAGTGTCTGGTATAGAACTAGTAGTGTCTGGTATAGGGGGATAGAACTAGTAGTGTCTGGTATAGGGGGATAGAACTAGTAGTGTCTGGTATAGGGGGATAGAACTAGTAGTGTCTGGTATAGGGGGATAGAACTAGTAGTGTCTGGTATTGAACTAGTAGTGTCTGGTATAGGGGGATAGAACTAGTAGTGTCTGGTATAGGGGGATAGAACTAGTAGTGTCTGGTATAGGGGGATAGAACTAGTAGTGTCTGGTATTGAACTAGTAGTGTCTGGTATAGGGGGATAGAACTAGTAGTGTCTGGTATAGGGGGATAGAACTAGTAGTGTCTGGTATAGGGGGATAGAACTAGTAGTGTCTGGTATAGGGGGATAGAACTAGTAGTGTCTGGTATAGGGGGATAGAACTAGTAGTGTCTGGTATAGGGGGATAGAACTAGTAGTGTCTGGTATAGGGGGATATAACTAGTAGTGTCTGGTATAGGGGGATATAACTAGTAGTGTCTGGTATAGGGGGATATAACTAGTAGTGTCTGGTATAGGGGGATAGAACTAGTAGTGTCTGGTATAGGGGGATAGAACTAGTAGTGTCTGCTATAGGGGGATAGAACTAGTAGTGTCTGGTATTGAACTAGTAGTGTCTGGGATAGAACTAGTAGTGTCTGGTATAGGGGGATAGAACTAGTAGTGTCTGGTATAGGGGGATAGAACTAGTAGTGTCTGGTATAGGGGGATAGAACTAGTAGTGTCTGGTATAGGGGGATATAACTAGTAGTGTCTGGTATAGAACTAGTAGTGTCTGGTATAGGGGGATATAACTAGTAGTGTCTGGTATAGAACTAGTAGTGTCTGGTATAGGGGGATATAACTAGTAGTGTCTGGTATAGGGGGATAGAACTAGTAGTGTCTGGTATAGGGGGATAGAACTAGTAGTGTCTGGTATAGGGGGATAGAACTAGTAGTGTCTGGTATTGAACTAGTAGTGTCTGGTATAGAACTAGTAGTGTCTGGTATAGAACTAGTAGTGTCTGGTATTGAACTAGTAGTGTCTGGTATAGAACTAGTAGTGTCTGGTATAGAACTAGTAGTGTCTGGTATAGAACTAGTAGTGTCTGGTATAGGGGGATAGAACTAGTAGTGTCTGGTATAGGGGGATAGAACTAGTAGTGTCTGGTATTGAACTAGTAGTGTCTGGTATAGAACTAGTAGTGTCTGGTATAGGGGGATAGAACTAGTAGTGTCTGGTATAGGGGGATAGAACTAGTAGTGTCTGGTATTGAACTAGTAGTGTCTGGTATAGAACTAGTAGTGTCTGGTATAGAACTAGTAGTGTCTGGTATAGGGGGATAGAACTAGTAGTGTCTGGTATAGGGGGATAGAACTAGTAGTGTCTGGTATAGAACTAGTAGTGTCTGGTATAGGGGGATAGAACTAGTAGTGTCTGGTATAGGGGGATAGAACTAGTAGTGTCTGGTATTGAACTAGTAGTGTCTGGTATAGGGGGATAGAACTAGTAGTGTCTGGTATAGGGGGATAGAACTAGTAGTGTCTGGTATAGGGGGATAGAACTAGTAGTGTCTGGTATACGGGGATATAACTAGTAGTGTCTGGTATAGGGGGATAGAACTAGTAGTGTCTGGTATAGGGGGATAGAACTAGTAGTGTCTGGTATAGGGGGATAGAACTAGTAGTGTCTGGTATAGGGGGATATAACTAGTAGTGTCTGGTATAGGGGGATAGAACTAGTAGTGTCTGGTATAGGGGGATAGAACTAGTAGTGTCTGGTATAGGGGGATAGAACTAGTAGTGTCTGGTATAGGGGGATAGAACTAGTAGTGTCTGGTATTGAACTAGTAGTGTCTGGTATAGGGGGATAGAACTAGTAGTGTCTGGTATAGGGGGATAGAACTAGTAGTGTCTGGTATAGAACTAGTAGTGTCTGGTATAGGGGGATAGAACTAGTAGTGTCTGGTATAGGGGGATAGAACTAGTAGTGTCTGGTATAGGGGGATAGAACTAGTAGTGTCTGGTATAGGGGGATAGAACTAGTAGTGTCTGGTATTGAACTAGTAGTGTCTGGTATAGGGGGATAGAACTAGTAGTGTCTGGTATAGGGGGATAGAACTAGTAGTGTCTGGTATAGGGGGATAGAACTAGTAGTGTCTGGTATTGAACTAGTAGTGTCTGGTATAGGGGGATAGAACTAGTAGTGTCTGGTATAGGGGGATAGAACTAGTAGTGTCTGGTATAGGGGGATAGAACTAGTAGTGTCTGGTATAGGGGGATAGAACTAGTAGTGTCTGGTATAGGGGGATAGAACTAGTAGTGTCTGGTATAGGGGGATAGAACTAGTAGTGTCTGGTATAGGGGGATATAACTAGTAGTGTCTGGTATAGGGGGATATAACTAGTAGTGTCTGGTATAGGGGGATATAACTAGTAGTGTCTGGTATAGGGGGATAGAACTAGTAGTGTCTGGTATAGGGGGATAGAACTAGTAGTGTCTGCTATAGGGGGATAGAACTAGTAGTGTCTGGTATTGAACTAGTAGTGTCTGGGATAGAACTAGTAGTGTCTGGTATAGGGGGATAGAACTAGTAGTGTCTGGTATAGGGGGATAGAACTAGTAGTGTCTGGTATAGGGGGATAGAACTAGTAGTGTCTGGTATAGGGGGATATAACTAGTAGTGTCTGGTATAGAACTAGTAGTGTCTGGTATAGGGGGATATAACTAGTAGTGTCTGGTATAGAACTAGTAGTGTCTGGTATAGGGGGATATAACTAGTAGTGTCTGGTATAGGGGGATAGAACTAGTAGTGTCTGGTATAGGGGGATAGAACTAGTAGTGTCTGGTATAGGGGGATAGAACTAGTAGTGTCTGGTATTGAACTAGTAGTGTCTGGTATAGAACTAGTAGTGTCTGGTATAGAACTAGTAGTGTCTGGTATTGAACTAGTAGTGTCTGGTATAGAACTAGTAGTGTCTGGTATAGAACTAGTAGTGTCTGGTATAGAACTAGTAGTGTCTGGTATAGGGGGATAGAACTAGTAGTGTCTGGTATAGGGGGATAGAACTAGTAGTGTCTGGTATTGAACTAGTAGTGTCTGGTATAGAACTAGTAGTGTCTGGTATAGGGGGATAGAACTAGTAGTGTCTGGTATAGGGGGATAGAACTAGTAGTGTCTGGTATTGAACTAGTAGTGTCTGGTATAGAACTAGTAGTGTCTGGTATAGAACTAGTAGTGTCTGGTATAGGGGGATAGAACTAGTAGTGTCTGGTATAGGGGGATAGAACTAGTAGTGTCTGGTATAGAACTAGTAGTGTCTGGTATAGGGGGATAGAACTAGTAGTGTCTGGTATAGGGGGATAGAACTAGTAGTGTCTGGTATTGAACTAGTAGTGTCTGGTATAGGGGGATAGAACTAGTAGTGTCTGGTATAGGGGGATAGAACTAGTAGTGTCTGGTATAGGGGGATAGAACTAGTAGTGTCTGGTATACGGGGATATAACTAGTAGTGTCTGGTATAGGGGGATAGAACTAGTAGTGTCTGGTATAGGGGGATAGAACTAGTAGTGTCTGGTATAGGGGGATAGAACTAGTAGTGTCTGGTATAGGGGGATATAACTAGTAGTGTCTGGTATAGGGGGATAGAACTAGTAGTGTCTGGTATAGGGGGATAGAACTAGTAGTGTCTGGTATAGGGGGATAGAACTAGTAGTGTCTGGTATAGGGGGATAGAACTAGTAGTGTCTGGTATTGAACTAGTAGTGTCTGGTATAGGGGGATAGAACTAGTAGTGTCTGGTATAGGGGGATAGAACTAGTAGTGTCTGGTATAGAACTAGTAGTGTCTGGTATAGGGGGATAGAACTAGTAGTGTCTGGTATAGGGGGATAGAACTAGTAGTGTCTGGTATAGGGGGATAGAACTAGTAGTGTCTGGTATAGGGGGATAGAACTAGTAGTGTCTGGTATTGAACTAGTAGTGTCTGGTATAGGGGGATAGAACTAGTAGTGTCTGGTATAGGGGGATAGAACTAGTAGTGTCTGGTATAGGGGGATAGAACTAGTAGTGTCTGGTATTGAACTAGTAGTGTCTGGTATAGGGGGATAGAACTAGTAGTGTCTGGTATAGGGGGATAGAACTAGTAGTGTCTGGTATAGGGGGATAGAACTAGTAGTGTCTGGTATAGGGGGATAGAACTAGTAGTGTCTGGTATAGGGGGATAGAACTAGTAGTGTCTGGTATAGGGGGATAGAACTAGTAGTGTCTGGTATAGGGGGATATAACTAGTAGTGTCTGGTATAGGGGGATATAACTAGTAGTGTCTGGTATAGGGGGATATAACTAGTAGTGTCTGGTATAGGGGGATAGAACTAGTAGTGTCTGGTATAGGGGGATAGAACTAGTAGTGTCTGCTATAGGGGGATAGAACTAGTAGTGTCTGGTATTGAACTAGTAGTGTCTGGGATAGAACTAGTAGTGTCTGGTATAGGGGGATAGAACTAGTAGTGTCTGGTATAGGGGGATAGAACTAGTAGTGTCTGGTATAGGGGGATAGAACTAGTAGTGTCTGGTATAGGGGGATATAACTAGTAGTGTCTGGTATAGAACTAGTAGTGTCTGGTATAGGGGGATATAACTAGTAGTGTCTGGTATAGAACTAGTAGTGTCTGGTATAGGGGGATATAACTAGTAGTGTCTGGTATAGGGGGATAGAACTAGTAGTGTCTGGTATAGGGGGATAGAACTAGTAGTGTCTGGTATAGGGGGATAGAACTAGTAGTGTCTGGTATTGAACTAGTAGTGTCTGGTATAGAACTAGTAGTGTCTGGTATAGAACTAGTAGTGTCTGGTATTGAACTAGTAGTGTCTGGTATAGAACTAGTAGTGTCTGGTATAGAACTAGTAGTGTCTGGTATAGAACTAGTAGTGTCTGGTATAGGGGGATAGAACTAGTAGTGTCTGGTATAGGGGGATAGAACTAGTAGTGTCTGGTATAGAACTAGTAGTGTCTGGTATAGGGGGATAGAACTAGTAGTGTCTGGTATTGAACTAGTAGTGTCTGGTATAGAACTAGTAGTGTCTGGTATAGAACTAGTAGTGTCTGGTATAGAACTAGTAGTGTCTAGTATAGGGGGATAGAACTGGTAGTGTCTGGTATAGGGGGATAGAACTAGTAGTGTCTGGTATAGGGGGATAGAACTAGTAGTGTCTGGTATAGGGGGATAGAACTAGTAGTGTCTGGTATAGGGGGATAGAACTAGTAGTGTCTGGTATAGGGGGATAGAACTAGTAGTGTCTGGTATAGGGGGATAGAACTAGTAGTGTCTGGTATTGAACTAGTAGTGTCTGGTATAGGGGGATAGAACTAGTAGTGTCTGGTATAGGGGGATAGAACTAGTAGTGTCTGGTATAGGGGGATAGAACTAGTAGTGTCTGGTATAGGGGGATATAACTAGTAGTGTCTGGTATAGGGGGATATAACTAGTAGTGTCTGGTATAGGGGGATAGAACTAGTAGTGTCTGGTATAGGGGGATATAACTAGTAGTGTCTGGTATAGGGGGATAGAACTAGTAGTGTCTGGTATAGGGGGATAGAACTAGTAGTGTCTGGTATAGGGGGATATAACTAGTAGTGTCTGGTATAGGGGGATAGAACTAGTAGTGTCTGCTATAGGGGGATAGAACTAGTAGTGTCTGGTATAGGGGGATAGAACTAGTAGTGTCTGGTATAGGGGGATAGAACTAGTAGTGTCTGGTATAGAACTAGTAGTGTCTGGTATAGGGGGATAGAACTAGTAGTGTCTGGTATAGGGGGATAGAACTAGTAGTGTCTGGTATTGAACTAGTAGTGTCTGGTATAGAACTGGTAGTGTCTGGTATAGGGGGATAGAACTAGTAGTGTCTGGTATAGGGGGATAGAACTAGTAGTGTCTGGTATAGGGGGATAGAACTAGTAGTGTCTGGTATAGGGGGATAGAACTAGTAGTGTCTGGTATAGGGGGATAGAACTAGTAGTGTCTGGTATAGGGGGATAGGACTAGTAGTGTCTGGTATAGGGGGATAGAACTAGTAGTGTCTGGTATAGGGGGATAGAACTAGTAGTGTCTGCTATAGGGGGATAGAACTAGTAGTGTCTGGTATTGAACTAGTAGTGTCTGGGATAGAACTAGTAGTGTCTGGTATAGGGGGATAGAACTAGTAGTGTCTGGTATAGGGGGATAGAACTAGTAGTGTCTGGTATAGGGGGATAGAACTAGTAGTGTCTGGCATAGGGGGATAGAACTAGTAGTGTCTGGTATAGAACTAGTAGTGTCTGGGATAGAACTAGTAGTGTCTGGTATAGGGGGATAGAACTAGTAGTGTCTGGTATAGGGGGATAGAACTAGTAGTGTCTGGTATAGGGGGATAGAACTAGTAGTGTCTGGTATTGAACTAGTAGTGTCTGGGATAGAACTAGTAGTGTCTGGTATAGGGGGATAGAACTAGTAGTGTCTGGTATAGAACTAGTAGTGTCTGGTATAGGGGGATAGAACTAGTAGTGTCTGGTATAGGGGGATATAACTAGTAGTGTCTGGTATAGGGGGATAGAACTAGTAGTGTCTGCTATAGGGGGATAGAACTAGTAGTGTCTGGTATAGGGGGATAGAACTAGTAGTGTCTGGTATAGGGGGATAGAACTAGTAGTGTCTGGTATAGGGGGATAGAACTAGTTGTGTCTGGTATAGGGGGATACAACTAGTAGTGTCTAGTATAGGGGGATAGAACTAGTAGTGTCTGGTATAGGGGGATAGAACTAGTAGTGTCTGGTATAGGGGGATAGAACTAGTAGTGTCTGGTATAGGGGGATAGAACTAGTAGTGTCTGGTATTGAACTAGTAGTGTCTGGTATTGAACTAGTAGTGTCTGGTATAGGGGGATAGAACTAGTAGTGTCTGGTATTGAACTAGTAGTGTCTGGTATTGAACTAGTAGTGTCTGGTATAGGGGGATAGAACTAGTAGTGTCTGGTATACGGGGATATAACTAGTAGTGTCTGGTATAGGGGGATAGAACTAGTAGTGTCTGGTATAGGGGGATATAACTAGTAGTGTCTGGTATAGGGGGATAGAACTAGTAGTGTCTGGTATAGGGGGATAGAACTAGTAGTGTCTGGTATAGGGGGATAGAACTAGTAGTGTCTGGTATTGAACTAGTAGTGTCTGGGATAGAACTAGTAGTGTCTGGTATAGGGGGATAGAACTAGTAGTGTCTGGTATAGGGGGATAGAACTAGTAGTGTCTGGTATAGGGGGATAGAACTAGTAGTGTCTGGTATAGGGGGATATAACTAGTAGTGTCTGGTATAGAACTAGTAGTGTCTGGGATAGAACTAGTAGTGTCTGGTATAGGGGGATAGAACTAGTAGTGTCTGGTATAGGGGGATAGAACTAGTAGTGTCTGGTATAGGGGGATAGAACTAGTAGTGTCTGGTATAGGGGGATAGAACTAGTAGTGTCTGGTATAGAACTAGTAGTGTCTGGTATAGGGGGATAGAACTAGTAGTGTCTAGTATAGGGGGATATAACTAGTAGTGTCTGGTATAGGGGGATATAACTAGTAGTGTCTGGTATAGGGGGATAGAACTAGTAGTGTCTGGTATAGAACTAGTAGTGTCTGGTATAGGGGGATAGAACTAGTAGTGTCTGGTATAGGGGGATAGAACTAGTAGTGTCTGGTATAGGGGGATAGAACTAGTAGTGTCTGGTATAGAACTAGTAGTGTCTGGTATAGGGGGATAGAACTAGTAGTGTCTGGTATAGGGGGATATAACTAGTAGTGTCTGGTATAGGGGGATAGAACTAGTAGTGTCTGGTATAGGGGGATAGAACTAGTAGTGTCTGGTATAGAACTAGTAGTGTCTGGTATAGGGGGATAGAACTAGTAGTGTCTAGTATAGGGGGATATAACTAGTAGTGTCTGGTATAGGGGGATAGAACTAGTAGTGTCTAGTATAGGGGGATATAACTAGTAGTGTCTGGTATAGGGGGATATAACTAGTAGTGTCTGGTATAGAACTAGTAGTGTCTGGTATAGGGGGATAGAACTAGTAGTGTCTGGTATAGGGGGATAGAACTAGTAGTGTCTGGTATAGGGGGATAGAACTAGTAGTGTCTGGTATAGAACTAGTAGTGTCTGGTATAGAACTAGTAGTGTCTGGTATAGAACTAGTAGTGTCTGGTATAGAACTAGTAGTGTCTGGTATAGGGGGATAGAACTAGTAGTGTCTAGTATAGGGGGATATAACTAGTAGTGTCTGGTATAGGGGGATAGAACTAGTAGTGTCTGGTATAGGGGGATAGAACTAGTAGTGTCTGGTATAGGGGGATAGAACTAGTAGTGTCTGGTATAGGGGGATAGAACTAGTAGTGTCTGGTATAGGGGGATATAACTAGTAGTGTCTGGTATAGGGGTATAGAACTAGTAGTGTCTGGTATAGAACTAGTAGTGTCTGGTATAGGGGGATAGAACTAGTAGTGTCTGGTATAGGGGGATAGAACTAGTAGTGTCTGGTATAGGGGGATAGAACTAGTAGTGTCTGGTATTGAACTAGTAGTGTCTGGTATAGGGGGATAGAACTAGTAGTGTCTGGTATAGGGGGATATAACTAGTAGTGTCTGGTATAGGGGGATATAACTAGTAGTGTCTGGTATAGGGGGATAGAACTAGTAGTGTCTGGTATTGAACTAGTAGTGTCTGGTATAGGGGGATAGAACTAGTAGTGTCTGGTATAGAACTAGTAGTGTCTGGTATAGGGGGATATAACTAGTAGTGTCTGGTATAGGGGGATAGAACTAGTAGTGTCTGGTATAGGGGGATAGAACTAGTAGTGTCTGGTATAGGGGGATAGAACTAGTAGTGTCTGGTATAGAACTAGTAGTGTCTGGTATTGAACTAGTAGTGTCTGGGATAGAACTAGTAGTGTCTGGTATAGGGGGATAGAACTAGTAGTGTCTGGTATAGAACTAGTAGTGTCTGGTATAGGGGGATAGAACTAGTAGTGTCTGGTATAGGGGGATAGAACTAGTAGTGTCTGGTATTGAACTAGTAGTGTCTGGTATAGGGGGATAGAACTAGTAGTGTCTGGTATAGGGGGATAGAACTAGCAGTGTCTGGTATAGGGGGATATAACTAGTAGTGTCTGGTATAGGGGGATAGAACTAGTAGTGTCTGGTATAGGGGGATAGAACTAGTAGTGTCTGGTATAGGGGGATAGAACTAGTAGTGTCTGGTATAGGGGGATAGAACTAGTAGTGTCTGGTATAGGGGGATAGAACTAGTAGTGTCTGGTATAGGGGGATAGAACTAGTAGTGTCTGGTATAGGGGGATAGAACTAGTAGTGTCTGGTATAGGGGGATAGAACTAGTAGTGTCTGGTATAGAACTAGTAGTGTCTGGTATAGGGGGATAGAACTAGTAGTGTCTGGTATAGGGGGATAGAACTAATAGTGTCTGGTATAGGGGGATAGAACTAGTAGTGTCTGGTATACGGGGATATAACTAGTAGTGTCTGGTATAGGGGGATAGAACTAGTAGTGTCTGGTATAGGGGGATAGAACTAGTAGTGTCTGGTATAGGGGGATAGAACTAGTAGTGTCTGGTATACGGGGATATAACTAGTAGTGTCTGGTATAGGGGGATAGAACTAGTAGTGTCTGGTATAGGGGGATAGAACTAGTAGTGTCTGGTATAGGGGGATAGAACTAGTAGTGTCTGGTATAGGGGGATATAACTAGTAGTGTCTGGTATAGGGGGATAGAACTAGTAGTGTCTGGTATAGGGGGATATAACTAGTAGTGTCTGGTATAGGGGGATAGAACTAGTAGTGTCTGGTATAGGGGGATATAACTAGTAGTGTCTGGTATAGGGGGATAGAACTAGTAGTGTCTGGTATAGGGGGATAGAACTAGTAGTGTCTGGTATAGGGGGATATAACTAGTAGTGTCTGGTATAGGGGGATATAACTAGTAGTGTCTGGTATAGAACTAGTAGTGTCTGGTATAGAACTAGTAGTGTCTGGTATAGGGGGATATAACTAGTAGTGTCTGGTATAGGGGGATAGAACTAGTAGTGTCTGGTATAGGGGGATAGAACTAGTAGTGTCTGCTATAGGGGGATAGAACTAGTAGTGTCTGGTATAGAACTAGTAGTGTCTGGTATAGAACTAGTAGTGTCTGGTATAGGGGGATAGAACTAGTAGTGTCTGCTATAGGGGGATAGAACTAGTAGTGTCTGGTATAGAACTAGTAGTGTCTGGTATAGAACTAGTAGTGTCTGGTATAGGGGGATAGAACTAGTAGTGTCTGGTATAGGGGGATAGAACTAGTAGTGTCTGGTATAGGGGGATAGAACTAGTAGTGTCTGGTATAGAACTAGTAGTGTCTGGTATAGGGGGATAGAACTAGTAGTGTCTGGTATAGGGGGATAGAACTAGTAGTGTCTGGTATAGGGGGATAGAACTAGTAGTGTCTGGTATAGAACTAGTAGTGTCTGGTATAGGGGGATAGAACTAGTAGTGTCTGGTATAGAACTAGTAGTGTCTGGTATAGGGGGATAGAACTAGTAGTGTCTGGTATAGGGGGATAGAACTAGTAGTGTCTGGTATTGAACTATTAGTGTCTGGTATAGAACTAGTAGTGTCTGGTATAGAACTAGTAGTGTCTGGTATAGGGGGATAGAACTAGTAGTGTCTGGTATAGGGGGATAGAACTAGTAGTGTCTGGTATAGGGGGATAGAACTAGTAGTGTCTGGTATAGGGGGATAGAACTAGTAGTGTCTGGTATAGGGGGATAGAACTAGTAGTGTCTGGTATAGAACTAGTAGTGTCTGGTATAGGGGGATAGAACTAGTAGTGTCTGGTATAGGGGGATAGAACTAGTAGTGTCTGGTATAGGGGGATAGAACTAGTAGTGTCTGGTATAGGGGGATAGAACTAGTAGTGTCTGGTATAGGGGGATAGAACTAGTAGTGTCTGGTATAGGGGGATATAACTAGTAGTGTCTGCTATAGGGGGATAGAACTAGTAGTGTCTGGTATAGGGGGATAGAACTAGTAGTGTCTGGTATAGGGGGATATAACTAGTAGTGTCTGGTATAGGGGGATAGAACTAGTAGTGTCTGGTATAGAACTAGTAGTGTCTGGTATAGGGGGATATAACTAGTAGTGTCTGGTATAGGGGGATAGAACTAGTAGTGTCTGGTATAGAACTAGTAGTGTCTGGTATAGGGGGACAGACTTGGTATGGCCATCCTAAGCCCACCAATGATAGATCAGCCTTCCCTATTGAACACTCCCCCATACTGTTAAACCACGCCCCAGACCTAATAAGTCAATCAGTCAGAGTCCATCCCTATATCGTTTCCACACACACGCTCACACCCTCTGACGTAAATGGCGCAGTGACAATGAATCAGAGTTAAGTGTTTGGGTTTGACTACACCTGTTGCTTAGCGATGCTCAGCGGTCCGAGAGATCTTTACACCCACTGAACGTATCAGGCGTAACGTGGGGCAGGGGAAACGGAAGTTAGATTGATAATGCTGTATCCCTGAAAACCAGAAACATCCTCTCTCTCCGTGAAAAGCTAGCAGGGTGTGTGTTGGGGGGGGGGTCGGGCGTAGGGAGGTCGTCTGAAGATGCATGAATTAATTCTGACAGTGCAAGGAGAAGGGGAGGAGACGGGTTAAAGAAGGATTTTTTAAGCTTTGAGAAAATTGAGACATGGATTGTGTATGTGTGCCATTCAGAGGGTGAATGGACAAGACAAAAGATTTAAGTGCCTTTGAACAGGGTATGGTAGTAGGTGCCAGGCGCACCGGTATGTGTCAAGAATTGCAATGCTGCTGGGTTTTTCACACAGTTTCCCGTGTGAATCAAGAATCGTCCAGCACCCAAAAGACATCCAGCCAACTTGACACGACTGTGGGAAGCATTGGAGTCAACATGGGCCAGTATCCCTGGAGTCAACATGGGCCAGCATCCCTGGAGTCAACATGGGCCAGTATCCCTGGAGTCAACATGGACCAGTATCCCTGGAGTCAACATGGGCCAGTATCCCTGGAGTCAACATGGACCAGCATCCCTGGAGTTAACATGGGCCAGTATCCCTGGAGTCAACATGGACCAGCATCCCTGGAGTCAACATGGGCCAGTATCCCTGTATCCCTGGAGTCAACATGGACCAGTATCCCTGGAGTCAACATGGGCCAGTATCCCTGGAGTAAACATGGGCCAGTATCCCTGGAGTCAACATGGGCCAGTATCCCTGGAGTAAACATGGACCAGTATCCCTGGAGTCAACATGGACCAGCATCCCTGGAGTCAACATGGGCCAGTATCCCTGGAGTCAACATGGACCAGTATCCCTGTAGTTAACATGGACCAGTATCCCTGGAGTCAACATGGGCCAGTATCCCTGGAGTCAACATGGGCCAGTATCCCTGGAGTCAACATGGGCCAGTATCCCTGGAGTCAACATGGGCCAGTATCCCTGGAGTCAACATGGACCAGTATCCCTGGAGTAAACATGGGCCAGTATCCCTGGAGTCAACATGGGCCAGTATCCCTGGAGTCAACATGGGCGAGCATCCCTGGAGTCAACATGGACCAGTATCCCTGTGGAGTCAACATGGGCCAGTATCCCTGGAGTCAACATGGGCCAGTATCCCTGGAGTCAACATGGGCCAGTATCCCTGGAGTCAACATGGGCCAGTATCCCTGGAGTCAACATGGGCCAGTATCCCTGGAGTCAACATGAGCCAGTATCCCTGGAGTCAACATGGACCAGTATCCCTGGAGTCAACATGGCCCAGTATCCCTGGAGTCAACATGGACCAGTATCCCTGGAGTCAACATGGACCAGTATCCCTGGAGTCAACATGGACCAGTATCCCTGGAGTCAACATGGACCAGTATCCCTGGAGTCAACATGGGCCAGCATCCCTGGAGTCAACATGGACCAGTATCCCTGGAGTCAACATGGACCAGTATCCCTGGAGTCAACATGGACCAGTATCCCTGGAGTCAACATGGACCAGTATCCCTGGAGACAACATGGGCCAGTATCCCTGGAGTCAACATGGGCCAGTGTCCCTGGAGTAAACATGGGCCAGTATCCCTGGAGTCAACATGGGCCAGTATCCCTGGAGTCAACATGGACCAGCATCCCTGGAGTCAACATGGACCAGCATCCCTGGAGTCAACATGGACCAGCATCCCTGGAGTCAACATGGTCCAGTATCCCTGGAGTCAACATTGACCAGTATCCATGGAGTCAAAATGGGCCAGTATCCCTGGAGTCAACATGGGCCAGTATCACTGGAGTCAACATGGGCCAGGATCACTGGAGTCAACATGGGCCAGTATCACTGGAGTCAACATGGGCCAGCATCCCTGGAGTCAACATGGGCCAGCATCCCTGGAGTCAACAAGGGCCAGTATCCCTGGAGTCAACATGGGCCAGTATCCCTGGAGTAAACATGGGCCAGTATCCCTGGAATCAACATGGGCCAGTATCCCTGGAGTAAACATGGGCCAGTGTCCCTGGAGTAAACATGGGCCAGTATCCCTGGAGTCAACATGGACCAGCATCCCTGGAGTCAACATGGACCAGCATCCCTGGAGTAAACATGGACCAGCATCCCTGGAGTCAACATGGACCAGCATCCCCGGAGTTAACATGGACCAGCATCACTGGAGTCAACATGGTCCAGCATCCCTGGAGTCAACATGGACCAGCATCCCTGGAGTCAACATGGACCAGTATCCCTGGAGTCAACATGGGCCAGTATCCCTGGAGTCAACATGGACCAGTATCCCTGGAGTCAACATGGGCCAGTATCTCTGGAGTAAACATGGGCCAGTATCCCTGGAGTCAACATGGGCCAGTATCCCTGGAGTCAACATGGGCCAGTATCCCTGGAGTCAACATGGGCCAGTATCCCTGGAGTCAACATGGTCCAGTATCCCTGGAGTCAACATGGACCAGTATCCCTGGAGTCAACATGGACCAGTATCCCTGGAGTCAACATGTACCAGTATCCCTGGAGTCAACATGGGCCAGTATCCCTGGAGTAAACATGGACCAGTATCCCTGGAGTCAAAATGGACCAGTATCCCTGGAGTCAACATGGGCCAGTATCTCTGGAGTAAACATGGGCCAGTATCCCTGGAGTCAACATGGGCCAGTATCCCTGGAGTCAACATGGACCAGTATCCTTGGAGTAAACATGGACCAGTATCCCTGGAGTCAACATGGACCAGTATCCCTGGAGTCAACATGGGCCAGTATCCCTGGAGTAAACATGGACCAGTATCCCTGGAGTCAACATGGACCAGTATCCCTGGAGTCAACATGGGCCAGTATCCCTGGAGTCAACATGGGCCAGCATCCCTGGAGTCAACATGGGCCAGCATCCCTGGAGTCAACATGGACCAGTATCCCTGGAGTAAACATGGACCAGTATCCCTGGAGTCAACATGGACCAGGATGCCTGAAGTCAACATGGGCCAGCATCCCTGGAGTCAACATGGACCAGTATCCCTGAAGTCAACATGGTCCAGTATCCCAGGAGTCAACATGGGCCAGTATCCCTGGAGTCAACATGGCCCAGTATCCCTGGAGTCAACATGGACCAGTATCCCTGGAGTCAAAATGGACCAGTATTCCTGGAGTCAACATGGGCCAGTATCCCTGGAGTCAACATGGGCCAGTATCCCTGGAGTCAACATGGGCCAGCATCCCTGGAGTCAACATGGACCAGTATCCCTGGAGTCAACATGGGCCAGTATCCCTGGAGTAAACATTGACCAGTATCCCTGGAGTCAACATGGGCCAGCATCCCTGGAGTCAACATGAGCCAGTATCCCTGGAGTCAACATGGAACAACATCCCTGGAGTCAACATGGACCAGTATCCCTGGAGTCAACATGGACCAGTATCCCTGGAGTCAACATGGACCAGTATCCCTGGAGTCAACATGGACCAGTATCCCTGGAGTAAACATGGACCAGCATCCCTGGAGTCAACATGGGCCAGTATCCCTGGAGTCAACATGGGCCAGTATCCCTGGAGTCAACATGGGCCAGCATCCCTGGAGTCAACATGGCCCAGTATCCCTGGAGTCAACATGGACCAGTATCCCTGGAGTCAACATGGGCCAGTATCCCTGGAGTTAACATGGACCAGTATCCCTGGAGTCAACATGGACCAGTATCCCTGGAGTCAACATGGACCAGTATCCCTGGAGTCAACATGGGCCAGTATCCCTGGAGTCAACATGGACCAGTATCCCTGGAGTCAACATGGACCAGTATCCCTGGAGTCAACATGGACCAGTATCCCTGGAGTCAACATGGACCAGTATCCCTGGAGTCAACATGGCCCAGAATCCCTGGAGTCAACATGGGCCAGTATCCCTGAAGTCAACATGGGCCAGTATCCCTGGAGTCAACATGGACCAGTATCCCTGGAGTCAACATGGGCCAGTATCCCAGGAATTCAACATGGACCAGTATCCCTGGAGTCAACATGGGCCAGCATCCCTGGAGTCAACATGGACCAGTATCCCTGGAGTCAACATGGGCCAGTATCCCTGGAGTAAACATGGACCAGCATCCCTGGAGTCAACATGGGCCAGTATCCCTGGAGTCAACATGGGCCAGTATCCCTGGAGTCAACATGGCCCAGCATCCCTGGAGTCAACATGGGCCAGTATCCCAGGAGTCAACATGGCCCAGCATCCCTGGAGTCAACATGGGCCAGTATCCCTGGAGTCAACATGGGCCAGTATCCCTGGAGTCAACATGGACCAGTGTCCCTGGAGTCAACATGGGCCAGTATGCCTGGAGTCAACATGGGCCAGCATCCCTGGAGTCAACATGGACCAGTATCCCTGGAGTCAACATGGTCCAGTATCCCTGGAGTCAACATGGGCCAGTATATCTGGAGTCAACATGGGGCAGTATCCCTGGAGTCAACATGGACCAATATCCCTGGAGTCAACATGGGCCAGTATCCCAGGAGTCAACATGGCCCATTATCCCTGGAGTCAACATGGACCAGTATCCCTGGAGTCAACAAGGGCCAGTATCCCTGGAGTCAACATGGACCAGTATCCCTGGAGTCAACATGGGCCAGTATGCCTGGAGTCAACATGGGCCAGCATCCCTGGAGTCAACATGGACCAGCATCCCTGGAGTCAACTTGGACCAGTATCCCTGGAGTCAACATGGTCCAGTATCCCAGGAGTCAACATGGGCCAGTATATCTGGAGTCAACATGGGGCAGTATCCCTGGAGTCAGCATGGACCAGTATCCCTCGAGTCAACATGGGCCAGTATCCCTGGAGTCAACATGGGGCAGTATCCCTGGAGTCAACATGGACCAGTATCCCTGGAGTCAACATGGGCCAGTATCCCTGGAGTCAACATGGGCCAGTATCCCTGGAGTAAACATGGGGCAGTATCCCTGGAGTCAACATGGACCAATATCCCTGGAGTCAACATAAGCCAGTATCCCAGGAGTCAACATGGCCCAGCATCCCTGGAGTCAACATGGACCAGTATCCCTGGAGTCAACATGGGCCAGTATCCCTGGAGTTAACATGGACCAGTATCCCTGGAGTCAACATGGGCCAGTATGCCTGTAGTCAACATGGGCCAGCATCCCTGGAGTCAACTTGGACCAGTATCCCTGGAGTCAACATGGTCCAGTATCCCAGGAGTCAACATGGGCCAGTATATTTGGAGTCAACATGGGGCAGTATCCCTGGAGTCAACATGGACCAGTATCCCTGGAGTCAACATGGGCCAGTATCCCTGGAGTAAACATGGACCAGTATCCCTGGAGTCAACATGGACCAGTATCCCTGGAGTCAACATGGGCCAGTATCCCTGGAGTCAACATGGGCCAGTATCCCTGGAGTAAACATGGGCCAGCATCCCTGGAGTCAACATGGGCCAGTATCCCTGGAGTCAACATGGACCAGTATCCCTGGAGTCAACATGGGCCAGTATCCCTGGAGTCAACATGGGCCAGTATCCCTGGAGTCACCATGGGCCAGTATCCCTGGAGTCAACATGGGCCAGTATCCCTGGAGTAAACATGGACCAGCATCCCTGGAGTCAACATGGGCCAGTATCCCTGGAGTCAACATGGGCCAGTATCCTTGGAGTCAACATGGACCAGTATCCCAGGAGTCAACATGGCCCAGCATCCCTGGAGTCAACATGGACCAGTATCCAAGGAGTCAACATGGCCCAGCATCCCTGGAGTCAACATGGGCCAGTATCCCAGGAGTCAACATGGCCCAGCATCCCTGGAGTCAACATGGGCCAGTATCCCTGGAGTCAACATGGGCCAGTATCCCTGGAGTCAACATGGGCCAGTATCCCTGGAGTAAACATGGGCCAGTATCCCTGGAGTCAACATGGACCAGTATCCCTGGAGTCAACATGGGCCAGTATGCCTGGAGTCAACATGGGCCAGCATCCCTGGAGTCAACTTGGACCAGTATCCCTGGAGTCAACATGGTCCAGTATCCCAGGAGTCAACATGGGCCAGTATATTTGGAGTCAACATGGGGCAGTATCCCTGGAGTCAACATGGACCAGTATCCCTGGAGTCAACATGGGCCAGTATCCCTGGAGTCAACATGGGGCAGTATCCCTGGAGTCAACATGGACCAGTATCCCTGGAGTCAACATGGGCCAGTATCCCTGGAGTCAACATGGGCCAGTATCCCTGGAGTAAACATGGGCCAGCATCCCTGGAGTCAACATGGGCCAGTATCCCTGGAGTCAACATGGACCAGTATCCCTGGAGTCAACATGGGCCAGTATCCCTGGAGTCAACATGGGCCAGTATCCCTGGAGTCAACATGGGCCAGTATCCCTGGAGTCAACATGGGCCAGTATCCCTGGAGTAAACATGGACCAGCATCCCTGGAGTCAACATGGGCCAGTATCCCTGGAGTCAACATGGGCCACTATCCCTGGAGTCAACATGGACCAGTA
This sequence comes from Salvelinus fontinalis, assembly GCF_029448725.1. NCBI lineage: Eukaryota > Metazoa > Chordata > Actinopteri > Salmoniformes > Salmonidae > Salvelinus > Salvelinus fontinalis. The sequence continues at coordinate 59,713,638 of NC_074675.1, read as the reverse complement.
TCCCAGGAGTCAACATGGGCCAGCATCCCTGGAGTCAACATGGGCCAGTATCCCAGGAGTCAACATGGCCCAGCATCCCTGGAGTCAACATGGGCCAGTATCCCAGGAGTCAACATGGCCCAGCATCCCTGGAGTCAACATGGGCCAGTATCCCTGGAGTCAAAATGGGCCAGTATCCCTGGAGTCAACATGGGCCAGTATCCCTGGAGTCAACATGGGCCAGTATCCCTGGAGTCAACATGGACCAGTATCCCAGTATCCCTGGAGTCAACATGGACCAGTATCCCAGTATCTCTGGAGTAAACATGGACCAGTATCCCTGGAGTCAACATGGACCAGTATCACTGGAGTCAACATGGACCAGTATCCCTGGAGTCAACATGGACCAGTATCCCAGTATCACTGGAGTCAACATGGACCAGTATCCCTGGAGTCAACATGGGCCAGCATCCCTGGAGTCAACATGGGCCAGCATCCCTGGAGTCAACATGGGCCAGTATCCCTGGAGTCAACATGGACCAGCATCCCTGGAGTCAACATGGGCCAGTATCCCTGGAGTCAACATGGACCAGTATCCCTGGAGTCAACATGGGCCAGTATCCCTGGAGTCAACATGGACCAGTATCCCTGGAGTCAACATTGGCCAGTATCCCTGGAGTCAACATGGGCCAGTATCCCTGGAGTCAACATGGGCCAGTATCCCTGGAGTAAACATGGACCAGTATCCCTGGAGTCAACATGGGCCAGTATCCCTGGAGTCAACATGGGCCAGCATCCCTGGAGTCAACATGGACCAGTATCCCTGGAGTCAACATGGGCCAGTATCCCAGGAATTCAACATGGACCAGTATCCCTGGAGTCAACATGGGCCAGCATCCCTGGAGTCAACATGGGCCAGTATCCCTGGAGTCAACATGGGCCAGTATCCCTGGAGTCAACATGGGCCAGTATCCCTGGAGTCAACATGGGCCAGTATCCCTGGAGTCAACATGGACCAGTATCCCTGGAGTCAACATGGGCCAGTATGCCTGGAGTCAACATGGGCCAGCATCCCTGGAGTCAACTTGGACCAGTATCCCTGGAGTCAACATGGTCCAGTATCCCAGGAGTCAACATGGGCCAGTATATTTGGAGTCAACATGGGGCAGTATCCCTGGAGTCAACATGGACCAGTATCCCTGGAGTCAACATGGGCCAGTATCCCTGGAGTCAACATGGGGCAGTATCCCTGGAGTCAACATGGACCAGTATCCCTGGAGTCAACATGGGCCAGTATCCCTGGAGTCAACATGGGCCAGTATCCCTGGAGTAAACATGGGCCAGCATCCCTGGAGTCAACATGGGCCAGTATCCCTGGAGTCAACATGGACCAGTATCCCTGGAGTCAACATGGGCCAGTATCCCTGGAGTCAACATGGGCCAGTATCCCTGGAGTCAACATGGGCCAGTATCCCTGGAGTCAACATGGGCCAGTATCCCTGGAGTAAACATGGACCAGCATCCCTGGAGTCAACATGGGCCAGTATCCCTGGAGTCAACATGGGCCACTATCCCTGGAGTCAACATGGACCAGTATCCCAGGAGTCAACATGGGCCAGCATCCCTGGAGTCAACATGGGCCAGTATCCCAGGAGTCAACATGGCCCAGCATCCCTGGAGTCAACATGGGCCAGTATCCCAGGAGTCAACATGGCCCAGCATCCCTGGAGTCAACATGGGCCAGTATCCCTGGAGTCAAAATGGGCCAGTATCCCTGGAGTCAACATGGGCCAGTATCCCTGGAGTCAACATGGGCCAGTATCCCTGGAGTCAACATGGACCAGTATCCCAGTATCCCTGGAGTCAACATGGACCAGTATCCCAGTATCTCTGGAGTAAACATGGACCAGTATCCCTGGAGTCAACATGGACCAGTATCACTGGAGTCAACATGGACCAGTATCCCTGGAGTCAACATGGACCAGTATCCCAGTATCACTGGAGTCAACATGGACCAGTATCCCTGGAGTCAACATGGGCCAGCATCCCTGGAGTCAACATGGGCCAGCATCCCTGGAGTCAACATGGGCCAGTATCCCTGGAGTCAACATGGACCAGCATCCCTGGAGTCAACATGGGCCAGTATGGCTGGAGTCAACATGGACCAGTATCCCTGGAGTCAACATGGGCCAGTATCCCTGGAGTCAACATGGACCAGTATCCCTGGAGTCAACATTGGCCAGTATCCCTGGAGTCAACATGGGCCAGTATCCCTGGAGTCAACATGGGCCAGTATCCCTGGAGTAAACATGGACCAGTATCCCTGGAGTCAACATGGGCCAGTATCCCTGGAGTCAACATGGGCCAGCATCCCTGGAGTCAACATGGACCAGTATCCCTGGAGTCAACATGGGCCAGTATCCCAGGAATTCAACATGGACCAGTATCCCTGGAGTCAACATGGGCCAGCATCCCTGGAGTCAACATGGGCCAGTATCCCTGGAGTCAACATGGGCCAGTATCCCTGGAGTCAACATGGGCCAGTATCCCTGGAGTCAACATGGGCCAGTATCCCTGGAGTCAACATGGACCAGTATCCCTGGAGTCAACATGGGCCAGTATGCCTGGAGTCAACATGGGCCAGCATCCCTGGAGTCAACTTGGACCAGTATCCCTGGAGTCAACATGGGCCAGTATCCCTGGAGTCAACATGGGCCAGTATCCCTGGAGTCAACATGGACCAGTATCCCTGGAGTCAACATGGACCAGTATCACTGGAGTCAACATGGGTCAGTATCCCTGGAGTCAACATGGGATAGCATCCCTGGAGTCAACATGGACTAGTATCCCTGGAGTCAACATGGGCCAGCATCCCTGGAGTCAACATGGACCAGTATCCCTGGAGTCAACATGGGCCAGCATCACTGGAGTCAACATGGGCCAGTATCCCTGGAGTCAACATGGACCAGTATCCCTGGAGTCAACATGGGCCAGTATCCCTGGAGTCAACATGGACCAGTATCCTTGGAGTCAACATGGGCCAGTATCCCTGGAGTCAACATGGACCAGTATCCCTGGAGTCAACATGGACCAGTATCCCTGTAGTCAACATGGACCAGTATCCCTGGAGTCAACATGGACCAGTATCCCTGGAGTCAACATGGGCCAGTATCCCTGGAGTCAACATGGACCAGTATCCCTGGAGTCAACATGGGTCAGTATCCCTGGAGTCAACATGGGCCAGTATCCCTGGAGTCAACATGGACCAGTATCCCTGGAGTCAACATGGACCAGTATCCCTGGAGTCAACATGGACCAGTATCCCTGGAGTCAACATGGGCCAGTATCCCTGGAGTCAACATGGACCAGTATCCCTGTGGAACGCTTTCAACACCTTTTAGAGTCCCTGCAACGACAAACTGAGGCGGTTCTGAGGTGCAACTCAATATTAGGTGGTTTTGTACACTGGGATGAAATAGGTCTAACACTGGGATGAATAGGTCTAACACTGGGATGAAATAGGTCTAACACTGGGATGAAATAGGTCTAACACTGGGATGAAATAGGTCTAACACTGGGATGAAATAGGTCTAACACTGGGATGAAATAGGTCTAACACTGGGATGAAATAGGTCTAACACTGGGATGAAATAGGTCTAACACTGGGATGAAATAGGTCTAACACTGGGATGAAATAGGTCTAACACTGAGATGAAATAGGTCTAACACTGGGATGAAATAGGTCTAACACTGGGATGAAATAGGTCTAACACTGGGATGAAATAGGTCTAACACTGGGATGAAATAGGTCTAACACTGGGATGAAATGGGTCTAACACTGGGATGAAATAGGTCTAACACTGGGAGGAAATAGGTCTAACACTGGGATGAAATAGGTCTAACACTGGGATGAAATAGGTCTAACACTGGGATGAATTAGGTCTAACACTGGGATGAATTAGGTCTAACATACAGCTGAGGGTTATGTATTATATCAATACCACAGGTGGGTAAGGCTTCCTATAACATCTTTAATACAGGCAGACAGGAGTAGTAGGTCGAGGTTGTAAAATGTTTATTAAATACACTAGAAACATCAGAATGGACATGCAGGCTTTGCCCTCCCTGGCCACCAGGGGGCGCCACACCCACCTACCAGAATACAAACTTTATCAAAATACAGTACAGCGATTCTCAAAACACCTCACTGACCACATATGCTACGACCGCTAATAACTTGCCTTAGGGCCCTTGTAACCAGTTATAACCATAGCTCAGTGGCTATAACCTCTGAAGAGTACTATTGCTTGTTTGTCAGGTGTTTATTACTCAAAAAGAATATATTTATATTCCAATAAATTACTCATGCATTAACTAAATGGATGTTATTGATGATCTACCAGGGGATCGATCAATGAATATGTAGGATATCGACCCCAAAGAAATGTAATGACGTTTTTCCACTCCACTTAACCAAGCAGATCTTCAGCTACTAAACTCATCACAAATGAAAACCACACGTCATGACTTCAGTAATCAATCATCACATTGATATAAAAACACCAGAGCCACAGAAGCGATTTAATAAATCACCATGATTGATCCTTTTCGGGAATAAACACGTTTTATATTCGCACCCTTCCGATTGGGTGGCCATACTGTGTAACTACGGCAACTACGGCGCTGTGGAGATGAACGGTTCGTCTTTTTCTACAACGGACCGGTTAGTGGAGGATTTTAAATAACTCATATCTACAATATCACGGTTGAGTTTAGTCAGAAAACCTTATTAATTGTTGACCTCGTAAGGTATCTCTGAGATTGTCAGAATGACATCCCTGATAACGTTATTCATATTGACAGAGCTCTCACACGCAGGACACACAGGACTTTAACGTAGACGAGTTTACAGAAAATCCTCTGGTTAGACCCGTCCTGACTAGTTTAGACCCGCTGACTATTGACTAGTAAAGTTAGCTGTGGAATGGGGAACTAGTTAAGTGAGTTGTGGAATGGGGGACTAGTTAAGTTAGTTGTGGGATGGGGGACTAGTTAAGTTCTGTGTGTTGTGTGCAGAGCTTACTGCACTCACAGTGACTCCTTCAGTCTCCTGGTAATCAATACCCTGTTTATCAATACCCTGGTTATCAATACCCTAGTTATCAATACCCTAGTTATCAATACCCTGGTTATCAATACCCTGGTAATCAATACCCTGGTTATCAATACCCTGGTTATCAATACCCTGGTTATCAATACCCTGGTTATCAATACCCTAGTTATCAATACCCTGGTAATCAATACCCTGGTAATCAATACCCTGGTTATCAATACCCTAGTTATCAATACCCTAGTTATCAATACCCTGGTTATCAATACCCTAGTTATCAATACCCTGGTTATCAATACCCTGGTTATCAATACCCTGGTTATCAATACCCTAGTTATCAATACCCTGGTTATCAATACCCTGGTTATCAATACCCTGGTTATCAATACCCTGGTTATCAATACCCTAGTTATCAATACGCTAGTTATCAATACCCTAGTTATCAATACCCTAGTTATCAATACCCTGGTTATCAATACCCTGGTTATCAATACCCTGGTTATCAATACGCTAGTTATCAATACCCTAGTTATCAATACCCTAGTTATCAATACCCTGGTTATCAATACCCTGGTTATCAATACGCTGGTTATCAATACCCTAGTTATCAATACCCTAGTTATCAATACCCTGGTTATCAATACGCTGGTTATCAATACCCTGTTTATCAATAACGCTGGGTCAAGTCGAACACAGTCTCTCGAACAAGGACAGAAAGGCTTTTATATTAAACTGATCAGGAAGATGATCGAGAGACGATCATGATTAAGTTTATCTTCTCAACATTATTTTCTGTTTCAGTGCAAGTCAGATATTTTCCCATGATGCCTTTGGCTTTGTTGCGGCAGCAACCTTTGACCTTTGCCAAACCCTGAGGATCAAAAAACGACCCGAGCGACAACCTACACAACACCCACCATCCATCCTCTCTAAACAATCTCTCAATACATCCCCTCTCTACGACTTCTACCACCATTACCCTAACTGACATCATTACCCTAACATTACCCTAACATTACCCTAACTGACAACATTACCCTAACTGACATCATTACACTAACATTACCCTAACTGACATCATTACCCTAACTGACATCATTACCCTAACTGACAACATTACCCTAACTGACAACATTACCCTAACTGACATCATTACCCTAACTGACATCATTACCCTAACATTACCCTAACTGACATCATTACCCTAACATTACCCTAACTGACATCATTACACTAACATTACCCTAACTGACATCATTACCCTAACATTACCCTAACTGACATCATTACCCTAACTGACAACATTACCCTAACTGACATCATTACACTAACTGACATCATTACCCTAACTGACATCATTACCCTAACTGACATCATTACCCTAACTGACAACATTACCCTAACTGACAACATTACCCTAACTGACATCATTACCCTAACTGACATCATTACCCTAACATTACCCTGACTGACATCATTACCCTAACTGACATCATTACCCTAACATTACCCTGACTGACATCATTACCCTAACTGACAACATTACCCTAACTGACATCATTACCCTAACTGACACCATTACCCTAACTGACATCATTACCCTAACATTACCCTAACTGACATCATTACCCTAACTGACAACATTACCCTACCTGACAACATTACCCTAACTGACAACATTACCCTAACTGACATCATTACCCTAACATTACCCTAACTGACATCATTACCCTAACTGACAACATTACCCTAACTGACAACATTACCCTAGCTGACAACATTACCCTAACTGGCAACATTACCCTAACTGACAACATTACCCTAACTGACAACATTACCCTAACTGACAACATTACCCTAACTGACAACATTACCCTAACTGACATCATTACCCTAACGGACAACATTACCCTAACTGACATCATTACCCTAACGGACATCATTACCCTAACTGACAACATTACCCTAACTGACAACATTACCCTAACTGACATCATTACCCTAACTGACAACATTACCCTAACTGACATCATTACCCTAACTGACAACATTACCCTAACTGACATTACCCTAACTGACATCATTACCCTAACATTACCCTAACTGACAACATTACCGTACCATTACCCTAAATGACAACATTACCCTAACTGACAACATTACCCTAACTGACAACATTACCCTAACTGACATCATTACCCTAACATTACCCTAACTGACATCATTACCCTAACATTACCCTAACTGACAACATTACCGTAACATTACCCTAAATGACAACATTACCCTAACTGACAACATTACCCTAACTGACAACATTACCCTAACTGACATCATTACCCTAACTGACAACATTACCCTAACTGACAACATTACCCTAACTGACATCATTGCCCTAACTGACAACATTACCCTAACTGACATTACCCTAACTGACATCATTACCCTAACTGACAACATTACCCTAACTGACATGACCCTAACTGACATCATTACCCTAACATTACCCTAACTGACAACATTACCGTAACATTACCCTAAATGACAACATTACCCTAACTGACATCATTACCCTAACTGACATCATTACCCTAACTGGCATCATTACCCTAACTGACAACATTACCCTAACTGACATCATTACTCTAACATTACCCTAAATGACAACATTACCCTAACATTACCCTAACTGACATCATTACCCTAACATTACCCTAACTGACATCAACCATCACCCTAACATTGTGTCTGAGAGAGAGTAATATTATCTAGGCAGGAACAGTGTGTCTGTGTGTCTTCCGAGAGAGAGAGAGAGAGAGAGTAATATTATCTAGGCAGGAACAGTGTGTCTGTGTGTCTTCCGAGAGAGAGAGAGAGTAATATTATCTAGGCAGGAACAATGTGTCTGTGTGTCTTCCGAGAGAGAGAGAGAGTAATATTATCTAGGCAGGAACAGTGTGTGTCTGGGTGCGTCTTCCAAGAGAGAGAGAGAGTAATATTATCTAGGCAGGAACTGTGTGTGTCTGGGTGCGTCTTCCAAGAGAGAGAGAGAGTAATATTATCTAGGTAGGAACAGTGTGTGTCTGGGTGTCTTCCAAGAGAGAGAGAGAGTAATATTATCTAGGCAGGAACAGTGTGTGTCTTCCAAGAGAGAGAGAGTAATATTATCTAGGCAGGAACAGTGTGTGTCTGGGTGTCTTCCAAGAGAGAGAGAGAGTAATATTATCTAGGCAGGAACAGTGTGTGTCTGGGTGTCTTCCAAGAGAGAGAGAGTAATATTATCTAGGCAGGAACAGTGTGTGTCTGGGTGTCTTCCAAGAGAGAGAGAGAGTAATATTATCTAGGCAGGAACAGTGTGTGTCTGGGTGTCTTCCAAGAGAGAGAGAGAGTAATATTATCTAGGCAGGAACAGTGTGTGTCTGGGTGTCTTCCAAGAGAGAGAGAGTAATATTATCTAGGCAGGAACAGTGTGTGTCTGGGTGTCTGTCACAGCGGCGTGTATAAGTGGCAGAGGAAGTCAGGCGCAGGAGAGTCAAAATAGAGTGTAGCATGGAGTACTTTAATAAAAGTCCCAGTAATTAGCTCCATAACACTCACGGAAAAATATCATACAAAATCTGGGTACGAAGACCCATCGCACACCTATACACAAACAGCACAACACTTGACAACGAACAATCTCTGACAAACACATGAAGGGAAACAGAGGGTTAAATACACAACAGGTAATAAATGGGATTGACAACAGGTGTGTGGGAAGACAAGACAAAACCAATGGAAAATGAAAAATGGATCGATGATGGCTAGAAGACCGGTGAAGTCGACCGCCGAACACCGCCCGGACAAGGAGAGGCAACGACTTCGGCAGAAGTCGTGACAGTACCCCCCCCCTGACGCGCGGCTCCAGCAGTGCGTCGACACCGGCCTCGGGGACGACCCGGAGGGCGAGGTGCAGGGCGATCCGGATGGAGGCGGTGGAATTCTTTTAACATGGAAGGATCTAAAACGTCCTCCACCGGAACCCAGCATCTCTCCTCCGGCCCGTACCCCTCCCAGTCCACGAGGTACTGAAGGCCCCTCGCCCGACGTCTCGAATCCAAAATGGATCGAATAGCGTACGCCGGGACCCCCTCGATGTCAAGAGGAGGCGGAGGAACTTCACGCACTTCAGCCTCCTGGAGCGGGCCAGCCACCACCGGCCTGAGGAGAGACACATGGAACGAGGGGTTAATACGGTAATTAATGGGCAGTTGTAATCTATAACATACCTCGTTCACTCTCCTCAGGACTTTAAACGGCCCCACAAACCGCGGACACAGCTTCCGGCAGAGCAGGCGGAGGGGCAGGTTTCGGGTCGAGAGCCAGACCCTGTCCCCTGGTACGAACACCGGGGCCTCACTGCGGCGACGGTCTGCGCCAATTTTCTGGCGCCTTATGGCACGCTGAAGGTGGACGTGGGCTGCCTCCCAAGTTTCCTCAGCGTGCCGAAACCAATTGTCCACCGCAGGAGCTTCGGTCTGACTCTGATGCCAAGGAGCCAGAACCGGCTGATACCCTAATACACATTGAAAAGGGGTGAGGTTAGTGGAGGAGTGACGTAGCGAGTTCTGGGCTATCTCTGCCCAGGGCACGAACTTCGCCCACTCCCCTGGCCGGTCCTGGCAATAGGACCGCAGAAACCTGCCCACATCCTGGTTAACTCTCCACCTGCCCATTACTCTCGGGATGAAAACCTGAGGTAAGACTAACCGAGATCCCCAGACGTTCCATGAACGCCTTCCAGACCCTTGACGTGAACTGGGAACCCCGATCAGACACTATATCCTCCTCAGGCACCCCATAATGCCGGAAAACATGTGTAAACAGAGCCTCCGCAGTTTGTAAGGCCGTAGGGAGACCGGGCAAAGGGATAAGACGACAGGACTTAGAGAACCGATCCACAACGACCAGGATCGTGGTGTAACCCTGTGAAGGTGGAAGATCAGTCACAAAATCCACTGACAGGTGCGACCACGGCCGTTGAGGAACGGGTAAAGGCAAAAGCTTACCTCTAGGCAGGTGTCTAGGAGCCTTGCACTGGGCGCACACCGAACAGGAGGAAACATAAATCCTCACGTCCTTAGCTAAAGTGGGCCACCAGTACCTCCCATCAAGACAGCGCATCGTCCGACCTATCCCAGGATGACCAGAGGAGGGTGATGTGTGAGCCCAATAGATCAATCGGTCACGGACAGCAGACGGAACGTACAGACGACCAGCTGGACACTCAGGAGGAGAGGGCTCTGCACGTGACGCCCGCTCAATGTCCGCGTCCAGCTCCCACACTACTGGCGCCACCAAACACGACTCTGGGAGTATGGGAGTGGGATCCATGGGTCGCTCCTCTGTGTCATACAGCCGAGACAATGCGTCTGCCTTGACGTTCTGGGAGCCTGGTCTGTAAGTAAGCGTAAACACAAAACGAGTGAAAAACATGGCCCACCTTGCCTGGCGAGGATTTAGTCTCTTCGCCTGCCGGATGTACTCCAGATTGCGGTGATCAGTCCAGATGAGAAAAGGGTGATTAGCCCCCTCAAGCCAATGCCTCCACACCTTCAAGGCTTTTACGACAGCTAACAGCTCTCGGTCCCCCACATCATAGTTACGCTCCGCCGGGCTGAGCTTCTTCGAGAAAAAAGCACAGGGGCGAAGCTTCGGTGGCACACCCGAACGCTGAGAGAGCACTGCTCCTATCCCAGCTTCGGATGCGTCCACCTCTACTATGAATGGCAAAGAGGGATCCGGATGAGCCAACACAGGCGCCGAGGTAAACAGAGCCTTCAGTTTACCAAAAGCCCTATTCGCCTCGACCGACCACTGCAAGCGCACCGGTCCCCCCTTTAGCAGTGAGGTAATGGGAGCTGCAACCTGACCAAAACCCCGGATAAATCTCCGGTAGTAATTGGCAAACCCTAAAAAACGCTGCACCTCCTTTACCGTGGTTGGAGTCGGCCAATTACGCACGGCTGTAATGCGGTCGCTCTCCATTTCCACTCCTGAAGTGGAAATCTGATGCCCTAGGAAGGAGATGGATTGTTGGAAGAACAAGCATTTCTCAGCCTTGACATATAAATCATGCTCCAACAGGCGACCAAGCACCCTGCGCACCAAGGACACATGCTCAGCGCGTGTAGCAGAGTATATCAAAATATCATCGATATACACCACTACACCCTGCCCATTCAGGTCCCTGAAGATCTCATCTACAAACGATTGGAAGACTGATGGAGCATTCATCAACCCATATGGCATGACCAGGTACTCATAATGACCTGAGGTGGTGCTAAATGCCGTCTTCCACTCATCACCCTTCCTAATACGCACCAGATTGTACGCACTCCTGAGATCCAATTTTGTGAAGAAGCGGGCCCCGCGCATTGACTCCATTACTGTATTAATCAAAGGTAGCGGGTAACTATATTTTACCGTGATTTTATTAAGGTCTCGATAATCAATGCACGGGCGTAAACCGCCATCCTTCTTCTTCACAAAAAAGAAACTCGAAGAGGCGGGTGAAATGGATGGCTGAATGAACCCCTGACGCAGGGATTCAGAGATATAATTATTCATAGCCACTGTCTCCGCTTGCGACAGAGGATACACATGACTCCTGGGATATGCAGCGTCTACCAGGAGATCTATCGCACAATCCCCCTGTCGATGGGGTGGTAATTGAGTCGCCTTCTTTTGACAGAAGGCGAGTGCCAAATCGGCATATTCTGGGGGAATGCGCACGGTGGAAACCTGGTCTGGACTTTCCACCGTAGTAGCACCAACAAACCCCTACACACCTACCTGAGCACTCTCGCGACCACCCCGTGAGAGCCCTCTGTGGCCAAGAAACAGTGGGATTATGAGTAGTTAACCAGGGTAGGCCTAACACCACAGAATACGCAGGGGAATCAATAAGAAAAAGACTAATCTTTTCCTTGTGACCTCCCTGCGTTATCATAGACAAAGGTGCGGTGACCTCCCTGATAAACCCTGACCCTATTGGTCGACTATCTAAAGCATGAATAGGGAAAGGCATATCAACAGAAACAACAGGAATCCCTAAACTATGAGCAAAATTTTTATTAATGAAATTCCCAGCCGCGCCTGAATCTACTAGCGCCTTATACTGGGAATGCAGGGAAAAATCCGGAAAGGTGACAGAGACAAACATAAGTGCAACAGAGGGCTCTGGATGAGTATGGTGCCTACTCACCTGGGGTGATGCCAGAGTGCCCTGCCTGCCTTCTCTATTCCCAGAGGAACCAACCCGACACCGATCAGCAGTGTGATCTCTGCGATCATAGATGGTGCTCGAGCGGGTACCCCCTCCGGTCTCCCGACGCACCGTCCCTCCCAATTCCATTGGTTCGGGAGAGAGGGCGCGGGAGGATGGAACAACCAGACCCCGATCTAGACGTCCACGAGTAGCCAGTATGTTGTCCAGCCTGATGGACATGTCCACCAGCTGGTCGAAGTTAAGGGTGGTGTCTCTACAGGCCAGCTCCCGACGGACGTCCTCACGTAGGCTACAATGGTAATGGTCGATCAGGGCCCTGTCGCTCCATCCAGCGCCGGCAGCCAAGGTCCTAAACTCCAAAGCAAACTCCTGGGCACTCCTCGTCCCCTGCCTCAGATGATAGAGAAGCTCACCCGCCGTTTTTCCTTCGGGAGGATGGTCGAATACTCTCCTGAAATAACGGGTGAACTCCTCAAAATGGTCCAACGCCAGGGTGTGTGTTCTACCATGGTGTCTGTCCTACCAGGGTGTGTGTTCTACCAGGGACATGGTGTGTGTTCTACCAGGGTGTGTGTTCTACCAGGGACATGGTGTGTGTTCTACCAGGGTGTGTGTTCTACCAGGGTGTGTTTTCTACCAGGGTGTGTGTCCTACCAGGGTGTGTGTTCTACCAGGGACATGGTGTGTGTTCTACCAGGGTGTGTGTTCTACCAGGGTGTGTGTTCTACCAGGGACATGGTGTGTGTTCTACCATGGTGTGTGTTCTACCAGGGTATGTGTTCTACCAGGGACATGGTGTGTGTTCTACCTGGGTGTCTGTTCTACCATGGTGTGTGTTCTACCAGGGACATGGTGTGTGTTCTACCAGGGTGTGTGTTCTACCAGGGACATGGTGTGTGTTCTACCAGGGTGTGTGTTCTACCAGGGACATGGTGTGTGTTCTACCATGGTTTGTGTTCTACCAGGGTGTGTGTTCTACCAGGGACATGGTGTGTGTTCTACCAGGGTGTGTGTTCTACCAGGGACATGGTGTGTGTTCTACCAGGGTGTGTGTTCTACCAGGGTGTGTGTTCTACCAGGGTGTGTGTTCTACCAGGGACATGGTGTGTGTTCTACCATGGTGTGTGTTCTACCAGGGTGTGTGTTCTACCAGGGACATGGTGTGTGTTCTACCAGGGACATGGTGTGTGTTCTACCAGGGTGTGTGTTCTACCAGGGTGTGTGTTCTACCAGGGTGTGTGTTCTACCAGGGACATGGTGTGTGTTCTACCAGGGTGTGTGTTCTACCAGGGTGTGTGTTCTACCAGGGACATGGTGTGTGTTCTACCAGGGACATGGTGTGTGTTCTACCAGGGTGTGTGTTCTACCAGGGTGTGTGTTCTACCATGGTGTGTGTTATACCAGGGTGTGTGTTCTACCAGGGACAAGGTGTGTGTTCTACCAGGTTGTGTGTTCTACCAGGGTGTGTGTTCTACCAGGGTGTGTGTTCTACCAGGGTGTGTGTTCTACCAGGGACATGGTGTGTGTTCTACCAGGGACATGGTGTGTGTTCTACCAGGGACAGGGTGTGTGTTCTACCAGGGACATGGTGTGTGTTCTACCAGGGACATGGTGTGTGTTCTACCAGGGACAGGGTGTGTGTTCTACCAGGGACAGGGTGTGTGTTCTACCATGGTGTGTGTTCTACCAGGGTGTGTGTTCTACCAGGGACATGGTGTGTGTTCTACCAGGGTGTGTGTTCTACCAGGGTGTGTGTTCTACCATGGTGTTTGTTCTACCAGGATGTGTGTTCTACCAGGGACATGGTGTGTGTTCTACCATGGTGTGTTCTACCAGGGTGTGTGTTCTACCAGGGAAATGGTGTGTGTTCTACCAGGGTGTGTGTTCTACCAGGATGTGTGTTCTACCAGGGTGTGTGTTCTACCAGGGACATGGTGTGTGTTCTACCAGGGTGTGTGTTCTACCAGGGTGTGTGTTCTCCCAGGGTGTGTGTTCTACCAGGGTGTGTGTTCTACCAGGGACATGGTGTGTGTTCTACCAGGGACATGGTGTGTGTTCTCCCAGGGTGTGTGTTCTACCAGGGTGTGTGTTCTACCAGGGTGTGTTTTCTACCAGGGTGTGTGTTCTACCAGGGTGTGTGTTCTACCAGGGTGTGTGTTCTACCAGGGACAGGGTGTGTGTTCTACCAGGGTGTGTGTTCTACCATGGTGTTTGTTCTACCAGGGTGTGTGTTCTACCAGGGACATGGTGTGTGTTCTCCCAGGGTGTGTGTTCTACCAGGGTGTGTGTTCTACCAGGGTATGTGTTCTACCAGGGTGCGTGTTCTACCAGGGTGTGTGTTCTACCAGGGTGCGTGTTCTACCAGGGACATGGTGTGTGTTCTACCAGGGTGTGTGTTCTACCAGGGTGTGTGTTCTACCAGGGTGTGTGTTCTACCAGGGTCATGGTGTGTGTTCTACCAGGGACATGGTGTGTGTTCTACCAGGGTGTGTGTTCTACCAGGGTGTGTGTTCTACCAGGGTGTGTGTTCTACCAGGGTGTGTGTTCTACCATGGTGTGTGTTCTACCAGGGACATGGTGTGTGTTCTACCAGGGTGTGTGTTCTACCAGGGTGTGTGTTCTACCAGGGTGTGTGTTCTACCAGGGTGTGTGTTCTACCATGGTGTCTGTCCTACCAGGGTGTGTGTTCTACCAGGGACATGGTGTGTGTTCTACCAGGGTGTGTGTTCTACCAGGGACATGGTGTGTGTTCTACCAGGGTGTGTGTTCTACCAGGATGTGTGTTCTACCAGGGTGTGTGTCCTACCAGGGTGTGTGTTCTACCAGGGACATGGTGTGTGTTCTACCAGGGTGTGTGTTCTACCAGGGTGTGTGTTCTACCAGGGACATGGTGTGTGTTCTACCATGGTGTGTGTTCTACCAGGGTGTGTGTTCTACCAGGGACATGGTGTGTGTTCTACCTGGGTGTCTGTTCTACCATGGTGTGTGTTCTACCAGGGACATAGTGTGTGTTCTACCAGGGTGTGTGTTCTACCAGGGACATGGTGTGTGTTCTACCAGGGTGTGTGTTCTACCAGGGACATGGTGTGTGTTCTACCATGGTTTGTGTTCTACCAGGGTGTGTGTTCTACCAGGGACATGGTGTGTGTTCTACCAGGGTGTGTGTTCTACCAGGGACATGGTGTGTGTTCTACCAGGGTGTGTGTTCTACCAGGGTGTGTGTTCTACCAGGGTGTGTGTTCTACCAGGGACATGGTGTGTGTTCTACCATGGTGTGTGTTCTACCAGGGTGTGTGTTCTACCAGGGACATGGTGTGTGTTCTACCAGGGACATGGTGTGTGTTCTACCAGGGTGTGTGTTCTACCAGGGTGTGTGTTCTACCAGGGTGTGTGTTCTACCAGGGACAGGGTGTGTGTTCTACCAGGGACATGGTGTGTGTTCTACCAGGGTGTGTGTTCTACCAGGGTGTGTGTTCTACCAGGGACATGGTGTGTGTTCTACCAGGGACATGGTGTGTGTTCTACCAGGGTGTGTGTTCTACCAGGGTGTGTGTTCTACCATGGTGTGTGTTCTACCAGGGTGTGTGTTCTACCAGGGACAAGGTGTGTGTTCTACCAGGTTGTGTGTTCTACCAGGGTGTGTGTTCTACCAGGGTGTGTGTTCTACCAGGGTGTGTGTTCTACCAGGGACATGGTGTGTGTTCTACCAGGGACATGGTGTGTGTTCTACCAGGGACAGGGTGTGTGTTCTACCAGGGACATGGTGTGTGTTCTACCAGGGACATGGTGTGTGTTCTACCAGGGACAGGGTGTGTGTTCTACCAGGGACAGGGTGTGTGTTCTACCATGGTGTGTGTTCTACCAGGGTGTTTGTTCTACCAGGGACATGGTGTGTGTTCTACCAGGGTGTGTGTTCTACCAGGGTGTGTGTTCTACCATGGTGTTTGTTCTACCAGGATGTGTGTTCTACCAGGGACATGGTGTGTGTTCTACCATGGTGTGTTCTACCAGGGTGTGTGTTCTACCAGGGACATGGTGTGTGTTCTACCAGGGTGTGTGTTCTACCAGGATGTGTGTTCTACCAGGGTGTGTGTTCTACCAGGGACATGGTGTGTGTTCTACCAGGGTGTGTGTTCTACCAGGGTGTGTGTTCTACCAGGGTGTGTGTTCTACCAGGGTGTGTGTTCTACCAGGGACATGGTGTGTGTTCTACCAGGGACATGGTGTGTGTTCTCCCAGGATGTGTGTTCTACCAGGGTGTGTGTTCTACCAGGGTGTGTTTTCTACCAGGGTGTGTGTTCTACCAGCGTGTGTGTTCTACCAGGGTGTGTGTTCTACCAGGGACAGGGTGTGTGTTCTACCAGGGTGTGTGTTCTACCATGGTGTTTGTTCTACCAGGGTGTTTGTTCTACCAGGGACATGGTGTGTGTTCTCCCAGGGTGTGTGTTCTACCAGGGTGTGTGTTCTACCAGGGTATGTGTTCTACCAGGGTGCGTGTTCTACCAGGGTGTGTGTTCTACCAGGGTGCGTTTTCTACCAGGGACATTGTGTGTGTTCTACCAGGGTGTGTGTTCTACCAGGGTGTGTGTTCTACCAGGGTGTGTGTTCTACCAGGGACATGGTGTGTGTTCTACCAGGGACATGGTGTGTGTTCTACCAGGGTGTGTGTTCTACCAGGGTGTGTGTTCTACCAGGGTGTGTGTTCTACCAGGGTGTGTGTTCTACCAGGGACATGGTGTGTGTTCTACCAGGGACATGGTGTGTTTTCTACCAGGGTGTGTGTTCTACCAGGGTTTGTGTTCTACCAGGGTGTGTGTTCTACCAGGGACATGGTGTGTGTTCTACCAGGGACATGGTGTGTGTTCTACCAGGGACATGGTGTGTGTTCTACCAGGGACATGGTGTGTGTTCTACCAGGGTGTGTGTTCTACCATGGTGTTTGTTCTACCAGGGTGTTTGTTCTACCAGGGTGTGTGTTCTACCAGGGACAGGGTGTGTGTTCTACAAGGGTGTGTGTTCTACCAGGGTGTGTGTTCTACCAGGATGTGTGTTCTACCAGGGACATGGTGTGTGTTCTACCAGGGACATGGTGTGTGTTCTACCAGGGTGTGTGTTCTACCATGGTGTGTGTTCTACCAGGGTGTGTGTTCTACCAGGGACATGGTGTGTGTTCTACCAGGTTGTGTGTTCTACCAGGGTGTGTGTTCTACCAGGGTGTGTGTTCTACCAGGGTGTGTGTTCTACCAGGGACATGGTGTGTGTTCTACCAGGGACATGGTGTGTGTTCTACCAGGGACAGGGTGTGTGTTCTACCAGGGACATGGTGTGTGTTCTACCAGGGACATGGTGTGTGTTCTACCAGGGACAGGGTGTGTGTTCTACCAGGGACAGGGTGTGTGTTCTACCATGGTGTGTGTTCTACCAGGGTGTGTGTTCTACCAGGGACATGGTGTGTGTTCTACCAGGGTGTGTGTTCTACCAGGGTGTGTGTTCTACCATGGTGTTTGTTCTACCAGGATGTGTGTTCTACCAGGGACATGGTGTGTGTTCTACCATGGTGTGTGTTCTACCAGGGTGTGTGTTCTACCAGGGACATGGTGTGTGTTCTACCAGGGTGTGTGTTCTACCAGGATGTGTGTTCTACCAGGGTGTGTGTTCTACCAGGGACATGGTGTGTGTTCTACCAGGGTGTGTGTTCTACCAGGGTGTGTGTTCTACCAGGGTGTGTGTTCTACCAGGGACATGGTGTGTGTTCTACCAGGGACATGGTGTGTGTTCTCCCAGGGTGTGTGTTCTACCAGGGTGTGTGTTCTACCAGGGTGTGTTTTCTACCAGGGTGTGTGTTCTACCAGGGTGTGTGTTCTACCAGGGAGTGTGTTCTACCAGGGACAGGGTGTGTGTTCTACCAGGGTGTGTGTTCTACCATGGTGTTTGTTCTACCAGGGTGTGTGTTCTACCAGGGACATGGTGTGTGTTCTCCCAGGGTGTGTGTTCTACCAGGGTGTGTGTTCTACCAGGGTGTGTGTTCTACCAGGGTGCGTGTTCTACCAGGGTGTGTGTTCTACCAAGGTGCGTGTTCTACCAGGGACATGGTGTGTGTTCTACCAGGGACATGGTGTGTGTTCTACCAGGGTGTGTGTTCTACCAGGGTGTGTGTTCTACCAGGGTGTGTGTTCTACCAGGGACATGGTGTGTGTTCTACCAGGGACATGGTGTGTGTTCTACCAGGGTGTGTGTTCTACCAGGGTGTGTGTTCTACCAGGGTTTGTGTTCTACCAGAGTGTGTGTTCTACCAGGGACATGGTGTGTGTTCTACCAGGGACATGGTGTGTTTTCTACCAGGGACATGGTGTGTGTTCTACCAGGGACATGGTGTGTTTTCTACCAGGGTGTGTGTTCTACCATGGTGTGTGTTCTACCAGGGTGTTTGTTCTACCAGGGTGTGTGTTCTACCAGGGACAGGGTGTGTGTTCTACCAGGGTGTGTGTTCTACCAGGGTGTTAGTTCTACCAGGGTGTGTGTTCTACCAGGGACATGGTGTGTGTTCTACCAGGGACATAGTGTGTGTTCTACCATGGTGTGTGTTCTACCAGGGACATGGTGTGTGTTCTACCAGGGTGTGTGTTCTACCAGGGTGTGTGTTCTACCAGGGTGTGTGTTCTACCAGGGACATGGTGTGTGTTCTACCAGGGTGTGTGTTCTACCAGGGACATGGTGTGTGTTCTACCAGGGACATGGTGTGTGTTCTACCAGGGACATGGTGTGTGTTCTACCAGGGTGTGTGTTCTACCAGGGACATGGTGTGTGTTCTACAAGGGTGTGTGTTCTACCAGGGACATGGTGTGTGTTCTACAAGGGTGTGTGTTCTACCAGGGACATGGTGTGTGTTCTACAAGGGTGTGTGTTCTACCAGGGACATGGTGTGTGTTCTACCAGGGACATGGTGTGTGTTCTACCAGGGTGTGTGTTCTACCAGGGACATAGTGTTTGTTCTACCATGGTGTGTGTTCGACCAGGGTTTGTGTTCTACCAGGGTGTGTGTTCTACCAGGGACATGGTGTGTGTTCTACCAGGGTGTGTGTTCTACCAGGGACATGGTGTGTGTTCTACCAGGGACATGGTGTGTGTTCTACCAGGGTGTGTGTTCTACCAGGGACATGGTGTGTGTTCTACCAGGGTGTGTGTTCTACCAGGGACATGGTGTGTGTTCTACCAGGGTGTGTGTTCTACCAGGGTGTGTGTTCTACCATGGTGTGTGTTCTACCAGGGTGTGTGTTCTACCAGGTTGTGTGTTCTACCAGGGACATTGTGTGTGTTCTACCAGGGTGTGTGTTCTACCAGGGTGTGTGTTCTAACAGGGTGTGTGTTCTACCAGGTTGTGTGTTCTACCAGGGACATTGTGTGTGTTCTACCAGGGTGTGTGTTCTACCAGGGTGTGTGTTCTACCAGGGTGTGTGTTCTACCAGGTTGTGTGTTCTACCAGGGACATTGTGTGTTCTACCAGGGTGTGTGTTCTACCAGGGTGTGTTCTACCAGGTTGTGTGTTCTACCAGGGACATTGTGTGTGTTCTACCAGGGTGTGTGTTCTACCAGGGTGCGTGTTCTACCAGGGTGTTTGTTCTACCATGGTGTGTGTTCTACCATGGTGTGTGTTCTACCAGGGTGTGTGTTCTACCAGGGACATTGTGTGTGTTCTACCAGGGTGTGTGTTCTACCAGGGACATTGTGTGTGTTCTACCAGGGTGTGTGTTCTACCAGGGTGTGTGTTCTACCAGGGTGTTTGTTTTACCATGGTGTGTGTTCTACCAGGGTGTGTGTTCTACCAGGGTGTGTGTTCTACCAGGGTGTGTGTTCTACCAGGGACATGGTGTATGTTCTACCATGGTGTGTGTTCTACCAGGGTGTGTTCTACCAGGGACATGTTGTGTGTTCTACCAGGGTGTGTGTTCTTCCAGGGTGTGTGTTCTACCAGGGACAGGGTGTGTGTTCTACCAGGGACATGGTGTGTGTTCTACCAGGGACAGGGTGTGTGTTCTACCAGGGTGTGTGTTCTACCAGGGACATGGTGTTTGTTCTACCAGGGTGTGTGTTCTACCAGGGTGTGTGTTCTACCAGGGACAGGGTGTGTGTTCTACCAGGGACATGGTGTGTGTTCTACCAGGGTGTGTGTTCTCCCATGGTGTATGTTCTACCATGGTGTGTGTTCTACCAGGGTGTGTTCTACCAGGGACATGGTGTGTGTTCTACCAGGGTGTGTGTTCTACCAGGGTGTGTGTTCTACCAGGGACATGGTGTGTGTTCTACCAGGGACATGGTGTGTGTTCTACCAGGGTGTGTGTTCTACCAGGGACATGGTGTGTGTTCTACCAGGGACATGGTGTGTGTTCTACCAGGGTGTGTGTTCTACCAGGGACAGGGTGTGTGTTCTACCAGGGTGTGTGTTCTACCAGGGTGTGTGTTCTACCAGGGTGTGTGTTCGACCAGGGTTTGTGTTCTCCCAGGGTGTGTGTTCTACCTGGGTGTGTGTTCTACCAGGGACATGGTGTGTGTTCTACCAGGGACATGGTGTGTGTTCTACCATGGTGTGTGTTCTACCAGGGTGTGTGTTCTACCAGGGACATGGTGTGTGTTCTACCAGGGACATGGTGTGTGTTCTACCAGGGACATGGTGTGTGTTCTACCAGGGTGTGTGTTCTACCAGGGTGTGTGTTCTACCAGGGTGTGTGTTCTACCAGGGACATGGTGTGTGTTCTACCAGGGTGTGTGTTCTACCAGGGACATGGTGTGTGTTCTACCAGGGACAGGGTGTGTGTTCTACCAGGGACAGGGTGTGTGTTCTACCAGGGACAGGGTGTGTGTTCTACCAGGGTGTGTGTTCTACCAGGGACATGGTGTGTGTTCTACCAGGGTGTGTGTTCTACCAGGGACATGGTGTGTGTTCTACCAGGGACAGGGTGTGTGTTCTACCAGGGACAGGGTGTGTGTTCTACCAGGGACAGGGTGTGTGTTCTACCAGGGACAGGGTGTGTGTTCTACCAGGGTGTGTGTTCTCCTAGGGGTGTAAAGTATGCAGTGTGCGTCAGAGGTGCGTAGTATGGTACTGATCCAGACACACACACTGTGAGACGGCTCATCCATCACCAGGTCTGGGGCTAACGAGGGTAAAATGTTTATTACCCCCCAGATCGTCTTTGTGTGTCTTAGACAAAACTACACCCCTTCACACGCACACACACCCTCCCCTCCGTCCCCACAGTCTCCCCCATTCAGTAAGGTCCTCTGACGTCATCACCGACGCAACACACACACACACACGTGTTCCAAGCAACACACACACACACACTCGTTGTCCAAGCACACAGCCTCAGTCTGAGCTCAACTGGTGGGTTATAGTCTAGTACAGCGTATTAAACTGGGCAGGAAGTAGAAAGGACTGTTTCTATTGGGTTATAGTCTAGTACAGCGTATTAAACTGGGCAGGAAGTAGAAAGGACTGTTTCTATTGGGTTATAGTCTAGTACAGTGTATTAAACTGGGCAGGAAGTAGAAAGGACTGTTTCTATTGGGTTATAGTCAAGTACAGCGTATTAAACTGGGCAGGAAGTAGAAAGGACTGTTTCTATTGGCTTATAGTCTAGTACAGCGTATTAAACTAGGCAGGAAGTAGAAAGGACTGTTTCTATTGGGTTATAGTCTAGTACAGCGTATTAAACTGGGCAGGAAGTAGAAAGGACTGTTTCTATTGGGTTATAGTCTAGTACAGCGTATTAAACTGGGCAGGAAGTAGAAAGGACTGTTTCTATTGGGTTATAGTCTAGTACAGCGTATTAAACTGGGCAGGAAGTAGAAAGGACTGTTTCTATTGGGTTATAGTCTAGTACAGCGTATTAAACTGGGCAGGAAGTAGAAAGGACTGTTTCTATTGGGTTATAGTCTAGTACAGCGTATTAAACTGGGCAGGAAGTAGAAAGGACTGTTTCTATTGGGTTATAGTCTAGTACAGCGTATTAAACTAGGCAGGAAGTAGAAAGGACTGTTTCTATTGGGTTATAGTCTAGTACAGCGTATTAAACTGGGCAGGAAGTAGAAAGGACTGTTTCTATTGGGTTATAGTCTAGTACAGCGTATTAAACTGGGCAGGAAGTAGAAAGGACTGTTTCTATTGGGTTATAGTCTAGTACAGCGTATTAAACTGGGCAGGAAGTAGAAAGGACTGTTTCTATTGGGTTATAGTCTAGTACAGCGTATTAAACTGGGCAGGAAGTAGAAAGGACTGTTTCTATTGGGTTATAGTCTAGTACAGCGTATTAAACTAGGCAGGAAGTAGAAAGGACTGTTTCTATTGGGTTATAGTCTAGTACAGAGTATTAAACTGGGCAGGAAGTAGAAAGGACTGTTTCTATTGGGTTATAGTCTAGTACATCGTATTAAACTGGGCAGGAAGTAGAAAGGACTGTTTCTATTTGGTTATAGTCTAGTACAGCGTATTAAACTGGGCAGGAAGTAGAAAGGACTGTTTCTATTGGGTTATAGTCTAGTACAGCGTATTAAACTAGGCAGGAAGTAGAAAGGACTGTTTCTATTGGGTTATAGTCTAGTACAGCGTATTCAACTAGGCAGGAAGTAGAAAGGACTGTTTCTATTGGGTTATAGTCTAGTACAGCGTATTAAACTGGGCAGGAAGTAGAAAGGACTGTTTCTATTTTAGCTTGTATTAAACTGTTTACTGCAGAGATACACACTCCTTAACCCCTACAAACCTCTGTGTCGATTAAGACAGGCTCTCTCTCTCTCGCTCTCTCTATCCATCTCCCTTTCTCTCTCCCTCCATCTCCCCGCTCGTTCTCTCTCTCTCTCTCACACACACACTCTTTTCCTCTGTTTCTCTCTATCCCTCTCCCTTTCTCTCTCCCTCCATCTCCCCGCTCGTTCTCTCTCTCTCACACACACTCGTTTCCTCTGTTTCTCTCTATCCCTCTCCCTTTCTCTCTCCCTCCATCTCCCCGCTCGTTCTCTCTCTCTCTCACACACTCTTTTCCTCTGTCTCTCTCTATCCCTTTCCCGTTCTCTCTCCCTCCATCTCCCCGTTCTCTCTCTCTCTACGTTAGGGGTCTCACCTATCCTATCACCATGGTGACAACAGTGTGTGTGTAACCCTGTGGCCACTCCCCCTCAGGAGGAAATAATTCCGCAGACGACCGCGTTTCCCAGGGAACACTTTACGAGGGGCGGAACCAAGAAGGTCAGGGGTCACTAGGGCTTGGGGGTGTTTATAGATGGTTGTCCTACTGAGAGGTTTGAAGTGAGCTTTTGTCTTTATTAGGGTCAGAACCCAGGATGGACAGAAGAGAAAGGAGAGGGAGGAGACGGACTACGAACTGACCTATGGTGCTCTGTCTAAAACATGCTGACACTCTGGTCAGAAGAGTAAATAAGGGAGTGTTATCCCGGCCAGAATGGCCCATAGGGCAGGTAAGGAGCCTATCTCCTGTTACTGTAGAGAGACACCCTCTGGACAGGACACTAGTCTATCTCCTGTTACTGTAGAGAGACAGCTTGATGTACAGGACACCCCCTGGACAGGACACTTGTCTATCTCCTGTTACTGTAGAGAGACAGCTTGATGTACAGGACACCCCCTGGGCAGGACACTAGTCTATCTCCTGTTTCTGTAGTGAGACAGCTTGATGTACAGGACACCCCCTGGACAGGACACTAGTCTATCTCCTGTTACTGTAGTGAGGCAGCCTGATGTACCAGTACACCCCCTGGACAGGACACTAGTCTATCTCCTGTTTCTGTAGTGAGACAGCTTGATGTACAGGACACCCCCTGGACAGGACACTAGTCTATCTCCTGTTTCTGTAGTGAGACAGCTTGATGTACAGGACACTAGTCTATCTCCTGTTACTGTAGAGAGACAGCTTGATGTACAGGACACTAGTCTATCTCCTGTTACTGTAGAGAGACAGCTTGATGTACCAGGACACCCCCTGGAAAGGACACTAGTCTATCTCCTGTTACTGTAGTGAGACAGCCCCTGGACAGCCATGGTAACGGTGGTGACCTGTTAACAGTCCATCATGTAAAGAGAAGGATGTAGCCTAGGTAACGGTGGTGACCTGTTAACAGTCCATCATGAAAAGAGAAGGATGTAGCCTAGGTAACGGTGGTGACCTGTTAACAGTCCATCATGTAAAGAGAAGGATGTAGCCTAGGTAACGGTGGTGACCTGTTAACAGTCCATAATGTAAGGAGAAGGATGTAGCCTAGGTAACGGTGGTGACCTGTTAACAGTCCATCATGTAAAGAGAAGGATGTAGCCTAGGTAACGGTGGTGACCTGTTAACAGTCCATCATGTAAAGAGAAGGGTGTAGCCTAGGTAACGGTGGTGACCTGTTAACAGTCCATCATGTAAAGAGAAGGATGTAGCCTAGGTAACGGTGGTGACCTGTTAACAGTCCATCATGTAAAGAGAAGGATGTAGCCTAGGTAACGGTGGTGACCTGTTAACAGTCCATCATGTAAAGAGAAGGATGTAGCCTAGGTAACGGTGGTGACCTGTTAACAGTCCATCATGTAAAGAGAAGGATGTAGCCTAGGTAACGGTGGTGACCTGTTAACAGTCCATCATGTAAAGAGAAGGATGTAGCCTAGGTAACGGTGGTGACCTGTTAACAGTCCATAATGTAAAGAGAAGGGTGTAGCCTAGGTAACGGTGGTGACCTGTTAACAGTCCATCATGTAAAGAGAAGGATGTAGCCTAGGTAACGGTGGTGACCTGTTAACAGTCCATCATGTAAAGAGAAGGATGTAGCCTAGGTAACGGTGGTGACCTGTTAACAGTCCATCATGTAAAGAGAAGGATGTAGCCTAGGTAACGGTGGTGACCTGTTAACAGTCCATCATGTAAAGAGAAGGATGTAGCCTAGGTAACGGTGGTGACCTGTTAACAGTCCATCATGTAAAGAGAAGGATGTAGCCTAGGTAACGGTGGTGACCTGTTAACAGTCCATCATGTAAAGAGAAGGATGTAGCCTAGGTAACGGTGGTGACCTGTTAACAGTCCATCATGTAAAGAGAAGGATGTAGCCTAGGTAACGGTGGTGACCTGTTAATAGTACATCATGTAAAGAGAAGGATGTAGCCTAGGTAACGGTGGTGACCTGTTAACAGTCCATCATGTAAAGAGAAGGGTGTAGCCTAGGTAACGGTGGTGACCTCTTAGCAGTCCATCATGTAAAGAGAAGGATGTAGCCTAGGTAACGGTGGTGACCTGTTAACAGTCCATCATGTAAAGAGAAGGATGTAGCCTAGGTAACGGTGGTGACCTGTTAACAGTCCATCATGTAAAGAGAAGGATGTAGCCATGGTAACGTTGGTGACCTGTTAACAGTCCATCATGTAAAGAGAAGGATGTAGCCTAGGTAACGGTGGTGACCTGTTAACAGTCCATAATTTAAAGAGAAGGATGTAGCCTAGGTAACGGTGGTTACCTGTTAACAGTCCATCATGTAAAGAGAAGGATGTAGCCTAGGTAACGGTGGTGACCTGTTAACAGTCCATCATGTAAAGAGAAGGATGTAGCCTAGGTAACGGTGGTGACCTCTTAGCAGTCCATCATGTAAAGAGAAGGATGTAGCCTAGGTAACGGTGGTGACCTGTTAACAGTCCATCATGTAAAGAGAAGGATGTAGCCTAGGTAACGGTGGTGACCTCTTAGCAGTCCATCATGTAAAGAGAAGGATGTAGCCTAGGTAACGGTGGTGACCTGTTAACAGTACATCATGTAAAGAGAAGGGTGTAGCCTAGGTAACGGTGGTGACCTCTTAGCAGTCCATCATGTAAAGAGAAGGGTGTAGCCTAGGTAACGGTGGTGACCTGTTAACAGTCCATCATGTAAAGAGAAGGATGTAGCCTAGGTAACGGTGGTGACCTGTTAACAGTCCATCATGTAAAGAGAAGGATGTAGCCTAGGTAACGGTGGTGACCTGTTAACAGTCCATCATGTAAAGAGAAGGATGTAGCCTAGGTAACGGTGGTGACCTGTTAACAGTCCATCATGTAAAGAGAAGGATGTAGCCTAGGTAACGGTGGTGACCTGTTAACAGTCCATCATGTAAAGAGAAGGATGTAGCCTAGGTAACGGTGGTGACCTGTTAACAGTCCATCATGTAAAGAGAAGGATGTAGTCTAGGTAACGGTGGTGACCTGTTAACAGTCCATCATGTAAAGAGAAGGATGTAGCCTAGGTAACGGTGGTGACCTGTTAACAGTCCATCATGTAAAGAGAAGGATGTAGCCTAGGTAACGGTGGTGACCTGTTAACAGTCCATCATGTAAAGAGAAGGATGTAGCCTAGGTAACGGTGGTGACCTGTTAACAGTCCATAATGTAAAGAGAAGGATGTAGCCTAGGTAACGGTGGTGACCTGTTAACAGTCCATCATGTAAAGAGAAGGATGTAGCCTAGGTAACGGTGGTGACCTGTTAACAGTCCATCATGTAAAGAGAAGGATGTAGCCTAGGTAACGGTGGTGACCTGTTAGCAGTCCATCATGTAAAGAGAAGGATGTAGCCTAGGTAACGGTGTTGACCTGTTAACAGTCCATCATGTAAAGAGAAGGATGTAGCCTAGGTAACGGTGGTGACCTGTTAACAGTCCATCATGTAAAGAGAAGGATGTAGCCTAGGTAACGGTGGTGACCTGTTAGCAGTACATCATGTAAAGAGAAGGATGTAGCCTAGCGAACGGTGGTGACCTGTTAACAGTCCATCATGTAAAGAGAAGGATGTAGCCTAGGTAACGGTGGTGACCTGTTAACTGTCCATCATGTAATGAGAAGGATGTAGCCTAGGTAACGGTGGTGACCTGTTAACAGTCCATCATGTAAAGAGAAGGATGTAGCCTAGGTAACGGTGGTGACCTGTTAACAGTCCATCATGTAAAGAGAAGGATGTAGCCTAGGTAACGGTGGTGACCTGTAAACAGTCCGTAATGTAAAGAGAAGGATGTAGCCTAGGTAACGGTGGTGACCTGTTAACAGTCCGTAATGTAAAGAGAAGGATGTAGCCTAGGTAACGGTGGTGACCTGTTAACAGTCCATCATGTAAAGAGAAGGATGTAGCCTAGGTAACGGTGGTGACCTGTTAACAGTCCATCATGTAAAGAGAAGGATGTAGCCTAGGTAACGGTGGTGACCTGTTAACAGTCCATCATGTAAAGAGAAGGATGTAGCCTAGGTAACGGTGGTGACCTGTTAACAGTCCATCATGTAAAGAGAAGGATGTAGCCTAGGTAACGGTGGTGACCTGTTAACAGTCCATCATGTAAAGAGAAGGGTGTAGCCTAGGTAACGGTGGTGACCTGTTAACAGTCCATCATGTAAAGAGAAGGATGTAGCCTAGGTAACGGTGGTGACCTGTTAACAGTCCATCATGTAAAGAGAAGGATGTAGCCTAGGTAACGGTGGTGACCTGTTAACAGTCCATCATGTAAAGAGAAGGATGTAGCCTAGGTAACGGTGGTGACCTGTTAGCAGTACATCATGTAAAGAGAAGGATGTAGCCTAGGTAACGGTGGTGACCTGTTAACAGTCCATCATGTAAAGAGAAGGATGTAGCCTAGGTAACGGTGGTGACCTGTTAACAGTCCATCATGTAAAGAGAAGGATGTAGCCTAGGTAACGGTGGTGACCTGTTAACAGTCCATCATGTAAAGAGAAGGATGTAGCCTAGGTAACGGTGGTGACCTGTAAACAGTCCGTAATGTAAAGAGAAGGATGTAGCCTAGGTAACGGTGGTGACCTCTTAGCAGTCCATCATGTAAAGAGAAGGATGTAGCCTAGGTAACGGTGGTGACCTGTTAACAGTACATCATGTAAAGAGAAGGGTGTAGCCTAGGTAACGGTGGTGACCTCTTAGCAGTCCATCATGTAAAGAGAAGGGTGTAGCCTAGGTAACGGTGGTGACCTGTTAACAGTCCATCATGTAAAGAGAAGGATGTAGCCTAGGTAACGGTGGTGACCTGTTAACAGTCCATCATGTAAAGAGAAGGATGTAGCCTAGGTAACGGTGGTGACCTGTTAACAGTACATCATGTAAAGAGAAGGATGTAGCCTAGGTAACGGTGGTGACCTGTTAACAGTCCATCATGTAAAGAGAAGGATGTAGCCATGGTAACGTTGGTGACCTGTTAACAGTCCATCATGTAAAGAGAAGGATGTAGCCTAGGTAACGGTGGTGACCTGTTAACAGTCCATAATTTAAAGAGAAGGATGTAGCCTAGGTAACGGTGGTTACCTGTTAACAGTCCATCATGTAAAGAGAAGGATGTAGCCTAGGTAACGGTGGTGACCTGTTAACAGTCCATCATGTAAAGAGAAGGATGTAGCCTAGGTAACGGTGGTGACCTCTTAGCAGTCCATCATGTAAAGAGAAGGATGTAGCCTAGGTAACGGTGGTGACCTGTTAACAGTCCATCATGTAAAGAGAAGGATGTAGCCTAGGTAACGGTGGTGACCTCTTAGCAGTCCATCATGTAAAGAGAAGGATGTAGCCTAGGTAACGGTGGTGACCTGTTAACAGTACATCATGTAAAGAGAAGGGTGTAGCCTAGGTAACGGTGGTGACCTCTTAGCAGTCCATCATGTAAAGAGAAGGGTGTAGCCTAGGTAACGGTGGTGACCTGTTAACAGTCCATCATGTAAAGAGAAGGATGTAGCCTAGGTAACGGTGGTGACCTGTTAACAGTCCATCATGTAAAGAGAAGGATGTAGCCTAGGTAACGGTGGTGACCTGTTAACAGTCCATCATGTAAAGAGAAGGATGTAGCCTAGGTAACGGTGGTGACCTGTTAACAGTCCATCATGTAAAGAGAAGGATGTAGCCTAGGTAACGGTGGTGACCTGTTAACAGTCCATCATGTAAAGAGAAGGATGTAGCCTAGGTAACGGTGGTGACCTGTTAACAGTCCATCATGTAAAGAGAAGGATGTAGCCTAGGTAACGGTGGTGACCTGTTAACAGTCCATCATGTAAAGAGAAGGATGTAGCCTAGGTAACGGTGGTGACCTGTTAACAGTCCATCATGTAAAGAGAAGGATGTAGCCTAGGTAACGGTGGTGACCTGTTAACAGTCCATCATGTAAAGAGAAGGATGTAGCCTAGGTAACGGTGGTGACCTGTTAACAGTCCATAATGTAAAGAGAAGGATGTAGCCTAGGTAACGGTGGTGACCTGTTAACAGTCCATCATGTAAAGAGAAGGATGTAGCCTAGGTAACGGTGGTGACCTGTTAACAGTCCATCATGTAAAGAGAAGGATGTAGCCTAGGTAACGGTGGTGACCTGTTAGCAGTCCATCATGTAAAGAGAAGGATGTAGCCTAGGTAACGGTGTTGACCTGTTAACAGTCCATCATGTAAAGAGAAGGATGTAGCCTAGGTAACGGTGGTGACCTGTTAACAGTCCATCATGTAAAGAGAAGGATGTAGCCTAGGTAACGGTGGTGACCTGTTAGCAGTACATCATGTAAAGAGAAGGATGTAGCCTAGCGAACGGTGGTGACCTGTTAACAGTCCATCATGTAAAGAGAAGGATGTAGCCTAGGTAACGGTGGTGACCTGTTAACTGTCCATCATGTAATGAGAAGGATGTAGCCTAGGTAACGGTGGTGACCTGTTAACAGTCCATCATGTAAAGAGAAGGATGTAGCCTAGGTAACGGTGGTGACCTGTTAACAGTCCATCATGTAAAGAGAAGGATGTAGCCTAGGTAACGGTGGTGACCTGTAAACAGTCCGTAATGTAAAGAGAAGGATGTAGCCTAGGTAACGGTGGTGACCTGTTAACAGTCCGTAATGTAAAGAGAAGGATGTAGCCTAGGTAACGGTGGTGACCTGTTAACAGTCCATCATGTAAAGAGAAGGATGTAGCCTAGGTAACGGTGGTGACCTGTTAACAGTCCATCATGTAAAGAGAAGGATGTAGCCTAGGTAACGGTGGTGACCTGTTAACAGTCCATCATGTAAAGAGAAGGATGTAGCCTAGGTAACGGTGGTGACCTGTTAACAGTCCATCATGTAAAGAGAAGGATGTAGCCTAGGTAACGGTGGTGACCTGTTAACAGTCCATCATGTAAAGAGAAGGGTGTAGCCTAGGTAACGGTGGTGACCTGTTAACAGTCCATCATGTAAAGAGAAGGATGTAGCCTAGGTAACGGTGGTGACCTGTTAACAGTCCATCATGTAAAGAGAAGGATGTAGCCTAGGTAACGGTGGTGACCTGTTAACAGTCCATCATGTAAAGAGAAGGATGTAGCCTAGGTAACGGTGGTGACCTGTTAGCAGTACATCATGTAAAGAGAAGGATGTAGCCTAGGTAACGGTGGTGACCTGTTAACAGTCCATCATGTAAAGAGAAGGATGTAGCCTAGGTAACGGTGGTGACCTGTTAACAGTCCATCATGTAAAGAGAAGGATGTAGCCTAGGTAACGGTGGTGACCTGTTAACAGTCCATCATGTAAAGAGAAGGATGTAGCCTAGGTAACGGTGGTGACCTGTAAACAGTCCGTAATGTAAAGAGAAGGATGTAGCCTAGGTAACGGTGGTGACCTCTTAGCAGTCCATCATGTAAAGAGAAGGATGTAGCCTAGGTAACGGTGGTGACCTGTTAACAGTACATCATGTAAAGAGAAGGGTGTAGCCTAGGTAACGGTGGTGACCTCTTAGCAGTCCATCATGTAAAGAGAAGGGTGTAGCCTAGGTAACGGTGGTGACCTGTTAACAGTCCATCATGTAAAGAGAAGGATGTAGCCTAGGTAACGGTGGTGACCTGTTAACAGTCCATCATGTAAAGAGAAGGATGTAGCCTAGGTAACGGTGGTGACCTGTTAACAGTACATCATGTAAAGAGAAGGATGTAGCCTAGGTAACGGTGGTGACCTGTTAACAGTCCATCATGTAAAGAGAAGGATGTAGCCTAGGTAACGGTGGTGACCTGTTAACAGTCCATCATGTAAAGAGAAGGATGTAGCCTAGGTAACGGTGGTGACCTGTTAACAGTCCATCATGTAAAGAGAAGGATGTAGCCTAGGTAACGGTGGTGACCTGTTAACAGTCCATCATGTAAAGAGAAGGATGTAGCCTAGGTAACGGTGGTGACCTGTTAACAGTCCATCATGTAAAGAGAAGGATGTAGCCTAGGTAACGGTGGTGACCTCTTAGCAGTCCATCATGTAAAGAGAAGGATGTAGCCTAGGTAACGGTGGTGACCTGTTAACAGTACATCATGTAAAGAGAAGGGTGTAGCCTAGGTAACGGTGGTGACCTCTTAGCAGTCCATCATGTAAAGAGAAGGGTGTAGCCTAGGTAACGGTGGTGACCTGTTAACAGTCCATCATGTAAAGAGAAGGATGTAGCCTAGGTAACGGTGGTGACCTGTTAACAGTCCATCATGTAAAGAGAAGGATGTAGCCTAGGTAACGGTGGTGACCTGTTAACAGTACATCATGTAAAGAGAAGGATGTAGCCTAGGTAACGGTGGTGACCTGTTAACAGTCCATCATGTAAAGAGAAGGATGTAGCCTAGGTAACGGTGGTGACCTGTTAACAGTCCATCATGTAAAGAGAAGGATGTAGCCTAGGTAACGGTGGTGACCTGTTAACAGTCCATCATGTAAAGAGAAGGATGTAGCCTAGGTAACGGTGGTGACCTGTTAACAGTCCATCATGTAAAGAGAAGGATGTAGCCTAGGTAACGGTGGTGACCTGTTAACAGTCCATAATGTAAAGAGAAGGATGTAGCCTAGGTAACGGTGGTGACCTGTTAACAGTCCATCATGTAAAGAGAAGGATGTAGCCTAGGTAACGGTGGTGACCTGTTAACAGTCCATCATGTAAAGAGAAGGATGTAGCCTAGGTAACGGTGGTGACCTGTAAACAGTCCGTAATGTAAAGAGAAGGATGTAGCCTAGGTAACGGTGGTGACCTGTTAACAGTCCGTAATGTAAAGAGAAGGATGTAGCCTAGGTAACGGTGGTGACCTGTTAACAGTCCATCATGTAAAGAGAAGGATGTAGCCTAGGTAACGGTGGTGACCTCTTAGCAGTCCATCATGTAAAGAGAAGGATGTAGCCTAGGTAACGGTGGTGACCTGTTAACAGTACATCATGTAAAGAGAAGGGTGTAGCCTAGGTAACGGTGGTGACCTCTTAGCAGTCCATCATGTAAAGAGAAGGGTGTAGCCTAGGTAACGGTGGTGACCTGTTAACAGTCCATCATGTAAAGAGAAGGATGTAGCCTAGGTAACGGTGGTGACCTGTTAACAGTCCATCATGTAAAGAGAAGGATGTAGCCTAGGTAACGGTGGTGACCTGTTAACAGTACATCATGTAAAGAGAAGGATGTAGCCTAGGTAACGGTGGTGACCTGTTAACAGTCCATCATGTAAAGAGAAGGATGTAGCCTAGGTAACGGTGGTGACCTGTTAACAGTCCATCATGTAAAGAGAAGGATGTAGCCTAGGTAACGGTGGTGACCTGTTAACAGTCCATCATGTAAAGAGAAGGATGTAGCCTAGGTAACGGTGGTGACCTGTTAACAGTCCATAATGTAAAGAGAAGGATGTAGCCTAGGTAACGGTGGTGACCTGTTAACAGTCCATCATGTAAAGAGAAGGGTGTAGCCTAGGTAACGGTGGTGACCTGTTAACAGTCCATCATGTAAAGAGAAGGATGTAGCCTAGGTAACGGTGGTGACCTGTTAACAGTCCATCATGTAAAGAGAAGGATGTAGCCTAGGTAACGGTGGTGACCTCTTAGCAGTCCATCATGTAAAGAGAAGGATGTAGCCTAGGTAACGGTGGTGACCTGTTAACAGTACATCATGTAAAGAGAAGGGTGTAGCCTAGGTAACGGTGGTGACCTCTTAGCAGTCCATCATGTAAAGAGAAGGGTGTAGCCTAGGTAACGGTGGTGACCTATTAACAGTCCATCATGTAAAGAGAAGGATGTAGCCTAGGTAACGGTGGTGACCTGTTAACAGTCCATCATGTAAAGAGAAGGATGTAGCCTAGGTAACGGTGGTGACCTGTTAGCAGTACATCATGTAAAGAGAAGGATGTAGCCTAGGTAACGGTGGTGACCTGTTAACAGTCCATCATGTAAAGAGAAGGATGTAGCCTAGGTAACGGTGGTGACCTCTTAGCAGTCCATCATGTAAAGAGAAGGATGTAGCCTAGGTAACGGTGGTGACCTCTTAGCAGTCCATCATGTAAAGAGAAGGATGTAGCCTAGGTAACGGTGGTGACCTGTTAACAGTACATCATGTAAAGAGAAGGGTGTAGCCTAGGTAACGGTGGTGACCTGTTAACAGTACATCATGTAAAGAGAAGGGTGTAGCCTAGGTAACGGTGGTGACCTCTTAGCAGTCCATCATGTAAAGAGAAGGGTGTAGCCTAGGTAACGGTGGTGACCTGTTAACAGTCCATCATGTAAAGAGAAGGATGTAGCCTAGGTAACGGTGGTGACCTGTTAACAGTCCATCATGTAAAGAGAAGGATGTAGCCTAGGTAACGGTGGTGACCTGTTAACAGTCCATCATGTAAAGAGAAGGATGTAGCCTAGGTAACGGTGGTGACCTGTTAACAGTCCATCATGTAGAGAGAAGGATGTAGCCTAGGTAACGGTGGTGACCTGTTAACAGTCCATCATGTAAAGAGAAGGATGTAGCCTAGGTAACGGTGGTGACCTGTTAACAGTCCATAATGTAAAGAGAAGGATGTAGCCTAGGTAACGGTGGTGACCTGTTAACAGTCCATCATGTAAAGAGAAGGATGTAGCCTAGGTAACGGTGGTGACCTGTTAACAGTCCATCATGTAAAGAGAAGGATGTAGCCTAGGTAACGGTGGTGACCTGTTAACAGTCCATCATGTAAAGAGAAGGATGTAGCCTAGGTAACGGTGGTGACCTGTTAACAGTCCATCATGTAAAGAGAAGGATGTAGCCTAGGTAACGGTGGTGACCTGTTAACAGTCCATCATGTAAAGAGAAGGGTGTAGCCTAGGTAACGGTGGTGACCTGTTAACAGTCCATCATGTAAAGAGAAGGATGTAGCCTAGGTAACGGTGGTGACCTGTTAACAGTCCATCATGTAAAGAGAAGGATGTAGCCTAGGTAACGGTGGTGACCTGTTAACAGTCTATCATGTAAAGAGAAGGATGTAGCCTAGGTAACGGTGGTGACCTGTTAGCAGTACATCATGTAAAGAGAAGGATGTAGCCTAGGTAACGGTGGTGACCTGTTAACAGTCCATCATGTAAAGAGAAGGATGTAGCCTAGGTAACGGTGGTGACCTGTTAACAGTCCATCATGTAAAGAGAAGGATGTAGCCTAGGTAACGGTGGTGACCTGTTAACAGTCCATCATGTAAAGAGAAGGATGTAGCCTAGGTAACGGTGGTGACCTGTTAACAGTCCATCATGTAAAGAGAAGGATGTAGCCTAGGTAACGGTGGTGACCTATTAGCAGTACATCATGTAAAGAGAAGGATGTAGCCTAGGTAACGGTGGTGACCTGTTAACAGTCCATCATGTAAAGAGAAGGATGTAGCCTAGGTAACGGTGGTGACCTGTTAACAGTCCATCATGTAAAGAGAAGGGTGTAGCCTAGGTAACGGTGGTGACCTGTTAACAGTCCATCATGTAAAGAGAAGGATGTAGCCTAGGTAACGGTGGTGACCTGTTAACAGTACATCATGTAAAGAGAAGGGTGTAGCCTAGGTAACGGTGGTGACCTCTTAGCAGTCCATCATGTAAAGAGAAGGGTGTAGCCTAGGTAACGGTGGTGACCTATTAACAGTCCATCATGTAAAGAGAAGGATGTAGCCTAGGTAACGGTGGTGACCTGTTAACAGTCCATCATGTAAAGAGAAGGATGTAGCCTAGGTAACAGTGGTGACCTGTTAGCAGTACATCATGTAAAGAGAAGGATGTAGCCTAGGTAACGGTGGTGACCTGTTAACAGTCCATCATGTAAAGAGAAGGATGTAGCCTAGGTAACGGTGGTGACCTCTTAGCAGTCCATCATG
This sequence comes from Salvelinus fontinalis, assembly GCF_029448725.1. Classification (NCBI taxonomy): domain Eukaryota; kingdom Metazoa; phylum Chordata; class Actinopteri; order Salmoniformes; family Salmonidae; genus Salvelinus; species Salvelinus fontinalis. The sequence continues at coordinate 59,678,193 of NC_074675.1, read as the reverse complement.
TAAAGAGAAGGATGTAGCCTAGGTAACGGTGGTGACCTGTTAACAGTCCATCATGTAAAGAGAAGGATGTAGCCTAGGTAACGGTGGTGACCTGTTAACAGTCCATAATGTAAAGAGAAGGATGTAGCCTAGGTAACGGTGGTGACCTGTTAACAGTCCATCATGTAAAGAGAAGGATGTAGCCTAGGTAACGGTGGTGACCTGTTAACAGTCCATCATGTAAAGAGAAGGATGTAGCCTAGGTAACGGTGGTGACCTGTTAACAGTCCATCATGTAAAGAGAAGGATGTAGCCTAGGTAACGGTGGTGACCTGTTAACAGTCCATCATGTAAAGAGAAGGATGTAGCCTAGGTAACGGTGGTGACCTGTTAACAGTCCATCATGTAAAGAGAAGGGTGTAGCCTAGGTAACGGTGGTGACCTGTTAACAGTCCATCATGTAAAGAGAAGGATGTAGCCTAGGTAACGGTGGTGACCTGTTAACAGTCCATCATGTAAAGAGAAGGATGTAGCCTAGGTAACGGTGGTGACCTGTTAACAGTCCATCATGTAAAGAGAAGGATGTAGCCTAGGTAACGGTGGTGACCTGTTAGCAGTACATCATGTAAAGAGAAGGATGTAGCCTAGGTAACGGTGGTGACCTGTTAACAGTCCATCATGTAAAGAGAAGGATGTAGCCTAGGTAACGGTGGTGACCTGTTAACAGTCCATCATGTAAAGAGAAGGATGTAGCCTAGGTAACGGTGGTGACCTGTTAACAGTCCATCATGTAAAGAGAAGGATGTAGCCTAGGTAACGGTGGTGACCTGTTAACAGTCCATCATGTAAAGAGAAGGATGTATCCTAGGTAACGGTGGTGACCTGTAAACAGTCCGTAATGTAAAGAGAAGGATGTAGCCTAGGTAACGGTGGTGACCTGTTAACAGTCCGTAATGTAAAGAGAAGGATGTAGCCTAGGTAACGGTGGTGACCTGTTAACAGTCCATCGTGTAAAGAGAAGGATGTAGCCTAGGTAACGGTGGTGACCTGTTAACAGTCCATCATGTAAAGAGAAGGATGTAGCCTAGGTAACGGCGGTGACCTGTTAACAGTCCATCATGTAAAGAGAAGGATGTAGCCTAGGTAACGGTGGTGACCTGTAAACAGTCCGTAATGTAAAGAGAAGGATGTAGCCTAGGTAACGGTGGTGACCTGTTAACAGTCCGTAATTTAAAGAGAAGGATGTAGCCTAGGTAACGGTGGTGACCTGTTAACAGTCCATCATGTAAAGAGAAGGATGTAGCCTAGGTAACGGTGGTGACCTCTTAGCAGTCCATCATGTAAAGAGAAGGATGTAGCCTAGGTAACGGTGGTGACCTGTTAACAGTACATCATGTAAAGAGAAGGGTGTAGCCTAGGTAACGGTGGTGACCTCTTAGCAGTCCATCATGTAAAGAGAAGGGTGTAGCCTAGGTAACGGTGGTGACCTGTTAACAGTCCATCATGTAAAGAGAAGGATGTAGCCTAGGTAACGGTGGTGACCTGTTAACAGTCCATCATGTAAAGAGAAGGATGTAGCCTAGGTAACGGTGGTGACCTGTTAACAGTACATCATGTAAAGAGAAGGATGTAGCCTAGGTAACGGTGGTGACCTGTTAACAGTCCATCATGTAAAGAGAAGGATGTAGCCTAGGTAACGGTGGTGACCTGTTAACAGTCCATCATGTAAAGAGAAGGATGTAGCCTAGGTAACGGTGGTGACCTGTTAACAGTCCATCATGTAAAGAGAAGGATGTAGCCTAGGTAACGGTGGTGACCTGTTAACAGTCCATAATGTAAAGAGAAGGATGTAGCCTAGGTAACGGTGGTGACCTGTTAACAGTCCATCATGTAAAGAGAAGGGTGTAGCCTAGGTAACGGTGGTGACCTGTTAACAGTCCATCATGTAAAGAGAAGGATGTAGCCTAGGTAACGGTGGTGACCTGTTAACAGTCCATCATGTAAAGAGAAGGATGTAGCCTAGGTAACGGTGGTGACCTCTTAGCAGTCCATCATGTAAAGAGAAGGATGTAGCCTAGGTAACGGTGGTGACCTGTTAACAGTACATCATGTAAAGAGAAGGATGTAGCCTAGGTAATGGTGGTGACCTCTTAGCAGTCCATCATGTAAAGAGAAGGGTGTAGCCTAGGTAACGGTGGTGACCTATTAACAGTCCATCATGTAAAGAGAAGGATGTAGCCTAGGTAACGGTGGTGACCTGTTAACAGTCCATCATGTAAAGAGAAGGATGTAGCCTAGGTAACGGTGGTGACCTGTTAGCAGTACATCATGTAAAGAGAAGGATGTAGCCTAGGTAACGGTGGTGACCTGTTAACAGTCCATCATGTAAAGAGAAGGATGTAGCCTAGGTAACGGTGGTGACCTCTTAGCAGTCCATCATGTAAAGAGAAGGATGTAGCCTAGGTAACGGTGGTGACCTATTAACAGTCCATCATGTAAAGAAAAGGATGTAGCCTAGGTAACGGTGGTGACCTGTTAACAGTCCATAATGTAAAGAGAAGGATGTAGCCTAGGTAACGGTGGTGACCTGTTAGCAGTCCATAATGTAAGAGAAGGATGTAGCCTAGGTAACGGTGGTGACCTGTTAACAGTCCATAATGTAAAGAGAAGGATGTAGCCTAGGCGACGGTGGTGACCTGTTAACAGTCCATCATGTAAAGAGAAGGATGTAGCCTAGGTAACGGTGGTGACCTGTTAACAGTCCATCATGTAAAGAGAAGGATGTAGCCTAGGTAACGGTGGTGACCTGTTAACAGTCCATCATGTAAAGAGAAGGATGTAGCCTAGGTAACGGTGGTGACCTGTTAACAGTCCATAATGTAAGAGAAGGATGTAGCCTAGGTAACGGTGGTGACCTGTTAACAGTCCATAATGTAAAGAGAAGGATGTAGCCTAGGTGACGGTGGTGACCTGTTAACAGTCCATCATGTAAAGAGAAGGATGTAGCCATGGTAACGGTGGTGACCTGTTAACAGTCCATAATGTAAAGAGAAGGATGTAGCCTAGGTAACGGTGGTGACCTGTTAACAGTCCATAATTTAAAGAGAAGGATGTAGCCTAGGTAACGGTGGTGACCTGTTAACAGTCCATCATGTAAAGAGAAGGATGTAGCCTAGGTAATGGTGGTGACCTGTTAACAGTCCATAATGTAAAGAGAAGGATGTAGCCTAGGTAACGGTGGTGACCTGTTAACAGTCCATCATGTAAAGAGAAGGATGTAGCCTAGGTAACGGTGGTGACCTGTTAACAGTCCATCATGTAAAGAGAAGGGTGTAGCCTAGGTAACGGTGGTGACCTGTTAACAGTCCATCATGTAAAGAGAAGGATGTAGCCTAGGTAACGGTGGTGACCTGTTAACAGTCCATCATGTAAAGAGAAGGATGTAGCCTAGGTAACGGTGGTGACCTGTTAACAGTCCATCATGTAAAGAGAAGGATGTAGCCTAGGTAACGGTGGTGACCTCTTAGCAGTCCATCATGTAAAGAGAAGGATGTAGCCTAGGTAACGGTGGTGACCTGTTAACTGTCCATCATGTAAAAAGAAGGATGTAGCCTAGGTAACGGTGGTGACCTCTTAGCAGTCCATCATGTAAAGAGAAGGATGTAGCCTAGGTAACGGTGGTGACCTGTTTACAGTCCATAATTTAAAGAGAAGGATGTAGCCTAGGTAACGGTGGTTACCTGTTAACAGTCCATCATGTAAAGAGAAGGATGTAGCCTAGGTAACGGTGGTGACCTGTTAACAGTCCATCATGTAAAGAGAAGGATGTAGCCTAGGTAACGGTGGTGACCTGTTAACAGTCCATCATGTAAAGAGAAGGATGTAGCCTAGGTAACGGTGGTGACCTGTTAACAGTCCATAATGTAAAGAGAAGGATGTAGCCTAGGTAACTGTGGTGACCTGTTAACAGTACATCATGTAAAGAGAAGGATGTAGCCTAGGTAACGGTGGTGACCTGTTAACAGTACATCATGTAAAGAGAAGGATGTAGCCTAGGTAACGGTGGTGACCTGTTAACAGTCCATCATGTAAAGAGAAGGGTGTAGCCTAGGTAACGGTGGTGACCTGTTAACAGTCCATCATGTAAAGAGAAGGATGTAGCCTAGGTAACGGTGGTGACCTGTTAACAGTCCATCATGTAAAGAGAAGGGTGTAGCCTAGGTAACGGTGGTGACCTGTTAACAGTCCATAATGTAAGGAGAAGGATGTAGCCTAGGTAACGGTGGTGACCTGTTAACAGTCCATCATGTAAAGAGAAGGATGTAGCCTAGGTAACGGTGGTGACCTGTTAACAGTCCATCATGTAAAGAGAAGGATGTAGCCTAGGTAACGGTGGTGACCTGTTAACAGTCCATCATGTAAAGAGAAGGATGTAGCCTAGGTAACGGTGGTGACCTCTTAGCAGTCCATCATGTAAAGAGAAGGATGTAGCCTAGGTAACGGTGGTGACCTGTTAACAGTACATCATGTAAAGAGAAGGATGTAGCCTAGGTAACGGTGGTGACCTGTTAACAGTCCATCATGTAAAGAGAAGGATGTAGCCATGGTAACGGTGGTGACCTGTTAACAGTCCATCATGTAAAGAGAAGGATGTAGCCTAGGTAACGGTGGTGACCTCTTAGCAGTCCATCATGTAAAGAGAAGGATGTAGCCTAGGTAACGGTGGTGACCTGTTAACAGTCCATCATGTAAAGAGAAGGATGTAGCCTAGGTAACGGTGGTGACCTCTTAGCAGTCCATCATGTAAAGAGAAGGATGTAGCCTAGGTAACGGTGGTGACCTGTTAACAGTCCATCATGTAAAGAGAAGGATGTAGCCTAGGTGACGGTGGTGACCTGTTAACAGTCCATCATGTAAAGAGAAGGATGTAGCCATGGTAACGGTGGTGACCTGTTAACAGTCCATAATTTAAAGAGAAGGATGTAGCCTAGGTAACGGTGGTTACCTGTTAACAGTCCATCATGTAAAGAGAAGGATGTAGCCTAGGTAACGGTGGTGACCTGTTAACAGTCCATCATGTAAAGAGAAGGATGTAGCCTAGGTAACGGTGGTGACCTGTTAACAGTCCATCATGTAAAGAGAAGGATGTAGCCTAGGTAACGGTGGTGACCTGTTAACAGTCCATCATGTAAAGAGAAGGATGTAGCCTAGGTAACGGTGGTGACCTGTTAACAGTCCATCATGTAAAGAGAAGGATGTAGCCTAGGTAACTGTGGTGACCTGTTAACAGTACATCATGTAAAGAGAAGGATGTAGCCTAGGTAACGGTGGTGACCTGTTAACAGTACATCATGTAAAGAGAAGGATGTAGCCTAGGTAACGGTGGTGACCTGTTAACAGTCCATCATGTAAAGAGAAGGGTGTAGCCTAGGTAACGGTGGTGACCTGTTAACAGTCCATCATGTAAAGAGAAGGATGTAGCCTAGGTAACGGTGGTGACCTGTTAACAGTCCATCATGTAAAGAGAAGGGTGTAGCCTAGGTAACGGTGGTGACCTGTTAACAGTCCATAATGTAAGGAGAAGGATGTAGCCTAGGTAACGGTGGTGACCTGTTAACAGTCCATCATGTAAAGAGAAGGATGTAGCCTAGGTAACGGTGGTGACCTGTTAACAGTCCATCATGTAAAGAGAAGGATGTAGCCTAGGTAACGGTGGTGACCTGTTAACAGTCCATAATGTAAAGAGAAGGATGTAGCCTAGGTAACGGTGGTGACCTGTTAACAGTCCATAATGTAAAGAGAAGGATGTAGCCTAGGTAACGGTGGTGACCTGTTAACAGTCCATCATGTAAAGAGAAGGATGTAGCCTAGGTAACGGTGGTGACCTGTTAACAGTCCATCATGTAAAGAGAAGGATGTAGCCTAGGTAACGGTGGTGACCTGTTAACAGTCCATCATGTAAAGAGAAGGATGTAGCCTAGGTAACGGTGGTGACCTGTTAACAGTCCATCATGTAAAGAGAAGGGTGTAGCCTAGGTAACGGTGGTGACCTGTTAACAGTCCATCATGTAAAGAGAAGGATGTAGCCTAGGTAACGGTGGTGACCTGTTAACAGTCCATCATGTAAAGAGAAGGATGTAGCCTAGGTAACGGTGGTGACCTGTTAACAGTCCATCATGTAAAGAGAAGGATGTAGCCTAGGTAACGGTGGTGACCTGTTAGCAGTACATCATGTAAAGAGAAGGATGTAGCCTAGGTAACGGTGGTGACCTGTTAACAGTCCATCATGTAAAGAGAAGGATGTAGCCTAGGTAACGGTGGTGACCTGTTAACAGTCCATCATGTAAAGAGAAGGATGTAGCCTAGGTAACGGTGGTGACCTGTTAACAGTCCATCATGTAAAGAGAAGGATGTAGCCTAGGTAACGGTGGTGACCTGTTAACAGTCCATCATGTAAAGAGAAGGATGTAGCCTAGGTAACGGTGGTGACCTGTTAGCAGTACATCATGTAAAGAGAAGGATGTAGCCTAGGTAACGGTGGTGACCTGTTAACAGTCCATCATGTAAAGAGAAGGATGTAGCCTAGGTAACGGTGGTGACCTGTTAACAGTCCATCATGTAAAGAGAAGGGTGTAGCCTAGGTAACGGTGGTGACCTGTTAACAGTCCATCATGTAAAGAGAAGGATGTAGCCTAGGTAACGGTGGTGACCTGTTAACAGTACATCATGTAAAGAGAAGGGTGTAGCCTAGGTAACGGTGGTGACCTCTTAGCAGTCCATCATGTAAAGAGAAGGGTGTAGCCTAGGTAACGGTGGTGACCTGTTAACAGTCCATCATGTAAAGAGAAGGATGTAGCCTAGGTAACGGTGGTGACCTGTTAACAGTCCATCATGTAAAGAGAAGGATGTAGCCTAGGTAACAGTGGTGACCTGTTAGCAGTACATCATGTAAAGAGAAGGATGTAGCCTAGGTAACGGTGGTGACCTGTTAACAGTCCATCATGTAAAGAGAAGGATGTAGCCTAGGTAACGGTGGTGACCTCTTAGCAGTCCATCATGTAAAGAGAAGGATGTAGCCTAGGTAACGGTGGTGACCTCTTAGCAGTCCATCATGTAAAGAGAAGGATGTAGCCTAGGTAACGGTGGTGACCTGTTAACAGTACATCATGTAAAGAGAAGGGTGTAGCCTAGGTAATGGTGGTGACCTGTTAACAGTACATCATGTAAAGAGAAGGGTGTAGCCTAGGTAACGGTGGTGACCTCTTAGCAGTCCATCATGTAAAGAGAAGGGTGTAGCCTAGGTAACGGTGGTGACCTGTTAACAGTCCATCATGTAAAGAGAAGGATGTAGCCTAGGTAACGGTGGTGACCTGTTAACAGTCCATCATGTAAAGAGAAGGATGTAGCCTAGGTAACGGTGGTGACCTGTTAACAGTACATCATGTAAAGAGAAGGATGTAGCCTAGGTAACGGTGGTGACCTGTTAACAGTCCATCATGTAAAGAGAAGGATGTAGCCTAGGTAACGGTGGTGACCTGTTAACAGTCCATCATGTAAAGAGAAGGATGTAGCCTAGGTAACGGTGGTGACCTGTTAACAGTCCATCATGTAAAGAGAAGGATGTAGCCTAGGTAACGGTGGTGACCTGTTAACAGTCCATCATGTAAAGAGAAGGATGTAGCCTAGGTAACGGTGGTGACCTGTTAACAGTCCATAATGTAAAGAGAAGGATGTAGCCTAAGTAACGGTGGTGACCTGTTAACAGTCCATCATGTAAAGAGAAGGATGTAGCCTAGGTAACGGTGGTGACCTGTTAACAGTCCATCATGTAAAGAGAAGGATGTAGCCTAGTTAACGGTGGTGACCTGTTAACAGTCCATCATGTAAAGAGAAGGATGTAGCCTAGGTAACGGTGGTGACCTGTTAACAGTCCATCATGTAAAGAGAAGGATGTAGCCTAGGTAACGGTGGTGACCTGTTAACAGTCCATCATGTAAAGAGAAGGGTGTAGCCTAGGTAACGGTGGTGACCTGTTAACAGTCCATCATGTAAAGAGAAGGATGTAGCCTAGGTAACGGTGGTGACCTGTTAACAGTCCATCATGTAAAGAGAAGGATGTAGCCTAGGTAACGGTGGTGACCTGTTAACAGTCCATCATGTAAAGAGAAGGATGTAGCCTAGGTAACGGTGGTGACCTGTTAGCAGTACATCATGTAAAGAGAAGGATGTAGCCTAGGTAACGGTGGTGACCTGTTAACAGTCCATCATGTAAAGAGAAGGATGTAGCCTAGGTAACGGTGGTGACCTGTTAACAGTCCATCATGTAAAGAGAAGGATGTAGCCTAGGTAACGGTGGTGACCTGTTAACAGTCCATCATGTAAAGAGAAGGATGTAGCCTAGGTAACGGTGGTGACCTGTTAACAGTCCATCATGTAAAGAGAAGGATGTAGCCTAGGTAACGGTGGTGACCTGTTAACAGTCCGTAATGTAAAGAGAAGGATGTAGCCTAGGTAACGGTGGTGACCTGTTAACAGTCCATCATGTAAAGAGAAGGATGTAGCCTAGGTAACGGTGGTGACCTGTTAACAGTCCATCATGTAAAGAGAAGGATGTAGCCTAGGTAACGGTGGTGACCTGTTAACAGTCCATCATGTAAAGAGAAGGATGTAGCCGAGGTAACGGTGGTGACCTGTAAACAGTCCGTAATGTAAAGAGAAGGATGTAGCCTAGGTAACGGTGGTGACCTGTTAACAGTCCATCATGTAAAGAGAAGGATGTAGCCTAGGTAACGGTGGTGACCTGTTAACAGTCCATCATGTAAAGAGAAGGATGTAGCCTAGGTAACGGTGGTGACCTGTTAACAGTCCATCATGTAAAGAGAAGGATGTAGCCGAGGTAACGGTGGTGACCTGTAAACAGTCCGTAATGTAAAGAGAAGGATGTAGCCTAGGTAACGGTGGTGACCTGTTAACAGTCCGTAATGTAAAGAGAAGGATGTAGCCTAGGTAACGGTGGTGACCTGTTAACAGTCCATCATGTAAAGAGAAGGATGTAGCCTAGGTAACGGTGGTGACCTCTTAGCAGTCCATCATGTAAAGAGAAGGATGTAGCCTAGGTAACGGTGGTGACCTGTTAACAGTACATCATGTAAAGAGAAGGGTGTAGCCTAGGTAACGGTGGTGACCTCTTAGCAGTCCATCATGTAAAGAGAAGGGTGTAGCCTAGGTAACGGTGGTGACCTGTTAACAGTCCATCATGTAAAGAGAAGGATGTAGCCTAGGTAACGGTGGTGACCTGTTAACAGTCCATCATGTAAAGAGAAGGATGTAGCCTAGGTAACGGTGGTGACCTGTTAACAGTCCATCATGTAAAGAGAAGGATGTAGCCTAGGTAACGGTGGTGACCTGTTAACAGTCCATCATGTAAAGAGAAGGATGTAGCCTAGGTAACGGTGGTGACCTGTTAACAGTCCATCATGTAAAGAGAAGGATGTAGCCTAGGTAACGGTGGTGACCTGTTAACAGTCCATCATGTAAAGAGAAGGATGTAGCCTAGGTAACGGTGGTGACCTGTTAACAGTCCATCATGTAAAGAGAAGGATGTAGCCTAGTTAACGGTGGTGACCTGTTAACAGTCCATCATGTAAAGAGAAGGATGTAGCCTAGGTAACGGTGGTGACCTGTTAACAGTCCATCATGTAAAGAGAAGGATGTAGCCTAGGTAACGGTGGTGACCTGTTAACAGTCCATCATGTAAAGAGAAGGGTGTAGCCTAGGTAACGGTGGTGACCTGTTAACAGTCCATCATGTAAAGAGAAGGATGTAGCCATGGTAACGGTGGTGACCTGTTAACAGTCCATCATGTAAAGAGAAGGATGTAGCCTAGGTAACGGTGGTGACCTGTTAACAGTCCATCATGTAAAGAGAAGGATGTAGCCTAGGTAACGGTGGTGACCTGTTAGCAGTACATCATGTAAAGAGAAGGATGTAGCCTAGGTAACGGTGGTGACCTGTTAACAGTCCATCATGTAAAGAGAAGGATGTAGCCTAGGTAACGGTGGTGACCTGTTAACAGTCCATCATGTAAAGAGAAGGATGTAGCCTAGGTAACGGTGGTGACCTGTTAACAGTCCATCATGTAAAGAGAAGGATGTAGCCTAGGTAACGGTGGTGACCTGTTAACAGTCCATCATGTAAAGAGAAGGATGTAGCCTAGGTAACGGTGGTGACCTGTAAACAGTCCGTAATGTAAAGAGAAGGATGTAGCCTAGGTCACGGTGGTGACCTGTTAACAGTACATCATGTAAAGAGAAGGGTGTAGCCTAGGTAACGGTGGTGACCTCTTAGCAGTCCATCATGTAAAGAGAAGGGTGTAGCCTAGGTAACGGTGGTGACCTATTAACAGTCCATCATGTAAAGAGAAGGATGTAGCCTAGGTAACGGTGGTGACCTGTTAATAGTCCATCATGTAAAGAGAAGGATGTAGCCTAGGTAACAGTGGTGACCTGTTAGCAGTACATCATGTAAAGAGAAGGATGTAGCCTAGGTAACGGTGGTGACCTGTTAACAGTCCATCATGTAAAGAGAAGGATGTAGCCTAGGTAACGGTGGTGACCTCTTAGCAGTCCATCATGTAAAGAGAAGGATGTAGCCTAGGTAACGGTGGTGACCTCTTAGCAGTCCATCATGTAAAGAGAAGGATGTAGCCTAGGTAACGGTGGTGACCTGTTAACAGTACATCATGTAAAGAGAAGGGTGTAGCCTAGGTAACGGTGGTGACCTGTTAACAGTACATCATGTAAAGAGAAGGGTGTAGCCTAGGTAACGGTGGTGACCTCTTAGCAGTCCATCATGTAAAGAGAAGGGTGTAGCCTAGGTAACGGTGGTGACCTGTTAACAGTCCATCATGTAAAGAGAAGGATGTAGCCTAGGTAACGGTGGTGACCTGTTAACAGTCCATCATGTAAAGAGAAGGATGTAGCCTAGGTAACGGTGGTGACCTGTTAACAGTACATCATGTAAAGAGAAGGATGTAGCCTAGGTAACGGTGGTGACCTGTTAACAGTCCATCATGTAAAGAGAAGGATGTAGCCTAGGTAACGGTGGTGACCTGTTAACAGTCCATCATGTAAAGAGAAGGATGTAGCCTAGGTAACGGTGGTGACCTGTTAACAGTCCATCATGTAAAGAGAAGGATGTAGCCTAGGTAACGGTGGTGACCTGTTAACAGTCCATCATGTAAAGAGAAGGATGTAGCCTAGGTAACGGTGGTGACCTGTTAACAGTCCATAATGTAAAGAGAAGGATGTAGCCTAGGTAACGGTGGTGACCTGTTAACAGTCCATCATGTAAAGAGAAGGATGTAGCCTAGGTAACGGTGGTGACCTGTTAACAGTCCATCATGTAAAGAGAAGGATGTAGCCTAGTTAACGGTGGTGACCTGTTAACAGTCCATCATGTAAAGAGAAGGATGTAGCCTAGGTAACGGTGGTGACCTGTTAACAGTCCATCATGTAAAGAGAAGGATGTAGCCTAGGTAACGGTGGTGACCTGTTAACAGTCCATCATGTAAAGAGAAGGGTGTAGCCTAGGTAACGGTGGTGACCTGTTAACAGTCCATCATGTAAAGAGAAGGATGTAGCCTAGGTAACGGTGGTGACCTGTTAACAGTCCATCATGTAAAGAGAAGGATGTAGCCTAGGTAACGGTGGTGACCTGTTAACAGTCCATCATGTAAAGAGAAGGATGTAGCCTAGGTAACGGTGGTGACCTGTTAGCAGTACATCATGTAAAGAGAAGGATGTAGCCTAGGTAACGGTGGTGACCTGTTAACAGTCCATCATGTAAAGAGAAGGATGTAGCCTAGGTAACGGTGGTGACCTGTTAACAGTCCATCATGTAAAGAGAAGGATGTAGCCTAGGTAACGGTGGTGACCTGTTAACAGTCCATCATGTAAAGAGAAGGATGTAGCCTAGGTAACGGTGGTGACCTGTTAACAGTCCATCATGTAAAGAGAAGGATGTAGCCTAGGTAACGGTGGTGACCTGTAAACAGTCCGTAATGTAAAGAGAAGGATGTAGCCTAGGTAACGGTGGTGACCTGTTAACAGTCCGTAATGTAAAGAGAAGGATGTAGCCTAGGTAACGGTGGTGACCTGTTAACAGTCCATCATGTAAAGAGAAGGATGTAGCCTAGGTAACGGTGGTGACCTGTTAACAGTCCATCATGTAAAGAGAAGGATGTAGCCTAGGTAACGGTGGTGACCTGTTAACAGTCCATCATGTAAAGAGAAGGATGTAGCCTAGGTAACGGTGGTGACCTGTAAACAGTCCGTAATGTAAAGAGAAGGATGTAGCCTAGGTAACGGTGGTGACCTGTTAACAGTCCGTAATGTAAAGAGAAGGATGTAGCCTAGGTAACGGTGGTGACCTGTTAACAGTCCATCATGTAAAGAGAAGGATGTAGCCTAGGTAACGGTGGTGACCTCTTAGCAGTCCATCATGTAAAGAGAAGGATGTAGCCTAGGTAACGGTGGTGACCTGTTAACAGTACATCATGTAAAGAGAAGGGTGTAGCCTAGGTAACGGTGGTGACCTCTTAGCAGTCCATCATGTAAAGAGAAGGGTGTAGCCTAGGTAACGGTGGTGACCTGTTAACAGTCCATCATGTAAAGAGAAGGATGTAGCCTAGGTAACGGTGGTGACCTGTTAACAGTCCATCATGTAAAGAGAAGGATGTAGCCTAGGTAACGGTGGTGACCTGTTAACAGTCCATCATGTAAAGAGAAGGATGTAGCCTAGGTAACGGTGGTGACCTGTTAACAGTCCATCATGTAAAGAGAAGGATGTAGCCTAGGTAACGGTGGTGACCTGTTAACAGTCCATCATGTAAAGAGAAGGATGTAGCCTAGGTAACGGTGGTGACCTGTTAACAGTCCATCATGTAAAGAGAAGGATGTAGCCTAGGTAACGGTGGTGACCTGTTAACAGTCCATCATGTAAAGAGAAGGATGTAGCCTAGTTAACGGTGGTGACCTGTTAACAGTCCATCATGTAAAGAGAAGGATGTAGCCTAGGTAACGGTGGTGACCTGTTAACAGTCCATCATGTAAAGAGAAGGATGTAGCCTAGGTAACGGTGGTGACCTGTTAACAGTCCATCATGTAAAGAGAAGGGTGTAGCCTAGGTAACGGTGGTGACCTGTTAACAGTCCATCATGTAAAGAGAAGGATGTAGCCTAGGTAACGGTGGTGACCTGTTAACAGTCCATCATGTAAAGAGAAGGATGTAGCCTAGGTAACGGTGGTGACCTGTTAACAGTCCATCATGTAAAGAGAAGGATGTAGCCTAGGTAACGGTGGTGACCTGTTAGCAGTACATCATGTAAAGAGAAGGATGTAGCCTAGGTAACGGTGGTGACCTGTTAACAGTCCATCATGTAAAGAGAAGGATGTAGCCTAGGTAACGGTGGTGACCTGTTAACAGTCCATCATGTAAAGAGAAGGATGTAGCCTAGGTAACGGTGGTGACCTGTTAACAGTCCATCATGTAAAGAGAAGGATGTAGCCTAGGTAACGGTGGTGACCTGTTAACAGTCCATCATGTAAAGAGAAGGATGTAGCCTAGGTAACGGTGGTGACCTGTAAACAGTCCGTAATGTAAAGAGAAGGATGTAGCCTAGGTAACGGTGGTGACCTGTTAACAGTCCGTAATGTAAAGAGAAGGATGTAGCCTAGGTAACGGTGGTGACCTGTTAACAGTCCATCATGTAAAGAGAAGGATGTAGCCTAGGTAACGGTGGTGACCTGTTAACAGTCCATCATGTAAAGAGAAGGATGTAGCCTAGGTAACGGTGGTGACCTGTTAACAGTCCATCATGTAAAGAGAAGGATGTAGCCTAGGTAACGGTGGTGACCTGTAAACAGTCCGTAATGTAAAGAGAAGGATGTAGCCTAGGTAACGGTGGTGACCTGTTAACAGTCCGTAATGTAAAGAGAAGGATGTAGCCAAGGTAACGGTGGTGACCTGTTAACAGTCCATCATGTAAAGAGAAGGATGTAGCCTAGGTAACGGTGGTGACCTCTTAGCAGTCCATCATGTAAAGAGAAGGATGTAGCCTAGGTAACGGTGGTGACCTGTTAACAGTACATCATGTAAAGAGAAGGGTGTAGCCTAGGTAACGGTGGTGACCTCTTAGCAGTCCATCATGTAAAGAGAAGGGTGTAGCCTAGGTAACGGTGGTGACCTGTTAACAGTCCATCATGTAAAGAGAAGGATGTAGCCTAGGTAACGGTGGTGACCTGTTAACAGTCCATCATGTAAAGAGAAGGATGTAGCCTAGGTAACGGTGGTGACCTGTTAACAGTACATCATGTAAAGAGAAGGATGTAGCCTAGGTAACGGTGGTGACCTGTTAACAGTCCATCATGTAAAGAGAAGGATGTAGCCTAGGTAACGGTGGTGACCTGTTAACAGTCCATCATGTAAAGAGAAGGATGTAGCCTAGGTAACGGTGGTGACCTGTTAACAGTCCATCATGTAAAGAGAAGGATGTAGCCTAGGTAACGGTGGTGACCTGTTAACAGTCCATAATGTAAAGAGAAGGATGTAGCCTAGGTAACGGTGGTGACCTGTTAACAGTCCATCATGTAAAGAGAAGGGTGTAGCCTAGGTAACGGTGGTGACCTGTTAACAGTCCATCATGTAAAGAGAAGGATGTAGCCTAGGTAACGGTGGTGACCTGTTAACAGTCCATCATGTAAAGAGAAGGATGTAGCCTAGGTAACGGTGGTGACCTCTTAGCAGTCCATCATGTAAAGAGAAGGATGTAGCCGAGGTAACGGTGGTGACCTGTTAACAGTACATCATGTAAAGAGAAGGATGTAGCCTAGGTAACGGTGGTGACCTCTTAGCAGTCCATCATGTAAAGAGAAGGGTGTAACCTAGGTAACGGTGGTGACCTATTAACAGTCCATCATGTAAAGAGAAGGATGTAGCCTAGGTAACGGTGGTGACCTGTTAACAGTCCATCATGTAAAGAGAAGGATGTAGCCTAGGTAACGGTGGTGACCTGTTAGCAGTACATCATGTAAAGAGAAGGATGTAGCCTAGGTAACGGTGGTGACCTGTTAACAGTCCATCATGTAAAGAGAAGGATGTAGCCTAGGTAACGGTGGTGACCTCTTAGCAGTCCATCATGTAAAGAGAAGGATGTAGCCTAGGTAACGGTGGTGACCTGTTAGCAGTACATCATGTAAAGAGAAGGATGTAGCCTAGGTAACGGTGGTGACCTGTTAACAGTCCATCATGTAAAGAGAAGGATGTAGCCTAGGTAACGGTGGTGACCTCTTAGCAGTCCATCATGTAAAGAGAAGGATGTAGCCTAGGTAACGGTGGTGACCTCTTAGCAGTCCATCATGTAAAGAGAAGGATGTAGCCTAGGTAACGGTGGTGACCTGTTAACAGTACATCATGTAAAGAGAAGGGTGTAGCCTAGGTAATGGTGGTGACCTGTTAACAGTACATCATGTAAAGAGAAGGGTGTAGCCTAGGTAACGGTGGTGACCTCTTAGCAGTCCATCATGTAAAGAGAAGGGTGTAGCCTAGGTAACGGTGGTGACCTGTTAACAGTCCATCATGTAAAGAGAAGGATGTAGCCTAGGTAACGGTGGTGACCTGTTAACAGTCCATCATGTAAAGAGAAGGATGTAGCCTAGGTAACGGTGGTGACCTGTTAACAGTACATCATGTAAAGAGAAGGATGTAGCCTAGGTAACGGTGGTGACCTGTTAACAGTCCATCATGTAAAGAGAAGGATGTAGCCTAGGTAACGGTGGTGACCTGTTAACAGTCCATCATGTAAAGAGAAGGATGTAGCCTAGGTAACGGTGGTGACCTGTTAACAGTCCATCATGTAAAGAGAAGGATGTAGCCTAGGTAACGGTGGTGACCTGTTAACAGTCCATCATGTAAAGAGAAGGATGTAGCCTAGGTAACGGTGGTGACCTGTTAACAGTCCATAATGTAAAGAGAAGGATGTAGCCTAGGTAACGGTGGTGACCTGTTAACAGTCCATCATGTAAAGAGAAGGATGTAGCCTAGGTAACGGTGGTGACCTGTTAACAGTCCATCATGTAAAGAGAAGGATGTAGCCTAGTTAACGGTGGTGACCTGTTAACAGTCCATCATGTAAAGAGAAGGATGTAGCCTAGGTAACGGTGGTGACCTGTTAACAGTCCATCATGTAAAGAGAAGGATGTAGCCTAGGTAACGGTGGTGACCTGTTAACAGTCCATCATGTAAAGAGAAGGGTGTAGCCTAGGTAACGGTGGTGACCTGTTAACAGTCCATCATGTAAAGAGAAGGATGTAGCCTAGGTAACGGTGGTGACCTGTTAACAGTCCATCATGTAAAGAGAAGGATGTAGCCTAGGTAACGGTGGTGACCTGTTAACAGTCCATCATGTAAAGAGAAGGATGTAGCCTAGGTAACGGTGGTGACCTGTTAGCAGTACATCATGTAAAGAGAAGGATGTAGCCTAGGTAACGGTGGTGACCTGTTAACAGTCCATCATGTAAAGAGAAGGATGTAGCCTAGGTAACGGTGGTGACCTGTTAACAGTCCATCATGTAAAGAGAAGGATGTAGCCTAGGTAACGGTGGTGACCTGTTAACAGTCCATCATGTAAAGAGAAGGATGTAGCCTAGGTAACGGTGGTGACCTGTTAACAGTCCATCATGTAAAGAGAAGGATGTAGCCTAGGTAACGGTGGTGACCTGTAAACAGTCCGTAATGTAAAGAGAAGGATGTAGCCTAGGTAACGGTGGTGACCTGTTAACAGTCCGTAATGTAAAGAGAAGGATGTAGCCTAGGTAACGGTGGTGACCTGTTAACAGTCCATCATGTAAAGAGAAGGATGTAGCCTAGGTAACGGTGGTGACCTGTTAACAGTCCATCATGTAAAGAGAAGGATGTAGCCTAGGTAACGGTGGTGACCTGTTAACAGTCCATCATGTAAAGAGAAGGATGTAGCCGAGGTAACGGTGGTGACCTGTAAACAGTCCGTAATGTAAAGAGAAGGATGTAGCCTAGGTAACGGTGGTGACCTGTTAACAGTCCGTAATGTAAAGAGAAGGATGTAGCCTAGGTAACGGTGGTGACCTGTTAACAGTCCATCATGTAAAGAGAAGGATGTAGCCTAGGTAACGGTGGTGACCTCTTAGCAGTCCATCATGTAAAGAGAAGGATGTAGCCTAGGTAACGGTGGTGACCTGTTAACAGTACATCATGTAAAGAGAAGGGTGTAGCCTAGGTAACGGTGGTGACCTCTTAGCAGTCCATCATGTAAAGAGAAGGGTGTAGCCTAGGTAACGGTGGTGACCTGTTAACAGTCCATCATGTAAAGAGAAGGATGTAGCCTAGGTAACGGTGGTGACCTGTTAACAGTCCATCATGTAAAGAGAAGGATGTAGCCTAGGTAACGGTGGTGACCTGTTAACAGTCCATCATGTAAAGAGAAGGATGTAGCCTAGGTAACGGTGGTGACCTGTTAACAGTCCATCATGTAAAGAGAAGGATGTAGCCTAGGTAACGGTGGTGACCTGTTAACAGTCCATCATGTAAAGAGAAGGATGTAGCCTAGGTAACGGTGGTGACCTGTTAACAGTCCATCATGTAAAGAGAAGGATGTAGCCTAGGTAACGGTGGTGACCTGTTAACAGTCCATCATGTAAAGAGAAGGATGTAGCCTAGTTAACGGTGGTGACCTGTTAACAGTCCATCATGTAAAGAGAAGGATGTAGCCTAGGTAACGGTGGTGACCTGTTAACAGTCCATCATGTAAAGAGAAGGATGTAGCCTAGGTAACGGTGGTGACCTGTTAACAGTCCATCATGTAAAGAGAAGGGTGTAGCCTAGGTAACGGTGGTGACCTGTTAACAGTCCATCATGTAAAGAGAAGGATGTAGCCATGGTAACGGTGGTGACCTGTTAACAGTCCATCATGTAAAGAGAAGGATGTAGCCTAGGTAACGGTGGTGACCTGTTAACAGTCCATCATGTAAAGAGAAGGATGTAGCCTAGGTAACGGTGGTGACCTGTTAGCAGTACATCATGTAAAGAGAAGGATGTAGCCTAGGTAACGGTGGTGACCTGTTAACAGTCCATCATGTAAAGAGAAGGATGTAGCCTAGGTAACGGTGGTGACCTGTTAACAGTCCATCATGTAAAGAGAAGGATGTAGCCTAGGTAACGGTGGTGACCTGTTAACAGTCCATCATGTAAAGAGAAGGATGTAGCCTAGGTAACGGTGGTGACCTGTTAACAGTCCATCATGTAAAGAGAAGGATGTAGCCTAGGTAACGGTGGTGACCTGTAAACAGTCCGTAATGTAAAGAGAAGGATGTAGCCTAGGTCACGGTGGTGACCTGTTAACAGTACATCATGTAAAGAGAAGGGTGTAGCCTAGGTAACGGTGGTGACCTCTTAGCAGTCCATCATGTAAAGAGAAGGGTGTAGCCTAGGTAACGGTGGTGACCTATTAACAGTCCATCATGTAAAGAGAAGGATGTAGCCTAGGTAACGGTGGTGACCTGTTAATAGTCCATCATGTAAAGAGAAGGATGTAGCCTAGGTAACAGTGGTGACCTGTTAGCAGTACATCATGTAAAGAGAAGGATGTAGCCTAGGTAACGGTGGTGACCTGTTAACAGTCCATCATGTAAAGAGAAGGATGTAGCCTAGGTAACGGTGGTGACCTCTTAGCAGTCCATCATGTAAAGAGAAGGATGTAGCCTAGGTAACGGTGGTGACCTCTTAGCAGTCCATCATGTAAAGAGAAGGATGTAGCCTAGGTAACGGTGGTGACCTGTTAACAGTACATCATGTAAAGAGAAGGGTGTAGCCTAGGTAACGGTGGTGACCTGTTAACAGTACATCATGTAAAGAGAAGGGTGTAGCCTAGGTAACGGTGGTGACCTCTTAGCAGTCCATCATGTAAAGAGAAGGGTGTAGCCTAGGTAACGGTGGTGACCTGTTAACAGTCCATCATGTAAAGAGAAGGATGTAGCCTAGGTAACGGTGGTGACCTGTTAACAGTCCATCATGTAAAGAGAAGGATGTAGCCTAGGTAACGGTGGTGACCTGTTAACAGTACATCATGTAAAGAGAAGGATGTAGCCTAGGTAACGGTGGTGACCTGTTAACAGTCCATCATGTAAAGAGAAGGATGTAGCCTAGGTAACGGTGGTGACCTGTTAACAGTCCATCATGTAAAGAGAAGGATGTAGCCTAGGTAACGGTGGTGACCTGTTAACAGTCCATCATGTAAAGAGAAGGATGTAGCCTAGGTAACGGTGGTGACCTGTTAACAGTCCATCATGTAAAGAGAAGGATGTAGCCTAGGTAACGGTGGTGACCTGTTAACAGTCCATAATGTAAAGAGAAGGATGTAGCCTAGGTAACGGTGGTGACCTGTTAACAGTCCATCATGTAAAGAGAAGGATGTAGCCTAGGTAACGGTGGTGACCTGTTAACAGTCCATCATGTAAAGAGAAGGATGTAGCCTAGTTAACGGTGGTGACCTGTTAACAGTCCATCATGTAAAGAGAAGGATGTAGCCTAGGTAACGGTGGTGACCTGTTAACAGTCCATCATGTAAAGAGAAGGATGTAGCCTAGGTAACGGTGGTGACCTGTTAACAGTCCATCATGTAAAGAGAAGGGTGTAGCCTAGGTAACGGTGGTGACCTGTTAACAGTCCATCATGTAAAGAGAAGGATGTAGCCTAGGTAACGGTGGTGACCTGTTAACAGTCCATCATGTAAAGAGAAGGATGTAGCCTAGGTAACGGTGGTGACCTGTTAACAGTCCATCATGTAAAGAGAAGGATGTAGCCTAGGTAACGGTGGTGACCTGTTAGCAGTACATCATGTAAAGAGAAGGATGTAGCCTAGGTAACGGTGGTGACCTGTTAACAGTCCATCATGTAAAGAGAAGGATGTAGCCTAGGTAACGGTGGTGACCTGTTAACAGTCCATCATGTAAAGAGAAGGATGTAGCCTAGGTAACGGTGGTGACCTGTTAACAGTCCATCATGTAAAGAGAAGGATGTAGCCTAGGTAACGGTGGTGACCTGTTAACAGTCCATCATGTAAAGAGAAGGATGTAGCCTAGGTAACGGTGGTGACCTGTAAACAGTCCGTAATGTAAAGAGAAGGATGTAGCCTAGGTAACGGTGGTGACCTGTTAACAGTCCGTAATGTAAAGAGAAGGATGTAGCCTAGGTAACGGTGGTGACCTGTTAACAGTCCATCATGTAAAGAGAAGGATGTAGCCTAGGTAACGGTGGTGACCTGTTAACAGTCCATCATGTAAAGAGAAGGATGTAGCCTAGGTAACGGTGGTGACCTGTTAACAGTCCATCATGTAAAGAGAAGGATGTAGCCTAGGTAACGGTGGTGACCTGTAAACAGTCCGTAATGTAAAGAGAAGGATGTAGCCTAGGTAACGGTGGTGACCTGTTAACAGTCCGTAATGTAAAGAGAAGGATGTAGCCTAGGTAACGGTGGTGACCTGTTAACAGTCCATCATGTAAAGAGAAGGATGTAGCCTAGGTAACGGTGGTGACCTCTTAGCAGTCCATCATGTAAAGAGAAGGATGTAGCCTAGGTAACGGTGGTGACCTGTTAACAGTACATCATGTAAAGAGAAGGATGTAGCCTAGGTAACGGTGGTGACCTCTTAGCAGTCCATCATGTAAAGAGAAGGGTGTAGCCTAGGTAACGGTGGTGACCTGTTAACAGTCCATCATGTAAAGAGAAGGATGTAGCCTAGGTAACGGTGGTGACCTGTTAACAGTCCATCATGTAAAGAGAAGGATGTAGCCTAGGTAACGGTGGTGACCTGTTAACAGTCCATCATGTAAAGAGAAGGATGTAGCCTAGGTAACGGTGGTGACCTGTTAACAGTCCATCATGTAAAGAGAAGGATGTAGCCTAGGTAACGGTGGTGACCTGTTAACAGTCCATCATGTAAAGAGAAGGATGTAGCCTAGGTAACGGTGGTGACCTGTTAACAGTCCATCATGTAAAGAGAAGGATGTAGCCTAGGTAACGGTGGTGACCTGTTAACAGTCCATCATGTAAAGAGAAGGATGTAGCCTAGTTAACGGTGGTGACCTGTTAACAGTCCATCATGTAAAGAGAAGGATGTAGCCTAGGTAACGGTGGTGACCTGTTAACAGTCCATCATGTAAAGAGAAGGATGTAGCCTAGGTAACGGTGGTGACCTGTTAACAGTCCATCATGTAAAGAGAAGGGTGTAGCCTAGGTAACGGTGGTGACCTGTTAACAGTCCATCATGTAAAGAGAAGGATGTAGCCTAGGTAACGGTGGTGACCTGTTAACAGTCCATCATGTAAAGAGAAGGATGTAGCCTAGGTAACGGTGGTGACCTGTTAACAGTCCATCATGTAAAGAGAAGGATGTAGCCTAGGTAACGGTGGTGACCTGTTAGCAGTACATCATGTAAAGAGAAG